>NC_138894.1:4794858-5394858 GCF_965194825.1 Balaenoptera physalus | reverse complement strand
CAGATTTAAGATTCAAGAGGAGAAATAGACTTTACCTCTTCATGGGACGAGTAGCAAGATGAGTGTAGAGGGAAGAGAGGAATATTTGGTGTCCAGCTTTGGAAACAATCTCTCTCACTGGCTCCTCCTCTTAGCCCCTGGTGGGGGGCCAGATCCGATGCCCCACAGACATAGGGGACTGCCTGGGAGTCTGTGACTAGCCGGGAGAGTGGGGCTGGATGCTGGAGTTCCTGGTAGGGCAGCCGCAATAAGGATGAGTCAGTGCTCAACCCTCACACGGCAGCAAACATGAGGACCTGTGGCATCTGGAGATGAGAAGCCGTAGTGGAGGCCAGGTTTCCACTGCACAAGCAGCCAGTTTGAGGAGATGTACAAACTGGGTCTAGTACAGAGTTTAATATAAAGCACCAAGGTGATTACATCAGTCAGATTTGAGCTACAATCTTACCTGATCTCATGTTTCATGAAGTAGACCCTTAGTTGGACCGCATGATATGTTTCTCAGGAACAGCAGCTGCCGGACACTTCCCACTTAGACCATACGATGCCCAACCTAATTAATATTGCTATACATTCATTCATGATGGCTTTTGCCCTAAAAAACCTTCTCCCCTTTCTCTTTTGGGTAAAATCATACTCAGGTTTCAGGTCCAGTTCAATCCCTCCAAGAAAAAGGTGTCACTTCCCCTTCTCACTCTGCATGGAGTTAGTCCCTCATAGCAAGCCTTTCCCTAACTCATCAGTGCTTGTCTCCCTCTTTGTCTCCCCTTCAAAGGTTGATCTTCTCATGTCCTTGTTTCTTGTTGATCCATTACCCAAACCCAATGTGCTAGTTTCCATAGTGAATCCTTTGAAATCAGAGCAGAAAACACACAAATGGATGAGGCACAATATTGAGGCACAAAATTTGGCCCTGCATCTATTGAACTTGGGAAAAACAGGAGTGGGGTTCAGAGCGCAAGATATGTTCATTAAAATAGAGTATATTTTCTCTTTTAATCATTTCTCCATAACATACGTATTTATTAAGAGGCTCTGGGTTTTGAATGTTACAGCTTCAGTCTTTGAAACCATCTAATCTAGCCACCTAATTTTTCAGATAAGAACAGTAATCATCCTAAGCTTAATTAAGTTGTTGGTTTTAGACCATAGGCTCAAACAATACAGAACTTTTATATGGGGACATATGTATATGTATAACTGATTCACTTTGTTATAAAGCAGAAACTAACACACCATTGTAAAGCAATTATACTCCAATAAAGATGTTAATAAATGAATGAATAAATAAATAAATAAATAAAGACAAAGAAAGAAAAACAAAAAACACTTTAGGTTTTGGTGTTAGGACCTCCCAAGCATCACTGAACTAAGTGAATATCTTCCATCCTGAAGAAATTAAGCCAAGGAATTAATCTGTTAAGTAAGCAGATTATATATAACAGAATTTATATGTATACCTGAAAGTATTATCTGGAGTTAAGAATAATGGGAAAATATCATTGCAGTCTTAAGGAAAACTTTTTTTGACTCATGGATAAAGAAGATATACAAGCTAAATGACAGCAGCACAAATTAAAGTTTGTTAACTATAAGGAAGAATACTGAACGCTTAAATTTTGTGGTACTTTGATAAGATGTTATGGAACCAACCTCTTACATTTGCAAAGTTTGATGAGCATAGTAGTAGGTAATTTAGCTCTGTTATACATGAGTGTTACTGGAATTATCTCAAAAAGTATTTATTTAAAATAATTCTGATAATACTCTTCCTCAAAGACCTTGCTAGTAAGATACATTTATTTTTTGACTTTACTTAAAGACGCTAACATATATAAATGCTTATTCTAAGATAGTCATTCCTATCTGGGTGTCGACAGTGTATCAGCCCTCAGTATAAACAGCGGTCTTCCAAGCATAACCAAGAATTTTAAATATAGCAAAAATGTCCATTAGAAAACAATACAAAAAAGAATGCAAGCAATCCTTTAGGTAAGACCATACACTAGATAGCAAAACTTTTAGGGAAAAAAAATGGGGTATACCCAGACATGCACACACACCAGTGAGATACTTTGTTATTTACACAGAATACAGAATATTCTTTTACACCTACTACAACACATTTCTATATGTTTTACATTTTTAGTCTCTTGGCTCAGAAAAAAATAAAAACAAGATTAGATTAGTGAACAAAGATAAACAAACCCTAGGTTTTAGCATTTAAAATGGATTCCTGAATCTTAGCTGTTTAGAGAAATTAAACAAAAGAAACTTCGGTCAAAATCATCCACAATCCCCCAATCTCAGCAAGAAAATTAAGTTGCCTGGGCTGGGAAAGGAAATGGCAGAGAGAAAAAGCAGGGTACAGGGTCTCAGAAAAGGAACCCCTCACCTGTCCCCTTCCTGAAGTTGAGACCAGGATTTTGGATTCCAGAACCCCAATGCAGAAGCTGGAATGTTGGTACCTGTTTCTCATTTGTTGCTCTGAGATGGTGGTGATCCCTGTGTAGAAAACTTCATCTTGCTTATGGTGTGGGGCGTAAAGTAGATGTTTCTGCCTAAGGAGAGCTTCAGAGATCCTACGCACTCAAGACTGTGAAGAGACAGTCCGTTACTTGCCGTGTACCCTGAGAGGGTAGAGAGGTGGGTGAGTGAGGGAGCTAGTGGCCAGAGTTTTGTGGTGGCAGAGTGGATCCTGTTATTGGGCCACGTGCAGATGTGACCGAGGATACCAACTTGAAGGGTCTGGTTATCTCAGCAGAGAGGTGCCTCTCCGGAGAGGGGCTGACAATCATGGTTACCTTTCCAAAATATAAGCTCTATTTAGCTAAAGATACTGTCATATCCCCAGGATCAAGCATATGGTCCACACTCAATAAAAATTTGTTGATGAATAAATGAGTAATGTATTAGCAATGGGATATGAATGCTCCTGAGCTTGTATTTGAAGCCAGTTTCACTATTTCCTAGTTATGTGCTCTCAGTTCAGTGTAAATAAAATGCAAATAATGCCTTTCTCAACAATAGGCTCATGAATATAAAGAATTTCACACAGTATTGGGCAAAAATCGGTGCTCAAAAATAACAGGTTTAATATAGTGTTGGAAGTTTATGGGAAATTTTCATAATGGCAACCTTGAGAGCTAGATAGATGTAACTATTTAAGCAACAAATTCCTGGTTAGAAAATCTACCAAAATTTGAGCATTTAAAGTTGGGTTTTTTTTCCCCTCCAGTGTTGCATTGGATGAATTGTTCTCATCAGAGACCCAATAAACAAAACAGAGTTTGAGTAGAGAATATTTTACTGTATAAGCATGACATCAGAAACAACAATTAAACATCTAGTTTGGTACCTGGATAAAGTCATTCCCTATTCATTGGTTTTCCTAACCAATGATATACTAACCAGTAAGCAGCTACTCTCACTAAACTCCCATACTCACCTGCTGCCACTTTCTGACACAAACACACGTAAGTTCGCAGTGGCACACGGTTGACAGCAGACATGTGGGATTCAGCCTTTTCTGGTTTTTTTGCCAAATAGCCTGAAGTGAAAGACAAACACAAGGCCTGGAGCAAAATTTCTTGATTAACAGTATACAGCCCTTTAAAGTGATCACATGAACTTTTATCTGAAACATTGCTTGGAGCAGGGAAAGATGGAAGCTGTTGCTATAACAACTGCCAAACAACCCGGGTAAATTTCATGCGTGATAGATAATAACCTTTGTATCCTTTAATATTGGATTCCCTGTTCCTGATGGCAGTAAATAATCCTTACCTTCCTTTGGCGAACAGACACTTTATCCCAAAGCCCAAAACTATGTGTGAAGACACTATAGAAAAGGATTTTCAACTGAAACTCACAGACCACATAGATCTAATCAGCGATTGCCTTGTGCTCTCTGTGCTTCCTGTTTGCCACTTTAGCTCCTGGGGTGGTCGCTTTCTAACATTTGTAAATATTTCAAAATTTAACTGTATGTAATCAATTGTAAATGCTCTGGAGTTAAGGATCACATCAACAGCTTTGAAAAGGATGCATCATCATTAAAATTACAAACAATCCGGGCTTCCCTGGTGGCGCAGTGGTTGGGAGTCCGCCTGCCAATGCAGGGGACGCGGGTTCGAGTCCTAGTCTGGGAGGATCCCACATGCCTTGGAGCAACTAGGCCCGTGCGCCACAACTGCTGAGCCTGCGCGTCTGGAGCCTGCGCTCCGCAACAAGAGATGCCGCGATAGTGAGAGGCCCGCGCACCGCGATGAAGAGTGGTCCCCGCTCGCCGCAACTGGAGAAAGCCCTCGCACAGAAACGAAGACCCAACACAGCCATAAATAAATAAATAATTAATTAATTAAAAAAAAAAAATTACGAGCAATCCATTTTCATCTCTCCTAACATTTTTTCTATATTAAAACATATTTTGAGCCAATGCTTCAATATTATAAAATAATGACTTTGATCTTAGGAAAAGCTTCTTTTTGACAAAAAATGGGAAGAACTGATTTATTTTCCTTAGTTTGTCACCACCTTAGTTCACCAAATGCTCTGAAGGATCGCATTTGCTGTAAGTGTTATATTGGGTTGGCCAAAAGTTTCATTCATTTTTTTCCAGTAAGATGGCTCTAGTAGCACTTAGTTGTCTTTAACGTCATTCGAAACAATTTTGTTAGATTGTATGTGACAGCTGTCATATCGGCGTGCATTTTAAAAAATTGGTGAATTTCTGTGTAGCCATTTTCACATTGAAGATGGAAGAGAAAAACAACATTTTCGGCGTATTATGCTTTATTATTTCAAGAAAGGTAAAAATACAACTGAAACTCAAAAAAAGATTTGTGCGGTGTATGGAGAAGGTGCTGTGACTTATCAAATGTGTCAAAAGTGGCTTGAGAAGCTTTGTGCTGGAGATTTCTCACTGGACAATGCTGCATGGTTGGGTAGACCAGTTGAGGTTGATAGCTATCAAATCGAGACATTAATTGAGAACAATCAATGTTATACCACATGGGAGATAGCCGACATACTCAAAATATCCAAATCAAGCCTTGAAAATCATTTGCACCAGCTTGGTTATGTTCATCACTTTGATGTTTGGGTTCCACATAAGTTAAACGGAAAAAACCTTCTTGACCATATTTCCACATGGGATTCTCTACTCAAATGTAATGAAAATGTTCTGTTTTTAAAACAAATTGTGATGGGCGATGAAAAGTGGAAACTGTGCCATAATGTGGAACGGAAGAGATAGTGGGGCAAGTGAAATGAACCACCGCCAACCACACCAAAGGCCGGTCATCATCCAAAGGAGGTGATGTTGTGTGTATGGTGGGATTGGAAGGGAGACCTCCATTATGAACTCCTTCCAGAAAACCAAATGATTAATTCCAACAAGTACTGCTCCCAGTTAGACCACTTGAAAGTGGCACTCGATGAAAAGGGTCCAGAATTAGTCAACAGGAAACGCATAATCTTCCATCAGGATAACGCAAGACCGCATGTTTCTTTGATGACCAGGCAAAAACTGTTACAGCTTGGCTAGGAAGTTCTGATTCATCCACCGTATTCACCAGACATTGCACCTTTGGATTTCCATTTATTTTGATCTTTACAAAATTCTCTTAATGGAAAAAATTTTAATTCCCTGGAAGACTGTAAAAGGCACCTGGAACAGTTCTTCGCTCAAAAAGATAAAAAGTTTTGGGAAGATGGAATTACAAAGTTGCTGAAAAATGGCAGAAGGTAGTGGAACAAAAGGGTGAATACGTTGCTCAATAAAGTTCTTGGTGAAAATGAAAAATGTGTCTTTTATTTTTACTTAAAAACCAAAGGCAATTTTTGGCCAAACCAATACAAGAACATACTGATTGACCTCTGTCTGACCTCCTCCTCTCTCTCACCTTTTGGTACCATGTGGACTATATTGGAAAAACACCAAATATAGTTTGTAATCCACCTTCAAGGAGGTGTGATTCTTTGAAGGATGAGAAAATACTCATCATTTTAGAAAATGAGTGTCCACATATTCACATTCTCATGTAATGGAATAATTCAAATGTATAACAGAAATAGTTATATGATAGTATGCTGAGAATGTCCTTGTGTGATTCTTGACCAGGTCCCTGAAGAGTACTTCACTGTGAGTTTATAGCACGAAGAATAAAAATAGAACAAACTTTCTTCCCTACAAATAACTTCTAATCCATTTGAGAACTATTTCATTGGCTAATAGGTTACTTCTTCTTTTTCAAGGGCTCCCTATATGCAGAAGAAAGCATTTATGAATCGTTGTAGAACACAATGATGTTGAAAGAAATCAAAGACCTAAATAAGGAGAGGTATTCCATGTTCAGGCATAGGAAGATTAATATTGTTAAATTAGTTCTTCCCAACTTGATTTACAGATTCAACAGAATCCCAATTAATATCTCAGCAAGTTTCTTTGTGGAAATAAAAAACTGATTCTAGAGTTTATGTGGAAAGACAATAGACCCAGAGTTATAATATGATGATGACAGAGACCAGGAAAAGCCATGGATAATATCCTCATGCTGTGGAAATGTTACAAATTCTGTGTAGAACCTGGTTTGGACCAGGAAGTTCAGCTATGGTGGGCAATAGTGGGCCTGAGAACATAGTCATAATTTTATTTCATGAACATAGGGCAACAGCTTATCCAAGCTGCCAGATTTATATCTATATCTATATTTATGCCTATATCTATATCTTTATCTGTCTATATCTATGTTTATATCTATCTATATCTCTAAGATTCAGAAGACACCTGGAGCCTAGGGGATGGGAAACCTCTAATAGAAGGAGCATGTATGTAGACATACACAAAATTCTTTGGGAAGCATCGGACAATGTGAAAACTGCTGGAAAGAACTAAATGTGAAGTGTTAGAAAAAGAGGAAACTTGGTATCTCATCCAGCATCGTAGTTGGTTTCATACTGCTTTCTTATGAATCCATTGCAACACTGGAGACAAGTTCACTGCTGCTACCCCAACGAAAGCCTGCCTCCTGTAATTCCTGCTGGTGGTTTTCAAGAATATTATCTTCATCCAGAAATGACAAATGAGATTCCAAAGAAATGATAATGTTATTTACCTTCAGGGTCGAAAGCCTCCCAGGGCGCTTTAGTGCACATTTTATATTTGACGCAGTGGAGACCACAATTCCTCCTGACTGTGGTTCAGTGAAATATGTAGGGGGTTTTCTGTGTAACACAAGTTTGCAAAATGTCCTCCAGGTTAATAGACAATATTGGTTCTTGCTCCTTTTCTATGTTTCTAATCAGAAAGATCTTCTTCTCATCCATGTGGGTTAAAGAAATAGACCTTGAACCAAAGTTTAAGCCTACTTTACACCATAGGGGGCTTTTATATTGAACTATTATAAACTTCAGAACATGAATGGGATTGCACAGTACAAATCAACTTGATTTGTAATTTGTAATACGAATAAAATGTAAGATCTGCTCATTGAATTGTAGAGGTTCTAATTCCACTAATTCTAATTTTTAATTAATTGTAATATTTATTTAATATTCAAATCCCTAAATTATATTGGAGTTAATTAAAGTAATTTAAATTTTAGTTAACAAGGATAGGAAGAATTAAGGAATAGGCCTAAAAACAATATAAAATGCTGTAATCATTTGAAAATGAAATGTGGCAATATTTATTAAGAGTAAAATGACTGCATTTTGGGGAATGTTTTCTAAATAAACCATCACCAGTAGTCAGAATATCAGAATATATGGGTATATTGTAAAATTCTTTTTGCTAGCTCTAACAATCCTGATTATTTACATATAATATATATATAATATATATTATATAAATGTAAATATGTTATATATTTATATTGCACACACACAAATGTCATCCTGTTATATACAGGTATATATATGCATGTATATTACATATATAAATATATACTTATAAACATAATTTATATGTATACATAGATATGTATATCTCTAAATCAGAATTGTAAATGCCTGAATGGAGGAGAGATTATTTGGTTTCTACTCTATGCTCTATGCACTCTTGTGGGTATATTTTTCCCCACCAGGAAGATATATTCCTCTTACCGTTATAAAACAAAGTCTACGTGGAAACACACAAAGAGAGTAGATTTAAATTCATTTTAAATGAATTTAAATTCATTTCTGAGCAAGTTGAGAAACAAACAAATGAAGAAACAAGTGGTATAATTAAAGAGTTGCAATACCAGCAAGAAAATCAGAATTTTAAACAATGACTTGATATATTTTCTACATTGACGGATTTATTATATATATGAGACATTCAAGAATGGAGGTGCTACCTGTGAAAGGTTAAAAAAAAAAAGTAAGTATTTTTTTTTCTTTTCAAAATATTTAGTGTCTACCATTCATCAGTGAACCAAGTAAATCATGGCTTCTTCATGTGCAAGGATCGAAACCAATTACCATTAGTGACCATCGGGTGCAGCAGATCCCTTCTGTCCTGTTGCCTGAATCTCAATGATCTCCCAAGTGTGCCCATGCAATTTAACAGAAAGATCAATACACCACAGCAGTTAGCAGCAGCTCTCTTGAAGTGCTTCACAAAACATGCTACATTTCTCTACCGAATAAATGTCAAAACATTCCAACAGCTACCGTTCTTGGGAGAAATCGTTCTTCTGAAACATTATTGACATACTTTAACCCAGATTTCCCGCTGCTCGCAGGCTTCCCACTGGCCAGTCAATTCTGATTTGGCAAGAGCCACATCGACGTGGGTCCCCTGCTGACTTGCTCCGGTGGCATGGAAGATATCAGAATCTGGTAGATAGGTCTTAGGTTCAAAGGTCAGTGGTCTAACGCTGACCCAAGGTCAAGGTGAGGGCAACCTCTCTCCAGAGACTTGGCTTCATCTCTAATATGCCCTTGAAATCAATCAATATCATCACAGAGCTTGCCTTTCTAAGCATAAAAGTCTGCCGATCTAACTGCTTCTAGGTTACTTCCTGCAAACCAAAAGCTTAAAAGCCATGTAGGAGGAAGGTGAAATAGACATTATTTCTCACTTGATGGAAGCACTGTTTTAAAACCTTACAGTGATTGTGATTTTTCAAATGTATGTACATAGAGAGATTTTCAAATATATATATCTATAGAAATGTGTACCTGTATATATAGAGAGATGGGGGAGAGAGAGAGAGAGAGAAAATGAAATGTATTTTCCTTTCAGTGGGTAATTTCTGGTTGGTTCACATCAAAACTGGCATTGTGGCATTTTTCTTAATTCTCATATAATGTTCTCTGTTGAGATTGAGAAGTTCTTAGAAGTGGCTTAAAGTTCAAACCGGAATGAGCATTTCCTTTGATGTTTGTTTTGTTTTGTTTTGTTTAATTTTTAAGTCCTTTTGAACAATTTCCCCCTTAGCTTTTCTATAAATTATTTTATTTGAAAATGTGAAAATCTTCTGGATAGCACTGTGAGAAACAATCCAACATATAGGCAAGCAGAAAACCATCAAGTTAGCCTTAGCCTTATTTTGATATTTACAAAAACAAGGCGCCATTTGTCATAATGCTGCACTCCTTCAATCCAAACACATGGCCCTTAGGACTCAGTCAGTGCTATGGCCCACTTCAAACACACCAAAGGCATAACTGCAGATCAACAACAAGGAAAATCGTCATTAAAAAATGAGAAAAGGGATAACAACTATTATTCAAGCAAAATGGACTCTTTAAAAAAATTTTTTGGAAACCAAACCTATTGTTAGGTAACTAGATTAAACTGTAATTTCCAAATAAAGCAGGTTAGTTTTACTAATTCAGAAAGTTATGTATAACAGATGCACTGAATCAACCATTTCCATCAGTTTCTCACACAGCTCTGCCTGTGGTGTTGATTGTGTCCACACTAAATACAGCTCTAGTCAAGATGAATTAATAAGAAAGAAAAGATCTCTACCAAAAAATACAGTACTATCTGCTTCTTCCAGGTGTAAAGCCATTCAGTGGAGTGCATACATTTATATAAGCAAGATGGTTAAAACATTCAGCAAATGGCAATGGAGATATTGGTACTCTTAGACTTGATTTTTTCGATAAGAATTAACAAGAGCAGCTTCAGTGATAAATTTTCCCTTGACTCCACTTAAAATTGTATGGTCTCTTTTAAGCAAACAAGAGTCTCTTAATAGAATCCGTCATTAATTAATAGACCTCAAAGATGAGATATTAAAGCAATATTTTTACAGTTGTTTGTGATTATCCATTTTTCAAAACATTATCCAAACACATGGATTTAATATAAAAATGGAAAAAATCGCATGAAGTTTCAAATGTAACTTTCTCAATAAAGTAGCAACTAGATGTCTCAGGAAAAAAAAATATCAATGTCATTCCCTCTTTCTCCAAACACACACACAGAATTAATAATGTTCTAAAGAACTTCCTCACATATGCATTTTAGATTATGAGAACCCATCTCTGAGATAATACACAAGAATTATCTAGAACCACAATGTCACCAACATGAGATGAAATTAAACATGTAATACCCAAGATAGAATTTATCATATACTCTCACACATACATACTAACAAGTTTTCTTGATTCAAATACTGAGTCCAAATAGTTAGCCAAGGATTTAAATATTGTAACCTTATATAGTTTGAAAATTCCTTAAAATAATTGTCTCTAATTGCAATAGTTATTATTAACATCTGTTCAATAAATTGCAGATATTATTCTTTAAATTGAAAGAAAATTAAATCTAACACCTTTAGGAGAGGGATATTATAACTAATATGATAATATTTATATATGTTTTACATTTCATAATTTTAAGTATTTTGGGGGGAAAATGTTGTTTTCTGCTCCATGCTTTGTAAAATAGATCTTAATTCTATGTTCTGTCTCTTATGAGTTCTTACCAACTATTTCAGAAATTGCCTTCAAAAATCTAAACAGCCACTTCTTGAATATTCATGTTACATTTTTATATCAGTTAATTTCATATCATATTTGAGATAAATATTTTTCTATATTCAAGATCAGAAGACTCTGAAAGATAATCATTTCTCATTTGGTTTCTAAACTTAGTGCTGTTTGAATGTAAGGCTCACATTTTTAAGCAGTAGGCTATTCTCACGTTGCCTTTAAACATATCCAAAGGTGACAGGCTTATGGTCGATGGAGAGAAAATTCTTATTAAAGAGAATTTATCCTGATATTTCCGATTTGGAGATGACATCAGACTGAGAGCCATCATTAATGCAACTAATGACACAACCGGTATCCAGAAATATTGATACTTGATGAAATTAGAGGGGACTTTTGGTTTTTACTAACTCAGTAGAATTTAACGATTTTTTACAATTAACGTTTCACAAAATCACAATTATACAAATAAACGAAACCTCACGATCGGAGGTCAGAATGTGGGAGATAAAAGTTAGCTGGAAGTTGTGGTAGGAGAATAAAGTCTTTAGATGTGTGGTTGAAGTCTAGGTTTCAGAATATGCTCTGCTACTGCTGCTGTCCTGGTTATGCTGTCCTGGTCCTGGTTATGTCCCACATGTTAGCTGAAATTCCCTTTTCTAATCTGAAAGTTGAGGATAATAATGACTACTTTTATGGGGAGCCTTAACTGAGATAACACATGCTGTTGAAGAGGTCCACCAGGGAAAACAAATGAAAAAGGGCATCATTCTAAAATGTTAGAACATCGGAGATAAAGAAAAGGACCTATAAGCTTGCTGAGAGGAGGAAAACTAAAGCCATATGCCAAGTAGCTAATGGGGATGGCAGTGGATTATTCAGTAGTAAGGACAGAAGCCAGATATGATGTCTTCAAATTCGGAGAGAAAAAAAAGACATTCAGGGTAAAGAAGTTGTGGTACATATATACAATGGAATATTACTCAGCCATAAAAAGGAACGAAATTGAGTCATTTGTTGAGACGTGGATTGATCTAGAGACTGTCATACAGAGTGAAGTAAGTCAGAAAGAGAAAAACAAATATCGTATATTAACGCATGTATGTGGAACCTAGAAAAATGGTACAGATGAACCGGTTTGCAGGGCAGAAGTTGAGACACAGATGTAGAGAACAAACGTATGGACACCAAGGGGGGAAAACCGTGGTGGGGTGGGGATGGTGGTGTGCTGAATTGGGTGATTGGGATTGACATGTATACACTGATGTGTATAAATTTGATGACTGATTAAAAAAAAAAAAAGACATTCACCTGGAGTCCTCGGTCTGGTCAAATTATCAATAAGATATAAAGACAGAATAAGGGGTTTCAAATACACAAGGATGACTTAGTTCATGAGTACCCTTTCTTAGGATGCTACTGGGAAGCTCAGTAGAATGAAGAAAATGGAAAAACAGAATATGACAAACAGGATGACAGTAAAGAGAAGCCTGACTTAGTAGCCGTACAGCTGGGGTTAGAAAAACAAGACTGAGGTAAGAAGGCTCCTGTGAAGGGCAGGGTTCTGGCAGGATCATATGATGATTTGTAAGCAAGTAGAAAACAAAGAAAAACACTGGGAATAAAACAATACCTAATTGAGGCACATAATAAAACATACTAAAAATGTTACCAACTCCAGAAAAAATAATTAAATGAGAAAAAATGTACTCATAACACCTGGTCCAAGTATGAGAACATAAATATTGTCATAAGAATGTAACTCTCCATCACCTATTTTAGCAAAAATTTTGATTGCTTGGAGAGTAAAGTGAAGGAAAACAAAAAGTTTATTTCCACAGAAAGGAAATTGAAGATAATACAAAATGTGTAACTCAAGAGATGCAAAAATATGCACAATATTTAAGAATACTTCACCCGCCAAACAAATTCCCCACAAAACACAGGCACAGAGCTTAAAATTTTCAATGAGTTTAGCTCTGAAAACCAGCAAGATGTTTATATTTTATGATAATCCTTTTAGTAGTCATTTTTGCCCAAGTTCCCTAAGAATACAGCCTGAGCTAGAGATTTCAGGGCCCATGATTTATTGAAATCTTCCCAAGATTCCTTTCCCAAGAAAGGAAATAAGGAAAGTAGGACACAGAAGCAAAGAATGTCTCACCTGGAGGGTATTTTGGTCGGATTCTCCCCGTACTTGATCACACACTGAGCCACAGGGCCTTCTGTACCCTGTGTCAGGTAATCCCTGTCTGCAGGCTGCCCTTGTTGGGTAAATGAGAGGTGTACTTGGCCAAGAACTGTTCTCCTGAGTGGGTAACAGCCGTGATCCACTGACAGCCAGAAGTCCCAGCAGCTGTGGAAGGGCTGCCCCCTGCCTGGTAAGAGGATCCGGGTGGCACATTAACTAGAGCAAAATGTAATTTTTAAAATTATGTGTATGTGCTACTTTTAATTACTTAAAATTAATTTTGAGACATGAAGTAAATGTGTAAGGCAATTAACAACACCATGCATTTTTAAACAACATGAATTTTAGTTGATCGTGAAGTTCATATGTTTAAACAATATCATGTAGCTGCAAAACCGTAATTAACTTCACTCTTGTCTTCTTGAGAAAACAGAGGTTGTCTGTCCTGATCTGCTAAACGTAGGTTACAAGTTGAAGAACCAGTACCGCAAGGGAACACAAGGAATTATTTAAGGGAGTCAAGTAAGATAGTGAGGGGCCTGACATCATCATCTATTGATGTCCCTGGGAGAGAATTGCACTCTCCAGTTTGTATGGGCCCAGCTACACCAAACCAGGTCCAGCCCATCTCTTTGTATATCAGTTTTCTGTCTGACACCACCCAGCATTGCCTGTAAGTTCCAAAAGGAAAATAGCTTGGATTTTTATTCTTCTTAATTTTCACAGCATCCAAACATCTGGCTTATACCTGGTAGATGCTCTTTTTATTTGGAGGAATTGGATGAAATCTATATAATTCCTTTTCTTCCATATTGTGCTTCTTAGGATGATTTTAATGAGATTAGGAATGTTGGTCACTTTTAAAGTTACATTGGGACTAAGCAAACTAGAAATACCATTAAATGCATTTAATTCATTTTGATACCAGCACAATAGTATTATTTAGAAAAGACAATTTATTCTTTCTAGAATTATTAGTTGATGTTTGTAGTTTAGTATGTTCTTTGCTAGCTACTGGGGGTCAGGATGAACTTGCTGTCTCTGCCCGCATGGTTGTCATTTGCTAAAGGCTTGTAATGAAGGACTCCATCCATCATATACATATTGTTGCATGTAGTCACAGAAAAGAACGTGAGTGGAGCAATTCATAAGAAGTGCTGGTTTTCTAGACATTAGTATGTTGTTAGGGCTTCTAACTTTTTTTTTTTTTTTTACAGAGTGATTATTTTAAAATTTTCTTTGAAGTGTCAATAAAGACAGTGTACATAGAGCGAAAAAAAGAATAAAGTTGATTTACATCAAATACCAGGAGGGTGGAGCTGCAATTTTATCAGATTTCTAGTTAATAAAAAGATTGGTATTGTCACATTGACATTAATTAATAATAAAAACATCTGAAACAATATCTGGGCATAATTAAGATTAATAATCAATCCACCTACTGTCAAGATTATATCTATAAGTACTTTGAAATGCATTAACTGTGGGCTATCATTGAGACAAAGCTACATTTTTTTTTTTGCTTGTGTTGAATTAGAGTTTCTCTTTTAATTAAATCAATAAGTCATCCTTCCCACCTGAAAAATTAACCCAAAATGCTACATCCTGATAGATTTGTCAAAAGGCTGAAGGGAACACTGTGGTCAGGTGACCAAGGAAGCGTATTACTACTTCCCTGATAAACAGACATGAGGACAAAATGCCCTTCCTCTACCAGATACGTCTTCAAGGTACGACCGTATTCTTCTAAAATAATCTCTTTATAAATCAAATATTCAAACACAGATGCAATATAAGGAACTTTAATTTACTATAATATGTTTTAAGTGAATCTAATGTTTTATACCACTTATCAACAAAAAGACAAAATGGTGGACACCCAGGTTTCCAGACTCTCAAGGAAACAAGTATAAAACCTCAGCCAAGGCCAGCTTCCCATGGCATGGGAAAAAGAGTTTGTAGCCATGGTCCCCTGAAGCGCATAGCTAAGGCAGGAGTTTGCTGATAGGATCTTCTCAGAATTGTCCATCTGGAGAGGCAAGAGGGAAGTACTTACCCTCTGGCTCTCCTTCTGACTCACCGGCTGAAGTTGCCCCATAGGCATGAACCCCAGTGTACCTCTAGGTTGCCCATGTGAAGAACCAAGAGGGGGCTGTCAAAGGGCTGCTGTAATAAAGTTCCACAAATTGGGTGCCTTAAACAACAGAAATTTGTTCCCTCGCATTTCTGGAGGCCAGAAGTCCAAAATCAAGGGGTCAGTGGAGTTAGTTTCTTCTGAGGGATGTGAAGAAATAATCTGTCTCAGGCCTTTGGCCTTAGGTTGCTGACGGTCATCTTCTCCTTACATCTCTTTACAACATCTTCCTTCTGTGCATGTCTTTGTATGTGACTTTCCACTTTTTACAAGGACACGAATCATATTGAATTAGGGCCCATGCTGATGACCTCATTTTATCTTGATTACCTTTGAAAAGACCCTATATCCAAATAAGATCACATTCTGAGGTACTGAGTGTTAGAATTTCAACATAAGAATTTTCAGGAGAACACAATTCAACTGATTACAGTTGCCGAGCCTGAGGAAAGCTTATTTATTCCTAGTAGAGTGCAAAATTGTACAGCCATTCTGGAAAACAACTTGTCACCCTCTCATAAAGATAATCATAATTGCACACCTTACATATGACCCAGAATCATATTCCAAGGTATTTACACAACTGAATTGAAAATTTATGTTCATACACAGCTGAGCAATAAGGAACTATTGAATCAGACAATAGTATTGATGTAAGTTAAACACATTTTGCTAAGTGAAGGAAGCTAAACCCCAATAGTACATATTGCATGATTGCACGTCCGTGACATTCTGAAAATAGGCAGAACAGCATGGACAGAAAACAGATTAATGACTGGCAGGGTTTGGAGGAAGTAGGTGAGTTGACCATAAAGGAACAACAAAACTGAAATTCTAGGGTGAAGGAACTGGTTTGTGTGGTGGATACCTAACTCTATGGGTTTATGAAAACCCATACAATGAAGTTAACTGTATTCAAAGAAAATCCTATTATGCTTGATACTGGGTATCCCAGAACTGAATGTAGTGTGACAAATAACTCTGTATTACAAATGCATGACGTAACTCTATGGTAGAAGGTGGAGATAAAAAAAGCTGAACTAAACAATTTTGGAAAACAGTATTTCCGCCTGATGCCATAAAGCTGGAAAAAAAAGAAAAAAAGGACTGTACATAAACATTACCATCTAGTTGCTAAATTTGTTTCTCACAGGGCACAGGCTAACAATTCAGAAACTATTTCACCTGTACAGTAGGGGTAAAAAATAAGTAAATAAAATTTAGATGCTAGGAACCCAAGTTTCTTTCTAACAGTCAAAATAAATTACAAGTAACAAGAGAGGATGGCTAGAATGGATCACTGGTACTGAATTATAGTCAGAGATTTAAGTATTAACTCAGTATGTGTATATATATATATTCTAGATAAGTAGGTGCATAAATAATTATAGACATGTGTATATACTGGCTAATATAAATGCAAATATTTCCTAACTGTGCCCCCGAGAGGGCCTAGAAACAGTGATACTCCGGTAGCAATGAACATACCCTGCACCCAGATCTTGGTTTCTAATACCATTCTCCAATCAAAGAAACCAGGGCTCTTAGGAGAAACGGCTAAATCTAGGGCAGAGGCAAAGAAAACACAAGATGAGTTTGTAGCATGTTGTAGTCCCAGAAAACAAAGAATTTCTTTAAAAAAATAAAGTAAAAAGATTAAGCCATGTCAAAAGCCAACCTGAAAGATCTCTCAATGACCAAGGCTGGAACAACATGAAAAACATATTACATAATGCTAGTATTGGCTTATAAGCAAAAGAGGCAATGGAATATCGCTGAGTAGAAGATTTCTACTAGAATACCGTAGTAACAAATGCAGCAAGCAAAGTTACTATCAGTTGAGGAATCTTTAAAGGAAATAGGATACTTGTGTAGCCTCAAAATATCTTCCCTACATTTACCAATTACTGTGGTCATTTTAATATATAACCGCAGTTCTTTGAAGCTGTTCCCACCAGGAGGTAGAATTTAAGGTCTCTCTACTTGAGTGAATCCTGGACTTAGTGACTCACTTCTAATAAGAAGAGTGTGGAAAGAAAATCAGTGACTTTATGGTGGAGAAAGCAAGCAGATACTTCCTTAACCAGATCAAGGTTAACATCACCAATGGTAAATCATACCGGTATCATGTGCCTGTGATCTGGTATGATGAAAAGGGCATATCTAATAGTTTACTATCCCGTAATATTAAATAGTGGAAATTATGAACAACCTTGCCTTATTCTTGACTTCATGGGAAAGATTCTGGTCAATTTCCCAATTAAGCAACATGCTGGCTTTTCTGATACATTTAATCACATTAGGGAAGAATCCACCAATTCCTTTTTTATTACATGTATAATGTAATTTATCTTTAGAGATAAATTTAAACTTTAGAGAGGAATTTATCACACACACACAGAAAAGCACAAAAATAATTTTATAGTTCAATTAATCCCCAAAATGAAACACACCCTTGTAGGCAGTTACTGAGCAGATCAAGAAACAGAACACTGCCCACACAGCCCAGAGCTTCCTTCTGTTCTAACTCACCAGGCACCACAAAGGTAAGCAATTTCCTGACCTTCACCACCGAAGATTGGTTTTGCCTGTTTCACACTCTATAAAATGTAATCATGTAGCAGGACTCTTTTCTGTCTGGTTTCCTTTGCTCAATGTTAGGTTTTCCAGGTTCATTTATGCTGGAAAGGAAGTGGTGAAACAATTCATATTTGGAGAAGTTGTGATTACATTAACTGGAAAATCCAATTGTTTGGTATCTTTGATGGCTATTAAATAACCATTAATATATACAAACAAAAGCCAAATAAAACATGTATTCCATTTTTATGTCTAACAGGAAATACCTACATGTAATTACAAGAAGGGATATCTAAAACCTATAGAGGAAGACTATGATTTTCCTGAAGGAGAAAAAAATCCAGAGAAATGAGAAATCCTAACCTGAACAAAAGGAAGGATCTATCACATTCTTGCACAGGAAGACCCTAGATCATAAGTGGGTCACTTATCCCCAAGTTAGTGTACACGTTACATGCAATCCTAATAAAAAATACTCTTTCTTCAGCTAGACAAGGTGATAATACATTTTATTTTAAAGAGAAGTAGCCCTATCAGATATTAAAATATACCCCAATTTTCCTACAATTAAAATGGAACAACTTTGGCACAAGGTTAGAAAGACAAACCAGTGGAACAGGAGAGAAAAATCCAGAAAAAGTCCCAGTTATACACATTTAGTATATATTAAAGGTAGCATCTTAAATCAGTTAAGAAAACATTGGCCTTTTAAAGATCATATTGAAATAACTGACCATCCATGTGGAAAAATATAAGATTATATCAGGACAATTCTACTTACCATAAACCAGATAAATTCCAAATGAAACAGATAATTAAATGTAAAAACTAAAAGATTACAGTTACTAGAAAAATGGAGGTGAATTCTTTTTACAGCTTGAAAGGGAATTTCCATAATCATGACTGAAAAATCTAGAAGGAATAATTGATGATAGAAAAATTAGATTGCAAAAGATACCTTCTGTTGATGACGCTCTCATACACAGCTAGTGGGTATCAAAATGTTACAAATCTTATGAAGAAGAGCTTAGCAATATCTAGCAAAAGTGTATATGCATTTACCTTTGACCTAGCAATCCCACTTTTAGGAAGCCACCCAAGAGATACCCTGGCAAAAATATGAAAGGAGTATGCAGAAGGGTATTCATTGCAGAAAACAAAAACAAAAGACTGGAAACAACTCAAAGGTCTGTCAATCAAACCAGACCAGCTGAATCAACTCTGGTACAGACACAGTGAATTCTTGGAAGTACTGAAAGTCAGTGATGAATATTACTATATACCATTAATGAGCAACTTCCAAGCTATATTAGCAAGAGTAAATAAAAGTAGAGAAAAGGTATATAATATGCTAGTATTTACAAAAGGAAATAACTAAGCAGGTAAGCAGATAGATAGACAGACAGGTAGATAGATAGAGATAAACAAGTAGATGATATAGTGTATAATTATATTTTCAAAAAATAAAATGATTAACCATAAAAACATTTTAAAGTAGCTACCCATAGGGAGAAGGAACTTCCTTGGAGGATTCTTCAATATATCGTATTTTACTGAGATTTGTCTTTAGAATCATGTGAATACAGAATTATAAAAGAAAATTAAATTCTAAAAGCAACCCCTTAAAATTAAGAAGCCATGAATGTAAATGTGCATTTGATTTGTCAAAACTATCAGAGAGGAATTATGCTAAAGAACTTTAAAACATTGTAATTAACTGTACATCTCTCGTGTAATATGCACTGTGAAAACAAAATAACTGAAAAAGAAATCTTTTCTGTACTGTTTTCTGTAACCATATTGCTGGTAGTAGTGTCAGTGTTATTATAAAACTGTTGTGTGTGTAACAGGTGATAGAGCAAATAATTAACTTATAAAGTATACTGGTTTTATTATTCCCGGGGTCAATGGGAATTGGAACACACTGGGGACGAGGAACCAGATAAAGTTGTAACATGGAGGAGGTTAAGCAAAAATAAGTCTATTATTCTGAATCTTATTTACAAGTATTGCTGTAAACTTGTGATATATTTATCTCCATCTTTACTTTGTCTACTTCAAATGCCTAGAAACAATGACTGATTAAGTTACAATGAGCACACCACCACCCAAATCATGGTCTTGTAGTACTATCTCCAGGGCTCCTTGAAGAGACAGCAGGCATACACAAAACAAACCTGAGTATCATATGAAACCAGATAAAAAGGAAACTAACGAAGACTTAAAGGGCCAGGTCAAAAGGGCTGTGTCGGCTCTAAGAGGTGCCCCCCCCACCCGGTTACTAATAATGGGATGATTTGAGCATCAATAAAACTAATAACTGCAATGGATTGAAATATAGTGAATAAATTGAAGTCACTAAATTCATAATGATACTAAAGCAACAACAACAATTAAAAAAATAGCCTCTGTGAACAAACTTACTGTTTTGAAATCTGTTAAAGAATCAAACGTTTATATTCCCCATTACATACAAACTGTATTCTTGATGACCACATTCTAGATGTAAGAGTCACTGAATTATTCCAAATAATAATCAATTATGAAATGACGGAATTAGAATATAAGTATGTTCAATCCCTAACAAAATGATGGGATTTCACATTAATCCCTGATGGTTGCTAGCTTTACAACAAGTGAGACTCCAGATGTAATGTGCCTCTTGATGAAGGAGCACAGAGCTTTTGATTAAATAGTTCTCCCAAAATGGAGAAGCGGGAGAGGGGAGAGGAGGAGAGGGGAAGGAAGAAATAGAAGGGTCCTGATTACGCCCCTAAATGCAGCAACCCATTTACTGGAAACACAGAAAATATGATGACATGGTAAATGGTATCATGGAGGGGCAATAAGAAAAACCCAAACCCTAGAGATTACTACGAGTAGATGATTAATTTTTTGCAAAAATTAAATTGCTAGAGAAAAAAGAAAAGATGAAATGGAACCTTAAAGACGTAAGAGAACTGTCAAACAATTATAACACTGAAAATTTATGGAATTAGTTATAAACATCCAGACTATTAAAAATGATATTTGTAAAAAAATAAAAATTGTATACCTGAATAAATATGATATTAATGAATAATTTTTAGTTTTTCAAGCTTGATTCTGGAATTGTGATTACGCTTAACATGAGTCCTTAACAGGTTATGCCGAAATATTCTTGTGTGAAAAAAATAGTGTTTGGAATTACCTTGAAATCCTATGGAAAGGAGGAAGTGAGAAGTACAGAAGGAACCAGACTGACAATGAATTTTAGTTTTTTTTTTTTTTTAAACATCTTTATTGAAGTATAATTGCCTTACAATGGTGTGTTAGCTTCTGCTTTATAACAAAGTGAATCAGTTATACACATACAATATGTTCCCATATCTCTTCTCTCTTGCATCTCCCTCCCTCCCACCCTCCCCATCCCACCCCTCTAGGTGGTCACAAAGCACCGAGCTGATCTCCCTGTGCTATGCGGCTGCTTCCCACTAGCTATCTATTTTACATTTGGTAGTGTGTATATGTCCATGACACTCTCTTACCCTGTCACATCTCACCCCACCCCCTCCCCATATCCTCAAGTCCATTCTCTAGTAGGTCTGTGTCTTTATTCCCGTCTTGCCACTAGGTTCGTCATGGCTTTTTTTTTTTTTTTCCTTAGATTCCGTATATATGTGTTAGCATACTGTATTTGTTTTTCTCTTTCTGACTTACTTCACTCTGTATGACAGACTCTAACTCCATCCACCTCATTACAAATACCTCCATTTCATTTCTTTTTATGGCTGAGTAATATTCCATTGTATATATGTGCCACATCTTCTTTATCCATTCATCTGTCGATGGACATTTAGGTTGCTTCCATGTCCTGGCTATTGTAAATAGAGCTGCAATGAACATTTTGGTACATGACTCTTTTTGAACTATGGTTTTCTCAGGGTATATGCCCAGTAGTGGGATTGCTGGGTCGTATGGTAGTTCTATTTGTAGTTTTTTAAGGAACCTCCATACTGTTCTCCATAGTGGCTGTATCAATTTACATTCCCACCAACAGTGCAAGAGGGTTCCCTTTCCTCCACACCCTCTCCAGCATTTATTGTTTCTAGATTTTTTGATGATGGCCATTCTGATCGGTGTGAGATGATATCTCATTGTAGTTTTGATTTGCATTTCTCTAATGATTAATGATGTTGAGCATTCTTTCATGTGTCTGTTGGCAATCTGTATATCTTCTTTGGAGAAATGTCTATTTAGGTCTTCTGCCCATTTTTGGATTGGGTTGTTCGTTTTTGTGTTATTGAGCTGCATGAGCTGCTTGTAAATCTTGGAGATTAATCCTTTGTCAGTTGCTTCATTTGCAAATATTTTCTCCCATTCTGAGGGTTGTCTTTTGGTCTTGTTTATGGTTTCCTTTGCTGTGCAAAAGCTTTTAAGTTTCATTAGGTCCCATTTGTTTATTTGTGTTCTTATTTCCATTTCTCTGGGAGCTGGGTCAAAAAGAACCTTGCTGTGATGTATGTCATAGAGTGTTCTGCCTATGTTTTCCTCTAAGAGTTTGATAGTGTCTGGCCTTACACTTAGGTCTTTAATCCATTTTGAGTTTAGTTTTGTGCATGGTGTCAGGGAGTGTTCTAATTTCATACTTTTACATGTATCTGTCCAATTTTCCCAGCACCACTTATTGAAGCGGCTGTCTTTTCTCCACTGTATATGCTTGCCTCCTTTATCAAAGATAAGGTGACCATATGTGTGTGGGTTTATCTCTGGGCTTTCTATCCTGTTCCATTGATCTATATTTCTGTTTTTGTGCCAGTACCAAACTGTCTTGATTACTGTAGCTTTGCAATATAGTCTGAAGTCCAGGAGCCTGATTCCTCCAGCTCCATTTTTCTTTCTCAAGATTGCTTTGGCTATTCGGGGTCTTTTGTGTTTCCATACAAATTGTGAAATGTTTTGTTCTAGTTCTGTGAAAAATGCCAGTGGTAGTTTGATAGGGATTGCATTGAATCTGTAGATGGCTTTGGGTAGTAGAGTCATTTTCACAATGTTGATTCTTCCAATCCAGGAACATGGTATATCTCTCCATCTATTTGTATCATCTTTAATTTCTTTCATCAGTGTCTTATAATTTTCTGCATACAGGTCTTTTGTCTCCTTAGGTAGGTTTATTCCTAGATATTTTATTCTTTTTGTTGCAATGGTAAACGGGAGTGTTTTCTTAATTTCACTTTCAGAGTTTTCGTCATTAGTGTATAGAAATGCAAGAGATTTCTGTGCATTAATTTTGTATCCCGCTACTTTACCAAATTCATTGATTAGCTCTAGGAGTTTTCTGGTAGCATCTTTAGGATTCTCTATGTATAGTATCATGTCATCTGCAAATAGTGACAGCTTTACTTCTTCTTTTCCGATCTGGATTCCTTTTATTTCTTTGTCTTCTCTGATTGCTGTGGCTAACACTTCCAAAACTATGTTGAATAATAGTGGTGAGAGTGGGCAACCTTGTGTTGTTCCTGATCTTAGTGGAAATGGTTTCAGTTTTTCACCATTGAGGACAATGTTGGCTGTGGGTTTGTCATATATGGCCTTTATTATGTTGAGGAAAGTTCCCTCTATGCCTACTTTCTGCAGGGCTTTTATCATAAATGGGTGTTGAATTTTGTCGAAAGCTTTCTCTGCATCTATTGAGATGATCATATGGTTTTTCTCCTTTAATTTGTTAATATGGTGTATCACATTGATTGATTTGCATATATTGAAGAATCCTTGCATTCCTGGGATAAACCCCACTTGATCATGGTGTATGATCCTTTTAATGTGCTGTTGGATTCTGTTTGCTAGTATTTTGTTGAGGATTTTTGCATCTATGTTCATCAGTGATATTGGCCTGTAGTTTTCTTTCTTTGTGACATCTTTGTCTGGTTTTGGTATCAGGGTGATGGTGGCCTCGTAGAATGAGTTTGGGAGTGTTCCTCCCTCTGCAATATTTTGGAAGAGTTTGAGAAGGATAGGTGTTAACTCTTCTCTAAATGTTTGATAGAATTCACCTGTGAAGCCATCTGGTCCTGGGCTTTTGTTTGTTGGAAGGTTTTTAATCACAGTTTCAATTTCAGTGCTTGTGATTGGTCTGTTCATATTTTCTATTTCTTCCTGGTTCAGTCTCGGCAGTTTGTGCATTTCTAAGAATCTGTCCATTTCTTCCAGGTTGTCCATTTTATTGGCATAGAGTTGCTTGTAGTAATCTCTCATGATCTTTTGTATTTCTGCAGTGTCAGTGGTTACTTCTCCTTTTTCATTTCTAATTCTATTGATTTGAGTCTTCTCCCTTTTTCTCTTGATGAGTCTGGCTAATGGTTTATCAATTTTGTTTATCTTCTCAAAGAATCAGCTTTTAGTTTCATTGATTTTTGCTATTGTTTCCTTCATTTCTTTTTCATTTATTTCTGACCTGATCTTTATAATTTCTTTCCTTCTGCTGGCTTTGGGGTTTTTTTGTTCTTCTTTCTCTAATTGCTTTAGGTGCAAGGTTAGGTTGTTTATTCGAGATGTTTCCTGTTTCTTGAGGTAGGCTTGTATTGCTATAAACTTCCCTCTTAGCACTGCTTTTGCTGCGTCCCATCGGTTTTGGGTCGTCGTATCTCCATTGTCATTTGTTTCTAGGTATTTTTTGATATCCCCTTTGATTTCTTCAGTGATCTCTTGGTTATTTAGTAGTGTATTGTGTAGCCTCCATGTGTTTGTATTTTTTACAGATCTTTTCCTGTAATTGATATCTAGTCTCATAGCGTTGTGGTCAGAAAAGATACTTGATACGATTTCAATTTTCTTAAATTTACCAAGGCTTGATTTGTGACCCAAGATATGATCTATCCTGGAGAATGTTCCATGAGCACTTGAGAAAAATGTGTATTCCGTTGTTTTTGGGTGGAATGTCCTATAAATATCAATTAAGTCCATCTTGTTTAATGTATCATTTAAAGCTTGTGTTTCCTTACTTATTTTCATTTTGGATGATCTGTCCATTGCTGAAAGTGGGGTGTTAAAGTCCCCTACTATGATTGTGTTGCTGTCGATTTCCCCTTTTATGGCTGTTAGTATTTGCCTTATGTATTGAGGTGCTCCTATGTTGGGTGCATAAATATTTACAATTGTTATACCTTCCTCTTGGATCGATCCCTTGATCATTATATAGTGTCCTTCTTTGTCTCTTGTAATAGTCTTTCTTTTAAAGTCTATTTTGTCTGATATGAGAATTGCTACTCCAGCTTTCTTTTGATTTCCATTTGCATGGAATATCTTTTTCCATCCCCTCACTTTCAGTCTGTATGTGTCTCTAGGTCTTAAGTGGGTCTCTTGTAGACAGCCTATATATGGGTCTTGTTTTTGTATCCATTCAGCCAGCCTGTGTCTTTTGGTGGGAGCATTTAATCCATTTACATTCAAGGTAATTATCGATATGTATGTTCCTATTCCCATTTTCTTAAATGTTTTGGGTTTGTTATTGTAGGTCTTTTCCTTCTCTTGTGTTTCTTGCCTAGAGAAGTTCCTTTAGCATTTGTTGTAAAGCTGGTTTGGTGGTGCTGAACTCTCTCAGCTTTTGCTTGTCTGTAAAGGTTTTAATTTCTCCATCGAATCTGAATGAGATCCTTGCTGGGTAGAGTAATCATGGTTGTAGGTTTTTCTCCTTCATCACTTTAAGTATATCCTGCCACTCCTTTCTGGCTTGCAGAGTTTCTGCTGAAAGATCAGATGTTAACCTTATGGGGATTCCCTTGTGTGTTATTTGTTGTTTTTCCCTTGCTGCCTTTAATATGTTTTCCTTATATTTAATTTTTGACAATTTGATTAATATGTGTCTTGGCGTGTTTCTCTTTGGGTTTATCCTGTATGGGACTCTCTGTGCTTCCAGGACTTGATTAACTATTTCCTTTCCCATATTAGGGAAGTTTTCAACTATAATCTCTTCAAATATTTTCTCAGTCCCTTTCTTTTTCTCTTCTTCTTCTAGGACCCCTATAATTCGAATGTTGGTGCGTTTAATGTTGTCCCAGAGGTCTCTGAGACTGTCCCCAGTTCTTTTCATTCTTTTTTCTTTATCCTGCTCTGCAGTAGTTATTTCCACCATTTTATCTTCCAGGTCACTTATCCTTTCTTCTGCCTCAGTTATTCTGCTATTGATCCCATCCAGAGTATTTTTAATTTCATTTATTGTGTTTTTCATCATTGCTTGGTTCCTCTTTAGTTCTTCTACGTCCTTGTTAAATGTTTCCTGCATTTTGTCTATTCTATTTCCAAGATTTTGGATCATCCTTACTATCATTATTCTGAATTCTTTTTCAGGTAGACTACCTATTTCCTCTTCATTTGTTAGGTCTGGTGTGTTTTGACCCTGCTCCTTCATCTGCTGTGTGTTTTTCTGTCGTCTCATTTTGCTTATCTTACTGTGTTTGGGGTCTCCTTTTCACAGGCTGCAGGTTCATAGTTCCCGTTGTTTTTGGTATCTGTCCCCAGTGGCTAAGGTTGGTTCAGTGTGTTGTGTAGGCTTCCTGGTGGAGGGAACTAGTGGCTGAGCTCTGGTGGATGAGGCTGGATCTTGTCTTTCTGGTGGGCACGTCCACGTCTGGTGGTGTATTTTGGGGTGTCTGAGGCCTTATTATGATTTTAGGCAGCCTCTCTGCTAATGGATGGGGCTGTGTTCCTGTCTTGCTAGTTGTTTGGCATAGGGTGTCCAGCACTGTAGCTTGCTGGTCGTTGAGTGAAGCTGGGTCTTGATGTTGAGATGGAGATCTCTGAGAGATTTTCGCCGTTTGCTATTACGTGGAGCTGGGAGGTCTCTTGTGGACCAGTGTCCTGAAGTTGGCTCTCCCACCTCAGAGGCATGGCCCTGATGCCTGGCTGGAGCACCAAGAGCCTTTCGTCCACACGGCTCAGAGTAAAAGGGAGAAAAAATAGAAAGAAAGAAAGAAAGAGGCTATAATATAGTGAAGTAAAATAAAGCTATTATAAAGCAAAGCTATACAGACAAAATCTCACCCAGAAGCATATACATATACACTCACAAAAAAAAGGAAAAGGGGAAAAACTAATATATCCTGCTCCCAAAATCCACCTCCTGAATTTGGGATGATTCGTTGTCTATTCAGGTATTCAACAGATGCAGGCACATCAAGTTGTTTGTGGAGCTTTAATCCACTGCTCCTGAGGCTGCTGGGAGGGATTTCCCTTTCTCTTCTCTGTTCGCACAGCTCCCGGGGTTCAGCTTTGGATTTGGACCCGCCTCTGCGTGTAGGTCGCTTGAGGGCGTCTGTTCCCCGCCCAGACAGGACGGGGTTAAAGACGCAGCTGCTTCGGGGGCTCTGGCTCACTCAGGCGGGGGGAGGGAGCGGTACGGAGGAGGCGGGGCGCGCCTGCGGCGTCAGAGGCGTCGTGACGTTGCAGCAGCGTGAGGCGCGCCGTGCGTTTTCCCGGGGAAGTTGTCCCCGGATCACGGGAGCCTGGCCGTGGCGGGCTGCACCGGCTCCCGGGAGGGGCGGTGTGGAGAGTGACCTGTGCTTGCACACAGGCTTCTTGGTGGCGGCAGCAGCAGCCTTAGCGTCTCATGCCCGTCTCTGGGGTCCGCGCTGATGGCCGCGGCTCGTGCCAGTCTCTGGAGTTCGTTTAGGCGGCGCTCTGAATCCCCTCTCCTCGCGCACCAGGAAACAAAGAGGTAAGAAAAAGTCTCTTGCCTCTTTGGCAGCTGCAGAGTTTTTCCCGGTCTCCCTCCCAGCCAGCTGTGGCGTGCTAACCCCTTCAGGCTGTGTTCACGCCGCCAACCCCAGTCCTCTCCCTGCGATGCGACCGCAGCCCGAGCCTCAGCTCCCAGCCCCGCCCGCCCCGGCGGGGGAGCAGACAAGCCTCTTGGGCTGGTGAGTCCTGGTCGGCGCCGAGCCTCTGTGCGGGAATCTCTCCGCTTTGCCCTCCGCACCCCTGTGGCTGCGCTCTCCTCCGTGGCTCCGAAGCTCCCCCGTCCGCCACCCGCAGTCTCCGCCCGCGAAGGGGCTTCCTAGTGTGTGGAAATCTTTCCTCCTTCACGGCTCCCTCCCACTGGCGCAGGTCCCGTCCCTATTCTTTTGTCTCTGTTATTTCTTTTTTCTTTTGCCCTACCCAAGTACGTGGGGAGTTTCTTGCCTTTTTGGAGGTCTGACGTCTTCTGCCAGCGTTCAGTGGGTGTTCTGTAGGAGCAGTTCCACGTGTAGATGTATTTCTACTGTATCTGTGGGAAGGAAGGTGATCTCCGCGTCTTACTCTTCTGCCATCTTCTCCCGGGTCCCGAATTTTAATTGTTGAAGTTAATTGCTGTGTGATAAGCACAGAGGGTTTGCTATACTGTTTTATTTCTTCTTGTACACATTTGACAATTTTCATAATAAAAACTTTATAAACAACAACGAACAGTTATAAGGTTGAAGAAAACTCCAAAGAGTACATGTTGTGTGATTCCATTAACATAAAGTTTGAAAAACTGGTGAAACAAATCACTGGTGATCATGGAATCTTTGGAGACAGAACGTGAAGGATGCATGTAGGGCTTCCTGGGTGTTGGCAGTGTTCGTGTTCCTTATCTGGATGGCTCCCCAACCCCGGCTTTGTGAAAATTCACCGAGCTCTCCATTTATGATCTGTAATTGTTTCTGTATTAATCTGATACTTTAACAGAAAGCTAAACCTGATTTTTTAAAAATTCTATGCTCATATGAAAAACTCAACATTGTCAAGGGTGGTATAGGAAGACGGGGTCTCCAAGTGCTCCTATCTATAAGGAATCACACACACATCCAGAAGGACGGAAATCAGATAAAGATATCGTAAAGATCAACTTCTTCAGAGAAGTTCATTTTTGGAAATTAGTTTCTTCGTAAGGTGAGATGAGTCATTATATTAATATAACCCAGATTATACAGACTTAATTTATTAGTGAATCCTTAGCTTGCAATTGCCATAGACTGTTCTAAGCTGTATTTCTATTTCTAGTAAATTATAATAATAGATTTCTATTAAAACAAAAAGCAGTAACAACTGCAATGACAAAAAAAAAAAACAGCTTATCTGAGCTAGTTGAACTTAGGAAAGAACAAATGGGCATACCTCATATGAAAAGAAGAATTTACTAATCTATAAATTTATGTGTATCAGAAATGGAAATAGAAATATGAGAGAACAAGAGAGAAGTTGGAATGTATATCTGCTTATCCTAAATGAGCAGTACTGATACTGAAATATTTTTTTAATTGTGGGAGACTATAGAAATGAAAATCATAATATTGCCTGACCTCTCAGCAGGGATGACCTAACTAAGTCATGTTCCTCTGATAATGTATGCAATCCAGCGAAATCAGCACCATCACACTTGCTAGTACGGCTGTAAAATGCCTCCTTACCCCGTGCTCCTAGGAGATCCCTACTAATTCTTCAGATCTCAGTCCAAATGTCATCTTCACTGTCTTCCTGCTCTTACCTTAAAGTTCTGGTACTTTCTGGGATTAGAGCAAATATGATTAATATATGTGTATATGATATGTTCAGTGGCCATGAGATGCATGGCACATAGTTGGCATTTAATTAACAAGAGCCATAGTTTGGGGGAATGGGGGAGCAGGCAGAGTTCATCTCATTGCTTACCATGTGCCTGGCACGCAAAAATGTCTTTTGAACACACATGTGGACTCTTGGAGCCAGTGAACTTTAGCATTACTTCTGGCAAAATTGACTTCACTCTTTGGCTGGAGATTTTCCATACTGAAGAAATGAATCTAATACTCAAAGTCTGTTTTCCCCCAACATCAAGCAGCAATTTTTCTGAATTCTCTTACATTTGTTCTGTGTAAGCCTCTCCTTTCTATTCATAAAATGCGTACCAATAAACATGAGTTGCTTAGTAAATATCTGCCATATCCCAGACTATATATATAACTACAATACACCAAACCATTAGCCCAAATTTCAAACTTTATATAATGGCATATAATTTTCTGTTTTTTCCCAACAAAAGCTATTATAGCTTAGGTAGTCAAAAGGAGGTTGGATCAAGGATAAAAACGTATACTATTAGTGCAACAAAACAAAATGTCGTTGTCCTGGAGGGGAAGAAAGTGAAGTGGAGTGGGGTGGGCAATTTTTGATGATAGGGTGACATCATACCTCATACATGTTTATTCTTCTATCGCCAAGCCAATACAGTCAATCTCAAACATACTGAATTTCAATATACTGAAACTATGTAACACTAGGAGATTCTCCATAACAGAGAATTCCCCATCTGCCTTGCTCTAATTTTGTCTTCCTTGTAGATCAAATCTCATATAGATGAGCAGACAAAATATCTCCTTTATCTCCATCCTAGGCACACTCATTACAGACCTAACAACAAGATGAGCTAAGTTGCAGCTGACTAAGCCAGTTATTTTTAACAACAAAACATCCGACGGACACACCATCGGAAAATTGGGTGAAATACCAATTTTCAGGTACTGAAGTAAAACTAGCAATGTCCAGGGGCCCAGCTTGCAGAGAAGTTGGAATTTTTAAATGAAAATATATTACAATACTAGCATCTTTCTCCTCACTCCTCCCACAAATTATTCGTTCAGACAGCTTGTGAATTGGATTTGCAGCTACTGTTATGTCTTACACAGTACAAAAGAGAGAATGCTTGCTGGACTTTATCGGTTAATTATATAACACATGATGTCAGATCTCACATAATGTTCTATTGGCTGGGGTTTCTACTGCTAAGCTTTCACAAATATTAACTGTGTGCTTTCTCTGGGCTTTTAGAAAACTCTAAAAGGGTAACATTTCTTGGATCTTCTTAGATATCCAGATTGTGCTTGTTCTGTAGACAATATTTTAGATATGGCTTGGGACATCAAAGAAGTTAGATGGCTTTTGTTCATGACCCCCCAAATTAAGTTTGGATTACCCCCTAGAGGCAAATACCTGTTGAAGTTCTGTGAATACAGGTTAATTTTAAATGACTGAGGAATAAAGTAAAAATATTTTTCATCTCTTTTTTTCCTTTAATGCTTAGTTAATGTGATGTGAGTATTGTAGATGATTAGAGAAGTCTTGAAATGCACTCTAAATTCATAATTTTCTGCTTTTCTTAATTACCTTTGCATATTTTTCTGGTTAAACTGATACCCCCAAATGATGATAGAAAAGCTAGTAGTCAGTTCCTGCCAGCCATAAATCAACATTTTTTTGGCACGGCGACTTTTCATTTATCTCTGGTATGCAGCATTTAAGGATTGATGCATTCTAACTGCACTTTTAAGGACAGATTTTCATGTGAATACAGGCACTGGCATTTAAACAAAGAAAATCATTAATCTGAATCTAAACTTTTTATTAACCATTCCGAGTTTTACTTCCCTCTGTTGGTCTTTTTCCTTTTTCTCTTCTCAAGGTCATTTTCTGCTGTTTCCAAAGGCATTTAAAATTTTACCCAGGGTCTTCTGTTGCCTGCTTGATGAAGGCCTAAATGATTATTTTTCAGTAAGGAAATGAAAGTTAGATGAACCTTGACATACCACTCAGGGTATAATTCATATCACCAGGATTTATCTGCTTTAGAAACTGAACAGTTAACCTAATCATCTCATTTTATTGCTAATTTAGAAAAGCTTTCCCCCCTCTAAGTAAACTCTCACTTTTTAAAATTCACTGCTTATGACCTGAGTCTTTTATCCATCACACTATTACCAACAGCTAATCCCCCTCCACTTATTGATAATTGGACAAAACTAAACAACATGCCAACTCCCGAAAATGGCATGCCCCTGAGGGTTCTATTCAGTTATTCCCGAAAAACCACATTGGTTTCCAAGTTTGGTTCTTTTGTGGCCTATCAATGGGAAACAACTGACCGATTTTCTCACTGCTTAGGAATTTTGCCAATTCTAACCTGCTTTTTGCACGCTGTTTCTAAGGAATAACATGCACAGTTTATATAGCTCACAGATCTTCCTGTTCTTAGAGTTCCATGAACCGTCTGCCATTCCTGTTTATTTAAATAATTATTTTAGTGCATATAGTTAAACTATAATTATACAATAAGTATTTCTTCCAGAACTTAGTTTATTTTGTCGATCCAATGCAAATTCAAACGAGAGATGTCTGGGGCTCATGCAGATTTATCACAGGATTAAGCCACAGGCACTACTTTCTATCTGCTTAATTAGTTCTTGAAATTATGGAAGCCTATGATTTGATGCCACGTAGAAATCAATGCCATACTTTCTTAAGGGAATACTTCATTAAATGTTGAAGCTGTGTAACAACACCTATGCAGGTTGAGGTAGTATTTTCTATCTTTAAGCTGAAGAAACATATTTAATGGCACCTGCTTGCATGAAACAACCCTTTGGGGCATATGTTAGGAAGCAAGGACAAAGACTTTGGCAACTGAATTATTATAGAATGAAATTAAATGCCTACAACAGGGTAGCATTCAGAAATGCTCACAAAGAGTCTACAATGCAGTTCACACATTCAGGGCTTGAATTTATGCCCTTCCCGGTTCAATGGCGAGTGTTAGCTGCCTTTCACTCCCCACATACAGCTGTGGAAAAATGAGAGCCCAAAAGGAGTACAGGCCTCCTCTGCTTTGGTTCCCCCTTAAACCTTTCTTTCAATTTTCACCCTAACATGACCATGTTTTCTGACAGCCTTTAACATACTTCACATGTTGATTTCTCTAGAAGTTTGATATTAAAACACAGATGGGAAGCCATGCATTTTATTAAATTTGAGCACTTATGTTTAGAAGGATTGGGAATGTGGCCAATACATGGATTCAAATGACACTCAAAGTTAGAAAATTGGCCATTTAAGGAAGTTAACTGACTCAAGACACAGGAAGGAAATAAATAGAATGCAAAAAAAAAAAAAAAAAGTATGAAAAACACATGAGGGAAATGGCAGTATTAAGGATAAGAGTGTGTTGCTCCTTTTAAAGAAGGGTTTAAATACCTCTCCAAAGGGATTTTTTGAAATCACCGCTCCACCAAGTACGGTTTGGCCCCTGCGCTGTATCAGGAGCTGGGGAGTAAGGGCTTCCTATGGAAAATGCTTATTGTCACAAGATATAGCAAAGCCATGACTTGTTTCCATTAATGAGAGATTCTAATAGTGACAGGAGAGGACCTTTTTCAGAAGGGGAGTCTTCCACATTTCAGGGGTTCCACCAAGAAGCCCCAGAGCTTTGAGTCTCTAGCATTTTTCCCCCTGGGTTCCTCCAGGTAATCGAGTCCTTTGCATACAGCATCCATCATATGTAATCAATTAATTTCTCTCCCATTCCTTCAGTGGGTACTAAGTGTGTACCTGGGGAGACTTGAGAAAAAGGCCTCACATGATGGTTTGTGTTTCACGGTTCAGATGGGGGACTCCAATTGAGAAAGGGCATAGGTTCCAGTGTGCCAACTTTCCAAATGGGGCTTTGTAACTTGATTTTAGGAATTAAAAACAGCCAGAGAGATAAGAAAAAAAAAAGTACGCGTAAGGGTATTCTGGTTTTGGTTATTTGGTTTATGTATTAGAAATGATTAAACTCTGTTGTTCTCCTGTGTGATTATTTGGCTTGTGATTTTCTGAGCCCCCCTTTTCCCCAGCCTGATCTGTTCTCCACACCGGTCTGCCTTGCTTTGCACTTGGATGGTAACCTCCGTGGACCGCTCTCTGGCTTCCAGGAGGCTTTCTATGGGAGGCCAGACCAGAGGGTCGAAAGACAAAGGGGTCGGGGGCAGCTCCCTCCCAGCTCTGGCCCAGAGCCTGGTTTTCTTAGGAAAGGTCTATCTCTGCTTCTGCATCAGCTCCCCAGCCTGAGCCTCTTTCCTTTCCTGGCCTCTGAGGGGACAGACCAGAGCAGTAAATCCATCAGGGGTTCCCTGAATCCCCACCTCCACCTATTAAATTCTGCCCACCTCAACTATCTATGTGGAATCCTTTTTACTGCAGGAGTCTGCTGATTCAAATAAACAACAGCGGAACGCTAAATATTGATGTTCTTGATACTTTTGTGTCACCTAACAGTCGAGTTTTCATTTGTTTGGGAGAAAGTGTGCTTTAGATATGTTTGGAGAATAGTTCTTTTCAGATTCTAAGCTACAGCAAATGATTGTACCATTTGCCTAAACACAAATTGTTAAAAGATCAATATGTATCCTTGGGTTTATTTTAATAATACAGGAATGAATTTCAATTTCCTATTCCACATAGCAGAGTGTTTTAAACTTAAATGCTCGTTGACTGGGAGAGATGTTCTGATGTTCTGAGTCAGCCTGAATTCCCTGGGCCCTGTTCCCTCCCCTCTTATAGATCCCACTTATTTTCGTTTTCTCTAAAGAGCCTGTGCATTTCAGGTCTTGCACAACCAGAACCTCTCTTAAGGCTGCAAGATGTCATGGTTCTTCTAATTTTTATCATATAAATATTATTGTCTAAAATGAAAAGTACACACTGGGGCTGAATATTCACTTCAAAAGAAACAGGAAAATAAAAATCATTGGTTTACAGATTCTGCTCTTCAATAAACATCACATTTGAGAAAGACATTATACAAATGGAGTCTTTCTTAAGGTTATTTTCTCCCGTTTATTCCAGTAAATAAATACAGTGGCTAACACAAAGATAATTTCTAAGAATGATGAAAAATGCTTATTGCTTACTTTTTTCCTGAGGTGGTAATTTCTAGTGCTGAAGGTTACATAGCATACAATCTCTCAGTGTTTACATTTTTATGTCTCACTCAGTTTATCCTAATACAATAATATTGTTTTAAGGCCTAACTTAAGGTTTTGTGTAGAATCATAGGGAAGGCAGCAATCTGCTTTATGTTGTCATTTTGGTGTTCCCAGTATTCATAATATCAATTTTTTTCAAGGTTCCTTAGATTCTTACAGTCACCAATGAGCTATAACCTGTAAATCACATTTTTTAACAATATACATACAAAGCAACTACTAGTATCAGTAGGTCGTCAGTTCAAAATATAAATAATAAGTCACGATGTCTATATATGATGGAGTTCTTTCTTCCATTACCCTGGTGTAGACATGGAATCTTTGCAGTAATTTCATTTTCAGTAGAGTTTTGCCCAACTGTCCAGAAGCCTGTAAATGAGGCTACAGAAAACAGACCCAATACACTTATTTTCAGTAGTCCCAAGATATTTCATCTTGATAAAAGAATATCAAACAAAAAACAACAATAGAATTGCAAAATTATGAAAAAATTAGTGACTGAATTTTTTAGGTTTTTTTTTTTTTTTAGTTAATAGTAGTAGTCAAAGTCATAAAAGGGATTCAGAAATCAAAGAATATTTACAGTTAATTTATTCAACTTATTTATTAGAAGCCAAAGCTGCCTGCTTGAAATGGTATCAGTGGTTGTTCCCAAGAACAAACCACAGAGGGATCAGTGGCTTTGCTTTTGATAAAAGAAAGAGGTTCTCACAGCATCTAATATGAGCAAACATAATTCAGATTAGGCCCCGGGTGTGGTGTGAAATGAAATCTACACACACACCCTCTCCCCATGGCTGAATAGTCATAATAAACCTTGCAATCACTGCCAAAGCCAGCTTGAGAAATGCGTCAGGAGTGAAAGTGTTAAAAAAGTAATACTATTTAAACAGGGTTGCAGAACTCCTATTAAAAATGGCAGTACTATAAGTGTTCTAGTATTGTCAGGAATGTTCTGTTGGATGACACTAGGCTGTGATTTGTACACACAGCGGACCAGAGTTGATGGGTGAGTGAAATGATCTATAACCCTCCCTGACACATTTAGAGCAGTTCAGCTGCACACAGAGAACAGTCCATCATTTGCACCCTTCTGTGAAAGCTGGCTTTACCAAGTGTTTCAATGAAATATGTGCAACTTCCCATTTAAATTAGTACCACATGAAGCATGAAGAGCACCACAGGTATCTGCTGTAGTACCAGCCTAATGCAAAAGTGGCCTGTCTTGTAATGCTCTAACAGGAAAGACATACAACCATTCATCTGTAACATATTAAAACCAGAAGAAATAAATTACTCCGTAGATGAAGAATTATTGCTTGTGAAGAAAATGTGCAAAGGTAGTCCTAAAAAGCAGCTTTTACTAAAAAATTATCGCAACAGCATTTGAATTCTTAATGCATATTAAACTGAAAACTCATAACCATAAATCATCATTTTTTAAATGGCGGAAATCTGGTTAAAACTTTTAGCAGAGATGTGTTTCACTTCTGCACCACAGTTTTAGCCTTGGCGTTGATAGGAGGCTGCCTGAGTTATACCAAGAGCAGTGAATCAGACAGATTATAAAAAGGCAAGCAACGAAAAGAGTAGGTGCTTATTCATTGTGCTGTTTTAATGCCTCTTGTATAATATGACATAACCTAAGTGAGGTTAACTGCAACCTATTAACAAAGCGAGATCGCTCTCTGCTATGCAGAAGAGTAATTCAAGTAATACCCTAATGAATGAAAATCATTTTTGCAGAAATACGTGTCATTTAATTGCAAAGATATGGTAAGCACCATTAAAAACCACCCCAGTATATACAACATGCATTTCAAAGAAACACAAATGGTTGCAATTCAGTTAAACTGCTTCCCCAAGAATTAAATGCTTAGACAAAAAGAATAATAACAGAATCCTGTGTTAGGTTATGACAACAGATGAGGTACTTTGCTAAATGTTTCACGCACATTGTCTCATGCAATCCTTAGCAATAGTCCTTTTAGGTGATTTTACGTTTACCATTTTCCAGATAAGGAAATTAGGTACAGAGGAATGACTCAAGTCCCGAGTGACCCAAGTGGATCCTGCAGTCGGAACTCAGCAGTGCTCTGCAGGTTCCAGGATGTTTTCAGGAAAGTGCTCTCATCCAGTTCTCATAACAAGCCTTTGATGTAGACTGGGCACTTGTCAACATTCCATTTTACAAATGAAGAAGTCTAATTTTAGTGTTCCAAAGTGGCCTGCCCAAGCTCAGAGCAAGAAAGCATCAGAGCTGACAGTCAAGACCAGAGCCTTGCCTCACCTGCAAGGTTTCGTGGCCACTCCAGCAGTCAGGCTTGGCAAGCACACCCAAACCTGTGTGCCTAAGTGCTCACTGCATTCTCTGCTTCAGAGCACATCTGTCCCATATCACCTTTATTAGTAAAGGATGTACGCAAAATATTTTTAAAGGGGAATTGGTAATATGGCTCTATAAATTTAAACATAGTTTCTGCAAAAACATTTTTTCTGTGATGTCTGTAACAGTTCTTTTGCCGTGGTAAAGAGTTAGGCTAGATGTAATGAAATACAACCATATACAGAGAATATGTAAGAAATATCTTCACCAGCCCCCTGTAAAATTGTTTCTTAGCAGCTGTTTTTTAAGGCAGCCTTGATGTTTTCACATTTGAGATGGGCCTTCACATTCCAGCACTTACTGCATTTTTGTGGACATAGCATATGCAAGATAGGTTGAATGCCGGGCCATTTAAGAATTTACTGAGTAGCTTTTGTAATGGCTGTAAGTTCATGATGGGAAATGCTTTCCAATAAGACTACCACCTTAAAATGGGCGCCGTATATTCATACGACAGAACAATGCTAACTGTTTTTTTCTTCATGGCAGAGATTCATGTGACCCAAGTTACAACTGTGCTGGGAAAAGTTAGTCCATTGCTTGTTTGTACCATTGCTTTCTTCAGACACACCACCTGAGGTAACATTCACAGCTCTGTAGACACTCGCACCTGAAGGAAATGTAATTATAAGCAGCAATGTATCAAAACTGTCACTTTTAAGTTGGATGTCACCTATTACATAAAGTTCTGGCATGAGGTATTCAAAGAAAAGTCTAGAAGCCATAGCATTTACCTCAATGACATCTAAATAATCAAAATAATGGAAAAGGCATCTGTAGCACTGATCATTTCCCAGGTGCTGCAAAATTAAGAGTTCCATATATCAGAGCAGGAAACCTTGAAGTTAATTCTGCTTTTTATCCAGTACCTCTTATTCAGTCCTCTCCAATGCAAATGTTGTCTAATGCAAAACAAAACAAAATAAAATATAATAAGATAAAATAAAATGGCATATTCGATAAAACTTTGCAATCTGGTCATTTCCCAGTCTAATGAGGAGCTTGAATGGCAGTGTCCCATGATTTAGTATAAATTGTAGATATTTTAGGAAAGAAGGAAAAATAAATTGTACTTTGCTATTCACAATTTATTACTCACAATTTATTTTTGAACCAAAAAGGCAGAGCGATGCACATTAGCTGCAAAAATCTGGAAGAAGGTAGCGGGACCCCCGTACCACACAGGAAACCACAGTACCCTCAGAAGGAGGTCCAGAGGAGAAGTTCATGAAGGGACGCCCTCAAAGGCTGAGGGCAGAGTTAACAGAAACAAGAGATAGGGGATGACTGTGGAACTGGCCATGGCAGGACCTCCCATTGTAGATGCTAAACTTAGCTTAAAATGGCAATCCTGGAATGATGCAGAGGGCAGCCCTTCTTTGAAACAAATTATTTAATTAAGTGGAACAGCACGACACTTCCTGCCCAGGCCCACTAATTGCTTCTCTTCTATATGTTCCCTCATTACCCTGTTTATATTATGAAGATAGCAATTTCCTCCTTGATAGGCTGTTTTAAAAGTACCCGTCTCCTCCATTTCTTTAAAAGAGGATGATTTCACTCCCAGAGCTAGAACTGGACCACATATTCAATGGATATCACATTGACCCTGCTATCAGTGTGAACTTAATAGTGTGAAGACCAAAGAAGAATGCCATTACATGTTAAAATCTAACTGTCATGCTTCTACCCCAGGGGGAGGAGTGCAACTGTTGAAAGTATAACAAAGCTGATAAAAATTAAAACTCTTAATTATGTATTTAAATCCAAAGCTGTCAGACGCCAGTTCTACTTTGATAGTTTCAGCCCTTTCATTGTTGTTTGCTTTGGGTCTAGACACACCCGCAGCATCCCATTTTCTTCCCAGCTCCAATTATCACCAGCCAGTTACTACAAAATAATTGTCAAATGGTCTCTTAACCCTACGTTGGTTATTCATGTATCTTAGTTCCCTCCTGTTCTCTTCTCAATTACACTGCCCACACCTCATTACCTTCTGAGATCTTCTCCCAGCGAGATCCACCGAGAGCCACGGGGACCCCTCCGTTTTCATTCTCTAAGTATTTCTCTGCTCCTCTCCTAAGCTCTTTCTCTGATTAAATTTCTCGGCAGCTCTGAGGATTTACACTCCAGCTAGTTTCTCTCTGGTTTGGGTTTTTCATGCCCTCACTTACCCAGTATCTGCTGCTCTTATTTTTTCCCAAATCCCCTATCCTTGGGTCTATCCTTCATATGTACTTTTGCCTGTTGTATCAAAACAAAATTTCCTACAATGCAGTGTATTAAATTCTACTTCACTCATGTCTTTGGTTGCTTTCTCTTCCTTCTGTACAGAGCCTTTCCTCCTCCCCTTCTATGTATGTTAACTTCATTATTCTCATTGATGAAAACGCTCTGTTTATAATGGTTGTCATATGGTCATCCAGGAGTTTTCCCTTATTTCTAAGAAGACCATATCTTTCATCCTGTCCAGTTGTGGTCACTACTTCTTACACCTCTTTCTGTGCCCTGTCCGTGTCTTTTATCTGTGTGATTCTCCAAGCAATCCTTCCTCTCTACTCTAGGCATATTTCATTGACATGCAGAGCAGAGGTAGTAGATGAAACTGCCACTTTCATTGGGTCTTAAATTGATCGAACCACGTTTGTCCCCAGGAATTTTTAAAAAGCACGATGCATAATTTATTTTGTTGTTTTGTTGGTGACAGGGAGACAGCTGCTATAGCTGACGCTGAATGTGCGTGAGGAAGTTTTAGTACTCTTTATTTACTGAGAAAGTTGAGGTCTGAAAGAGATGGGCATTGAAGGAAAAAGGAACATCTCTTACATTTATGTTTGGGAAACTTTTTAAAATCCTAGCGATGGGTTAATTATATGCGTGCTTGTGGGTATGTACTGTGGGTAATACAACTATGCCGAAGTTTGTAATAATACCTATTATTTAAAATAATTTACAAAATCTTCTGAGGCTTTTGATATCATGGTTTGTTTTGGCAAAGGCAACATCAACGGTGCTGGTAGAGAACTCACTTGTCCTCTGCAAACTGTCCACATTTCTGCCAATATTTAGCATCTCATCTTCCGTCTTGTTTATTTTGTTTGTGGTAAATTATCATTTTGGCAATGTGCCTTTGAAACAGACTTCATTGATACAAAAACGTGTCTGATGTGGCCAGCAGGAAAAGAAAGACGTATAATTCCTCATAACAATGATTCCAGGGGAAATTTGGTGAAGGGCATGGTTAAGATAATGAGATAGACTTAACTCCAAAACCAATGAATATTCAATGGTCTTTGCAGTTTCCATCTCAAACTGTTTACAAATTAGTAATGATTTTTTTTAAAAAGCACTATGCTCACTCATAAAGTGATTTATACCAAGGACCCAAATAACGCTCAGTTGAAATGGGATGCGACATAAACTCATTTGGTCTGAAGAGACTATAATTCTTATGTAGGAAATCTCATGTCCAGTAATGGGTGGAATTATCTTAGGAGTGTACCTAATACAGCGGAATACACTTGATGGGCACACCACGAAGTTTCATTATGGAGGATCATTTAGAGTGGTCTTTTAAAACTGGGGGTATGGGGAAATATTGCCAGCATCTAGGGTTTTATGTACCTGAACAAAATGGCTTCAAATGCAGAAGGAGCATATCTTATTTGCTTATATAGAATAGCCAAATTGGTAACAGTACTATCACCTGCCTATGTAATTACCATGTGGAAACATGTAATATCAACCCTGGCAGACACACTTCACCATTCAAATGTTCAGAAATACTGGATCAACTCAGCTAGGACACAATCTACATCTTTTCTCGATTCAAAATTTTTATTTCAAACATAAAAATCTCTTTGCTGTTTACAATCTCTCAAATAAATAAATAACAAAACAAATATACATTGAAAGTCTGAGGGCTAAATTGCAGGCTAAAAACTACATATGCTGAATTCTGTTCCCAATTTTGCAAATGACTTACAGAAAATTAATCCAAGTAAAGGGAAAATAGTAGAGTGGATTGAGTATTCAGGTATATAATACAGTTATGGCTCTCTCTTTCAAAATATTTATCTACATCTAACTTTCCATCTAGGTCTTTGTTTCTATATCTCTATACATTGGCTATACCTATATATGTCTCCGTGAATAATCAGACACTAACCAAGTACACTGATATTTTGGATTTGGAATATTTTATAACATTTGAGTTGTTGTGACATTCCAACTATAATGTGGGGGAAGGAGAATTACCAGAAGTTAAAATTCCAGGATATTTCAAGTACCTAGGAGACTGGCATGTAAGATGTTGATCCAAATGTGTTCAGTGGAAAGATAAAACCAACTCTGGATTAAGACTTGGCTTAAGTTGACAATAAAGTAACACACACACACACACACACACACACACACACACACACACACACACACACACATGTTATTCTCTCAAGAGTGTCCAAATGAAGTCCTCAACCTGATAGCCTATCAAAAATGCAACATGTGGAATCTAAAAAAAAGAAATGGATACAAATGAACTTATTTACAAAACAGAAACAATGAATTTATGGATACCAGTGGGAGGGCGTGGCGGGGGAGGGATAGATGGGGAGTTTGGGGTTGACATGTACACGCTGCTATATTTAAAATGGATAATCAGCAAGGACCTACTGTATAGCACAGGGAACTCTGCTCAATATTCTATAACAATCTAAATGGGAAAAGAATTTGAAAAAGAATAGATACATGTATATTTATAACTGAATCACTTTGTTATATACCTGAAACTAACACAACATTGTTAATCAACCATACTTCAATATAAAATAATAAGGTAAAAAAATGCAACAAGCTATGTAGATTCTTATTTTCTTTCCAAATTGTCTCTGGAATTTGATTTACTTGATGTCCTACACCAATCTTATAAGAAATAAATGTTTCTTCCCTGTATTGTGGGATTCTAGAAGCTGCCAGAAAAAGTACAAAAGGCAGAACAGATGAGAAACTATTTAGAGGTCATGGTTGAAAAAAAGTTGCGATTCTATAAACAGATGATATTGCTTGTATTCTTTCTAGGAGTTCTTTAACATGGTTTCAATCATCATATCCCAGTTCACCAATGAAAGAGAACACAAGAACAAAGCCACAAATGTAATCTTCTTAATTTCTGATTATTACCCAATATTAGTAAGCATTCCTTCCTTCCTGTGATTGAAAGGGAGACCAGTTAATAAAGTCAAGAAATCCCATCAGCAAGACACTATTTATAGGTCCATGCTGGGAATCCATTTTATATTTCTATTACACATAATATTTAGACATAACATTTGGGATTATGAACATAGGATAGAGTACCAAATAAGCATTTCATGTCAACTTCAAGGTTTCATAAAACAAGGAATGAGCTAGTATGTTTTGAATAATAATTTTAAAATATTCCCTATGAATTTCAAAAGTAACCATTTTCAAATTCTGTGATTATAATTTGTAGAAAAAGATTTTAGCTTTCAGCTTCCACATTTGAATTAGTGAAATTCATGTATTCATTTGAATAACGGGTATTGTGTTTGACACTGGGAATACAGTAGTGATAAGAGAGATAAGATTCAGCTTTCACAGAGCATACAGTGCAAAATGGAATATAATCAACAAACAGTTACATCATTAAAGATGTTATATAAATTTGTGATAAGGAGTACACAGAAAAAGCATAGTGTATGTCAGGAGGTATTAACAGGGAGACCTGGCTTAGTTTGGACATTGGGAATGGCTTTCCTGAGGATGTGACAATTAAGCTAAAATCTGAATGGTTAGAAAGAATTAGCAGCAAAAAAGAATGAGGAATAGTTGCATCACTCCATGCCTTGGATGCTTTGATTCAGAATTTGGGGATTTTTTTTTCTGTATATTGGAAGGTTTTTGAAGGGTTTTAAACAGGCAGAGATATTATCAGATTTAAAAAAAAGATGATTATCACATTACTGTGCATATAATATATTGAAGGGTCTCGAACTGTACTGTCCAACATGCTGGTTACTCTCAACATGATGTCATTGAATACATGGAATGAGATCGGTATGAATTGAGATGAGCTGCAAGGGTAAAACACACACTGGCTTTAGAATACTATGGAAAACACAACAGTGCAAAATATATCAACTGATGTAGTAGTTACACATTGAAATAATATACTGTGTTAAATAAAATATATTCATAAAATTGATTTTACCTGTTTACTTTTTTAAATGTAACTATTAGAAATCAAAACTTGCATATGTGGAGATTTCTGCTCTGGACATGCTGGCGTAGACATTTTACTTCCTGCTTTCCCCACTGACTATATATCATTTTAAACCCAGAAAATAATGCAAGAAGCAACCAAGGGGAACTCTGAAGAAAGGAAAGAGTAAAAGAAAGATGTTAGGGACTTTGGCACTGGAAGTACCTCACAGTGGCAGGGTATCACATAAACCTATCCAATAGAAGGAAGTGACTCAGGCCTGACATTTTCTGAACCCCAACCTATACGCGTAATGGGGCCCCATTACAGGAATCATTCTTCCCGTGATTGAATAGGGGACCAACTGACAAAATCAAGCGATCCCATCAGCACCAAACCCAGGAGCGTCAATTGTGAGTCCTGCTGGCAGTAAAAGACCCAGGGAAGAGTTCTTCTCCGCTAGCCCTGAGACTCTCCTTCACCACCGAGAAACATTGGGAAGGCAGAGGAAAAAGGCAACAAGCAACCCAACCTGGGAAGCACCCATGAGCCAGACACTCCCATCCCGCACTTAGAAGCACCTGGCACCTCACCTGGGGGTTCTCTGCCACCTCGAGCAGCACCAGTGGCAAGAGAGAACCTGAGCAGCAAACAATAAAGGGAACAGACCAGAATAACACCTCAAAGCCTCTGAAAAGCAAGTGGTCATTAAAACCACAACCTGTAAAAGCAGGCCAAGATCTGAGGGCTAAACATAACACAGTGACTGCCTCTAAAATAAAAGATGCACATTGGACTTAGAGACTCCCTTACACAACAATTCAAATGTCTGTTAGTACAATTAAAAATTCACCTGCCATACCAAGAGCCAAGAAGATCACATTTAAGAGGAAAGTTACTCAACTGATGTTGGAATTATCTAGGAAGGATTTTAAACAATCATCATAAAAATGTTCCAACAATCAATTAGTCTCTTGAAACAAATGAAAAATTAGAAAAATCTCAGCAACAAAATAGAAAAGGTAGGTGTGGAAGCTTATATTATTGTTTTAGATATTTTTCCTTTTTAATATATTTATTCAATGTTATAAAAATCCCTATAAGCACGGCTTTCACTGTATCCCATTAATTTTGATGATTTGTATTTTCAAGATAAAGTTTTTCGAATTGCCAAAAAACCCAAGATCCAATTATATGCGGTCTACTATGAGATAAACTTTAGATTCAAATATTCAAATAGATTGAACCAAAGAATGGGAAATATCAAGTGTGTCAGTTTCCTGTGGCTGCCATAACAGATTATCGCAAATTGACTAAACAACACAAATTTATTTTCTCCCGTTTCTGGAAGTCAGTGTCTCAGATAAGTTTTACTGAGATGAAATCCAGGTGTTAGGCTGTAGTCCTAACGGAGACAGCGTGGTAGAATCTGTTCTTTGCCTCTTCTGGCTTTGGTGGCGGCTAACCTTCTTTTGTCTTTTAGTCACATAACCGCTATTCCTGCCTCTGTGGTCACATTGCCACCCCCGCTACTTCTTGTGTGCCAAGTCTTCCTTTCTCTCTCTCTTTGTGATTGGATTTAGGGTCCTACCTTTATAATGCAGGATAACCTCCTCCTGTCAAATTCCTTAACTTACTCATGTCTGTAAAGACCTTTGTTTTGCCAAGGTAACATTTACAGGTTTCAGGGATTAGGTGCTGATATCTTTGAATAACCATTATTCAGTCCCCTATATCATGCAAATAGCAACCATAAAAAAGTTGGAGTAGCTATAATAGTATCAGGAAAAAATAGACTTTAAAAGAAATATGTTATTAGTAGTAGAAAGATTCAATTTATAATGATGAGAAGGTCAATCCATGAGGAAGTTATAATAACTATAAACATATGTGCACCTCATGACACAGTCCTCAATTACATAAAGCAAAATCTGACAGATTTGAAGGAGAACTGGACAATCAAAAATAATGTTTGGAAACATCAATACCCAATTTTCAAGAACTAATATAAAAATTGGGTAAAAGATGAAAAGAAAATAGAAGACTTGAGCAGTACTATAATACAACTAGACCAAAGAGACATATATAGAATATTTTACCCAACAACAGAATATACATTTTTTTCAACTGCATATGGAACATTCTCCAGTAAAGACTATATCCTAGGCCATAAAACAAATTTCAATACATTTAAAAGAATTGAAAGTATGTTCTTCAACCACAATGGAGTGAAATAGAAGTACACAATATTGAGAAATTTGAGTAATTCACAAATATGCAAAAATTAAACAATACCTCCTAAATGACAAGTGGATAGAGGAAGAAATGAGATGATTAAAAAATACTTTGAGATAAATCAAAACGAAGAAACAACATACCAATACTTAAGTTCATCTAAAGCAATGCTCAGGGAAATGTATAGCTCTAAATGGTAATATTATAAAACAAGAAAGGTTTCAGATCAATAAACTAACTTTCTTCCTTGAGTCCTTGAAAAAAAGAAAAGTAAACCTAAGGCAAATAGAAGAAAATACATCATAAATATTAGAGCAGAAATTATTAAAATAAAGAATAGCAAACGACAGAGGTCATCAAAAATATCAAGTCAGTTCTTTGAAAAGATCGACAATATTGGCAAACTTTTAGACAGAGAGTCCAAGAAGGAAAAAGAGAGAGAGAGAGAAAAGAAAGTGAAATTGCAAATATCAGGAATCAATGAGGTAGCATTACTAATGACACAATAAAAACTTTAAAAAGATTACAGGAGAATAACATGAATAACTATGTTAAAATTGATATTTAATGAATACTAAATAGAATGAATTAATTCCTAGAAAGACAAACTACTAAAACTCACTCAAGAAGAAACAGAAAATCTGATAGATTTACAAAGCGTATAAAGGAAAATTAATAGTATATTTACAAACTCTTCTAAAGAGTAGAAAAGGAGGGAATACTTTCCAACTCATTCTGAGGCCATAATTGCCTAATACCAAAATCAGATGAAGGTATCACATGAGGAGAAAATTACAGACCTCATACAAATATAGAAAGAACAAATATAGAAAATCTCTTAACATAGATGTAGAAATTCTCAACAAATACTAGCAAAGAGGACCCAGCAACACATAAAGAGGATTATACATCATGTCTGTACAGGGTTTATCCAAGGAATAGAAGATTGGTTTACCATCCAAAAGCCAAATAATGTTTTGATGAATTAATCATATTAAATGGTAAGGGATAAGGAATCTGGGGTCCTAAATTGGCAGAATATGAATTCTGTCAGTAAACTTCATCCCCTTACTCATTGCACTGCTATACTTTAGCCTCTAGAACACCGTCTGTCACATACTTAGTGATAAAATAATTGTTGAGTGAATGGACAAAATGCAAGCACTGTGCTAAGTACAGTATTCTTTCAATTCTTTAGACAGCGATATCAGATAAATACGAGCAATTTATAACTGTGAAATAGTACCGGAAAATTCAAATATCTTCACCTGTAGAACCAAAAATGTGGCAGCAGTAAGGATTATCCACTGAGGATTAACCAATTAACCAATGAAGATATGTCTCTGGGTATTTAAAAGTCATTGGACTAATATGTTCCAGTGGGTTATAAAAGAATACTGATAAAGGTGAATTTTTTCTCCTCCCCACCCCGCCGCCTTCTTTTACCAGAACCGCAAAATCTAAAAAAATCAAAAATAACTTTCAAAGATTGGATCACCTAAATTTTTGTAAAATTTTCATAGGATAGACTTTATAGAAAACCACTTTACTCTTCCAACATCCATGGTGGATTTCTCTTCTTCCTGAAACCTACATGTTCCTGTTTATTTAGATTTTAGGTTAGAAATTTGTGGGGGTTTTTTTTCCCCCGAAGAGCTATGATTCTAGATATCCAAGACAGAAAAGAAAGATCATTATTCCAATCTGTTCAGATCATGTACATTTGCAATGAGTTCTACTCTCATACCCATCATTCATAAAAAAATAAAAATTGAAATAAATTGCTGAAAGCTTATTATTTGTCAAGTGTTTTGCTAGAAGCTGTGGATATAAATGGTGTATAAGACGTTTTCCAGAACATCAAAGAACTCAGTCTAGAGAGAATAAGAAAGGGAGAAGGAGGAAGCGTCAGAAAGCACCTAAATTCCTAACTTTAACAGAAGGTAGAGAATTAGCATTGCCTTTGCCCCAAGACCAGCATTCTTCATTGTATGAATTTCCTGGCAAGTGACCTAAAGAAAAACATAGTTTCCTTATTGTTCCCTTTTTCCACAAAAAGGGTAGGATTTATGGTAGTGTAGCCTCTTGAATTTGAACACAGTTTTCTTTTGAGTGATCTTTATTTTACTGTTAAAAAGACACCTCCTTTAATCTCTGATCCATTGATTATAGCTAAAAGTTATTTTGAATGAAAATATCTTATTCTCTTTTTTCCCTTATATTTCTCTTTGATGGCTTTATCATTAAATAAAGCTCTTGTCTGGTCCTCAAATGATAATAAATTTAACTGATTTATGAAGGTAATAATCACCTGATATTACATGCAGCAAAAACTAACCCAAATAATTTAGGAAATGATCATTGTGTTAAAATTAAGGAAAAGAAAAAACATTGAAGACAGCAAATGCATTAGAGATAGCAAATTTTTAAAAATATGTCCTAATTTTAAAAATTAATCTATCTTAAGCTATGTTTTTAAAAAATGGATGAAAGAACATTTCATATTATAGAATCATTAATGCATGTATCAGTCATTTTATTAATTTCCAATACGTAAATAGTCATTTGTATATAACCACCATGAAACTATGTATTCTATATGTCTATCCATCTTCTAAGAGTAGTCAAACTCATATTAATTTCATGTTGTTTAATACATACAAAATAAAATACATCAAAGCAAAATTTCCCCCAAAGACTTCTCTAATTCAATAATAAAAGAAGTCTTGTAATAATATTCATTAAACATGTGTAAGTTATTGACATCTATTGTTGAACAAAATGAAGAGAATCAGAATGAATGCCCTTAAAGGGCAAATATATCTTAATGATTGTCATGGTGAGATTGATGGCGTGTCTTTATTGATAACAATTTCTATTCCAAATTATAGGCAACTCACAAAATAACGCTCAACAAAAGTGTTAGAAAATGAAGACATAGTATATCTAATTGACATTATTTCACATTGTAACTGTTTAATTACCATCCCCCAAATGTTCATTTAGGCATATTTTTGGAATGATAATTAAAATTGAATCATGTCTTATTGATGCTGGGCAAGCTAGTTACTTCCTATTTCTGTAAAATGAATAAATTAACATGGAAGATTAACATTAGTAACCTTGGAATATTTTTCAAAAAGGGGATTTTTCTTTTCTTCTTTATGGAGTTGATAATACTAAATATCTGTATATATTTTGAGATTTTTTTCAAGGAAAATAAAATATAAGTGAGATTACTAACACCTGAGATTAGGAAGTATAGCAATGTGCCTTTCATAGCTGAAATGAAAATAGCATTGAAGGTTTAACTGTGTGAAATTGAGGGGTTCACTGTGAAATTGAGGATGTCCAACTGTTCCACAATTTTAGTTATCTCTTCCCAAAGGTTTAGTCATCATGTTTCTTACAAGACCTCAATGTCATGTCATATCACCTAGAATGGGCTCCAACAAAATAGAATACAAGTTGCCATTATCATTTTATTCAGTTTTGAACTACTAAATCTCCAGAAACAGAATTTAGGGAGAGATAAGAACAAATAGCACACCTTATACCTAAACAATGATCCATGTTTTCCTTCTATTACAAGTAAAGATAATCATTTGCAATGTCTCTGTTGTCCAACTCTGCGTGAGGTGATTCACGTTTATTGCATCATGTTGCTATTCCAGGTTTGAAAGTAGGTGTTAAGTCCATTGTACTGATACATATACTATTTACAGAGTTTAAGTTATACAAAGTCATATATAAGTTATATAAAGTCAGCTGGCACTTGCCAAAGTTAGGATTCAAACCCAACACTTTCTCACTCTGAAAACTGTGCTCTGTAAATGCGTTTCCCCCAGATTCTTGCCATGAGACTTGGGTTTGTGTTTATGTAGATTTAGGGGGATAAATGAGCTCATCAAATAATGGCAAATGTGCAGCCTGGGAGCACCTCACTGCTTTAATTCCGTCTTTTATAGGCACCAACTCAGAAAATGCTGCCTGGATACGGTGAGTTACCACGTGCACTGCTCTTAGGACAGCATGTGACATACAGAAAGCATTCTATAAATATTAGCAATTATTTCACAGAAGTCTGGACTGCAGCCTCTAGAATTAGCCCTCCTGGCCTTAAAGCCTTTCCTCTGACTCCTTCATATTAGCTGTGTCACTTTCAGTAGGCAACTTAATGTTTCTGACTCAGTTTACTCATTTCTGAAACAGTTAAATTAGTAGCATGTGCTTCACAGGCTAAATATAAATTAAATGAGATGATTTATACAAAATTCTTAGAATAGTGTTGGACATTTAGGAACCACTCCAAACTCCTGGTCCTGATTCACTTCAGCCTACCCAAATGAGATCTTTTTTACTCTATGCGTTTTCTTAGTTAATGATGCAGAAAAACGGTAAAGAGCCTCAATAGAAGTCATTGCTATTGCTGAAAAGATTTCTCAGCGGGCTGCTCACACGAGCCTCTTCCCTGGGACCCGAGCCCTGGGGTCAGGATTCTGTGTCTGACAAGCTCTTTAATGGAGGACTAGACCTGAGAGTATTTGTCCCCCAATGCCAGCAGTTAGTTAGCACGGACCCTGTTCTTGTTCACCTTAGTTTGTATTATGTCATCTCCACCAACCAATTAGAGGCGAAGACAGCTGCAGGTGTTTTTTGAGCCCTCTAATGAACATGGAACTGACAATTCTCCTCAAAGGTAACAGCGTTAAGTGGGTGAGGTAAGGAATTGAAGAGGAGACTAAATTCTCTATTTCTTCAGAGGACACAATGCAAATAATTTACTGTAAGGTACATACGGTGAAAAAGTAACTCATGTATCTTCTTGAGCCAAGAAAAGCTAAAGGAGAAACTGTTACCAGATTTATAAAAAGTTTATCTACAAATCAATGTTTTGTGAAATTATTTTTGCAAGTAGATGGTCATCTTCTGTATTTTCCATCTCACCCTCTTTTCCACAGCTAGTTGGGAGTAACTGAAGTTATGGTAAACTTAGATATGCTCACTATTTAGACAGTCTTCTCTGAAAGGTACTTGCAAAATTATGCTTTGTTTTTGTGTCTGTTAAATTACAGTTTTCACTGAACATTACCTAATGGTAATCCTCTACAGTCTATAAACTTGTATCAATCCTTCATGAGCTAACACCTCATTAAACCAGTGTCTTGATTCAGAAGAGTGCATAATTCAAAACAACTGCTATTCCCTAGCCAAATAAAATTTCTAATATTATCAAACAAAATATGGGGAAATCCAAACTGGCTAATTAAAGCTATTTTTTCATTCCTTGCATTTTGATTTTAATGAGGTTTTACAAAACTGGTCTTGCATATTTCTACCATAGAGATCCAATCACTTCACACACAAATCTCTTTAATCTTTGAGACATACATTAATGATTTGGAAAATACTATACAAATTATCTCATGTTCTCATGCACATATCTACGTATACACACACATATATATATATATATATATATATATATATAGCTGTATAGCTGATAAATTTTTCTGAGCTACAAAATATAAAATTTTAAAGCAATGTGTTAATTCATTATGATGAATGGTTTGGTTCTTATGAATCAAATTAATCAAGAGTAGACATCTTCATGGCACTGTTCTTCCAAAAATTCCATGTTTTTCCCTATAATACCCACAATATATAGCCAGAATTTTGCATGTAATTGGTTTAAAATAAATATTTGTTGAATATATCAATGAACCTTGGAAGGACAATTTATTATACTTTTACTATACGCAAAGTGCCAAATTCTACTGAAAAGTCTTATGATAGATATCCTGTGATATAGATGAATCTTTATCCTAAAAAACGTAAGGCAAATAAAGCAGATCATGGAAAATGCCATAACACAGACCTGACAGAAAGCAAGGAAATTAAAGACAGAGCAAGTAACTGTGGCTTAGGGAATCTTGAAAGGCCGTTAGTAAAACTGGGAAGTTTTAGTGAAGGCAAAAAGACAAGACATAAAAGCCAGAATCTGCATTTATGAAACACAGATGGGAGGAAAAAACAGGTAGCTTAAAATTTAAGATTTACAAAGGGATTTATGTGATGAGAAAGTACTTTTCTTACTGACGAGCTACAACTGGGTATTTTCTGGAGTTCCTAATTTTACATTAATATAAAAATGTGAACTTGTATATGCTTTTCTTCTTCTTAAATCATTTTTATCCTCTTTTTTATTCATTGTTATTGTTTGGTTTCTCTCTCTTTTACCCATATCTCTTGCATTCTTACCCTTCTACCCACAAATCACTCCAAGCAACAAATATGAAACTTTAAGAGGTATTTGTTCATGGTTCCATGTTTACATGGCTATCTAATACATGCATATGTGTAGATACATGTACACATTATAAAATTAAATCATATTATACATACTTCTCAGCATTTTGCTTTTCACACTCAATAATTGCTTCCTGCACTCACAAATAATAATTTATGCCTAATTATTTCTTTTGAATTCTGAATAACATTCTTGCCACTGATATACTATAAATTATTCCATAAACAATAGTACAATAGATGACCATATACGTTTAACTTTTTGACCTAAAGGAATTGTGTTTCTCTAGTAGACACCCAACACTGATTTTTGCTTTCCAAAGTATTCTGACACCTTCAGTTTCCACCAACAAGGTGTCATGCTCCTTACACCCCTATCAGCTTCAGGTGTTTAACATTTTTGTTTGTTTGTTTGTTTGTTTGATAGAGGATAAAATTGTCTGTTTCATTACTTTGAAAATCCATGCCTACTGGTATGGGTTTAATTCTTGTGTTGCATACAGACATATCCTTTCCACATATTTCTATCGTGTTGTTTTTGTTTTGTTTTTATTTTAAGAACTAAGTATTATAAATATTAGCCTTCCCTTTTTTCTGTAGTTTTTAAAAACCTATTATTTATCTTTTCTATTAAATTTTGACAAGGGAAATACCTTGTATAGGTAGCTTTGAGTTTTCAGCTTCAGTTGGAAAGTTCTTCCCACCCATCCACGATCTTGATTATGCAAATATTCTCCTAGATTTTCTCACAAGGGTTTTCACTTCTTTACTTTTATTATACATGAAACTTTAATTAACCTCGAATTTCTTTTTACATGGTGTAACGCATGAGTACAGTTTTATTTTCTTCCCAGTGGATGCCTAGATGTGCCAGTTTCATTTATTACATTGTTTTGCTCTATATTTAGTTTTTTCCCCCTTACTTTTACTTGCCTAGGAGAAAGGTAAGTGGCCCAGGAGTTATGACTGTTGGCCTGGGAGTAAGAAAAACTGAGTTATAACCCTGCACTTTTTATTTATTCCTTTGTAACAGGCAGTGACTTGTTATCTTTTTATTTCCTTATTATTGAAATCAGTCGGTTGATACTTACTTCTTAATGTTGCTAATACATGAAAAGTCAGCACACAGCTTCATACACAATTTTTCCTTACGTGCCAACTCTAATCATTTACTTTCTATCACCATTAAAGTAATCTGGTTATGTCTAGTAATTACTGTTAAACAGCTAAAATGCTAAACCAAATAAATCAATCAGTTTCATCATCTAACTAGTGGTGACCTACCATGCACTGTGGGGTTGTGTCTATTACATTTGGAGGAAAGAATTCCCTTTTGTAAAATGCCCAACTTCATTACAAGATAGGGTCAAACCACATCAGAATTGTGGATTCTCCTGACCACACTGGTTCAGTAAAAGGTTAATCTCTCAGCCTCAGCTGGCTAAGCCTATCCCAATGTTCCTAAGGTCAGGCCAAAGTTTCTTAGGCTATCCCACTGTTCCCCAAACTATCCCACTATTCTTAAGTCTATCCAAATACCCCTAAGGTTAAACCGGTGTTCCTATTGCTGTCCTACTCTCTCTAAGCGGCTACCCCACTGTTCAGAAGCCTATCGAAATGTTTCCAAAGCTATCCACATTTTCCTAAGGCTATCCAAACCCAAAGGCTATTTCATCTCATTGTTTCTAATCTTATCCTAACATTATAGGTACACATACTTCGTCTTAGTAATGAACATAAGTACTGGTAAAAAATCTCTCCAGGAAACATTTATTACCTGTAAACAAGGAAAGCTGATAACACTGACCAAAAAAAGTAGAAGAAAATATTACCCCAACTGAAATTTAACCTACAGCTAAATTTTCAATTAGCCTTCTACACACATTCAAAACTTACAAGATCCTTGCTATATAATAGCTATGCATGTGGTTCTGGTTCCTAGTTTTCAATGAGTCAGAAACACATCATTCAAGCTTCTTATACAATATCAAAACTATCGTTTCTTACCAGACTATTCCAAATGCAGTTTCATCAGAAAGAATAAAAGAAAATCAGGTTGGGGTTCCCCTTTTGGGTTGTACGCTCATTAACATCTTTCCACAGTGATGCCTAGGGCACAGCTTTATTTATATTTTCTATTTCTTCCTAGTTCAGTCTCGGAAGGTTGTGGTTTTCTAAGAATTTGTCCATTTCTTCCAGGTTGTCCATTTTATTCGCATATAGTTGCTTGTAGTAATCTCTCATGATTCTTTGTTTTTCTGCACTGTCAGTTGTTACTTCTCCTTTTTCATTTCTAATTCTATTGATTTGAGTCTTCTTTTTTTTCTTGATGAGTCTGGCTAATGGTTTATCAATTTTGTTTATCTTCTCAAAGAACTAGCTTTTAGTTTTATTGAGCTTTGCTATTGTTTCCTTCATTTCTTTTTCATTTACTTCTGATCTGATCTTTATGATTTCTTTCCTTCTGCTAACTTTGGGGTTTTTTTTTTGTTCTTCTTTCTCTAATTGCTTTAGGTGTAAGGTTAGGTTGTTTATTTGAGATGTTTCTTGTTTCTTGAAGTAAGATTGTGTTGCTATAAACTTCCCTCTTAGAACTGCTTTTCCTGAATCCCCTAGGTTTTGGGTCATTGTGTTTTCATTGTCATTTGTTTCTAGGTATTTTTTGATTTCCTCTTTGATTTCTTCAGTGATCTCTTGGTTATTTAGTAGTGTATTGTTTAGCCTCAATGTGTTTGTATTTTTTACAGTTTTTTTCCTGTAATTGATATCTAGTCTCATAGTGTTGTAGTCAGAAAAGATACTTGATATGATTTCAATTTTCTTAAATTTACCAAGGCTTGATTTCTGACCCAAGATATGATCTATCCTGGAGAATGTTCCATGAGCACTTGAGAAGAAAGTGTATTCTTTTGATTTTGGATGGAATGTCCTATAAACATCAGTTAAGTCCATCTTGTTTAATATGTCATTTAAAGCTTGAGTTCCCTTACTTATTTTCATTTTGGACGATCTGTCCATTGGTGAAAGTGGGGTGTTAAAGTTCCCTAATATTATTGTGTTACTTTCGATTTCCCCTTTTATGGCTGTTAGCTTTTGCCTTATGTATTGAGGTGCTCCTTTGTTGGGTGCATAAATATTTACAATTGTTATATCTTCTTCTTGGATTGATCCCTTGATCATTATGTAGTGTCCTTCTTTGGCTCTTGGAATAGTCTTTATTTTAAAGTCTATTTTGTCTGATATGAGAATTGCTACTCCAGCTTTCTTTTGATTTCCATTTGTATGGAATATCTTTTTCCATCTCCTCACTTCCAGTCTGTATGTGTCCCTAGGTCTGAAGTAGGTCTCTTGTAGACAGCATATAAATGCGTCTTGTTTTTGTATCCATTCAGCCAGTCTATGTCTTTTGGTTAGAGCATTTAATCCATTTACATTTAAGGTAATTATTAATATGTATGTTCCTATTACCATTTTCTTAATTATTTTGGGTTTGTTACTGTAGGTCTTTTCCTTCTCTTGTGTTTCCTACCTAGAGAAGTTCCTTTAGCATTTGTTGTAAAGCTGGTTTGGTGGTGCTGAATTCTCTTAGCTTTTGCTTGTCTGTAAAGATTTTAATTTCTCTGTTGAATCTGAATGATATCCTTGCTTTGTAGAGTAATCTTGGTTGTAGGTTTTTCCCTTTCATCACTTTAAATATGTCCTGCCACACCCTTCTGGCTTGCAGAGTTTCTTATGAAAGATCAGCTGTTAACCTTATGGGGATTCCCTTGTATGTTATTTGTTGCCTTTCCCTTGCTGCTTTTAATTTTTTTTCTTTGTATTTAATTTTTCATAGCTGGATTAATATGTGTCTTAGTGTGTTTCTCCTTGGATTTATCCTGTATGGTCCTCTCTGTGCTTCCTGGACTTGATTGACTATTTCTGTTCCCATGTTAGGGAAGTTTTCAACTATAATTTCTTCAAATATCTTCTCAGTCCCTTTCTTTTTCTCTTCTTCTTCTGGGACCCCTATAATTCAAATGTTGGTGCATTTAATGTTGTCCCAGAGGTCTCTGAGACTGTCCTCAGTTCTTTTCATTCTTTTTTCTTTATTCTGCTCTGCAATAGTTATTGCCACTATTTTATCTTTCAGGTCACTTATAGGTTCTTCTGCCACAGTTATTCTGCTATTGATTCCTTCTAGAGAATTTTTAATTTCATTTATAGTGTTGTTCATCATTGTTTGTTTGTTCTTTATTTCTTCTAGGTCCTTGTTAACCGTTTCTTGTATTTTCTCCATTCTATTTCCAAGATTTTGGATAATCTTTACTATCATTACTCTGAATTCTTTTTCAGGTAGACTGCCTATTTTGTTTTCATTTGTTTGGTCTGGTGGGTTTTTACCTTGCTCCTTCATCTTCTGTGTATTTCTCTGCCTTCTTATTTTGCTTAACTTACTGTGTTTGGGGTCTCCTTTTCACAGGCTGCAGGTTTGTAGTTCCTGTTGTTTTTGGTGTCTGCCCCCAGTGGGTAAGGTTGATTCAGTGGGTTGTGTAGGCTTCCTGGTGAAGGAGACTGGTGCCTGTGTTCTGGGGGGTTGGACTGGATCTTGTCTTTCTGGTGGGCAGGACTGCGTCTGGTGGTGTGTTTTGGTGTGTCTGTGAACTTATTATGATTTTTGACAGCCTCTCTGATAACGGGTGGGATTGTGTTCCTGTCTTACTAGTTTTTTGGCATGGGGTGTCCAGCACTGGAGCTTGCTGGTCGTTGAGTGAAGCTGGGTCTTAGCGTTGAGATGGAGATCTCTGGAAGAGCTCTCGCTGATTGATATTATGAGGGGCCAGGAGGTCTCTGGTGGACCAATGTCCTGAACTCGGCTCTCCCACCTCAGAGGCTCAGGCCTGACACCCAGCCAGAGCACCAAGACCCTGTCAGCCACACGGCCAGGTACATGGGGAGTTTCTTGCCTTTTGGGAAGTCTGAGGTCTTCTGCCAGCGTTCAGTAGGTGTTAATTCACTTGGTCCTTCAGGCTTGCGTGTTCCCCTAGAGTCAGGAAAACGATGAGGAAGAGAGGCACAAATGTGCAGTGCAACTGAGGAGAAGCGTTTCTAGTCACATCTAGTGAAGCTGGTCATCAGAACAAGGGCTGGAGTCGCAGGTGGACAGAAATGATGTGGGATGTGATATAAAGAGTGTCCAGTATGTTGCCAGACTTGTAAGTGTTTGCACCAACTCTCTCTAAGGCAACCTTTGAAAAGACAGTTAACTCATGGCTGCCTACAATCCTGTCCTTGATTTGTGCTGCATTAAATCTTCTCTCAGGAGAACAAACAAGATGGTAAAGCCAGCAGTCATGGAGTCAAATCACATGACCTGAATTTAGGCTTAATATCATGAAATAAGAAAGGAGGTTTCTGACATTAGAATAAATACTCCTCTCTCCAGGCAAGGGAACCTTAGAGATGGGTACTACCTATAAGACATCACAAGCCTTTAAAAAGAGTTTGGTTGGATCAGGGGGCACCTTATTTCTATGGTACTGGCAATCTAACAGCAGGTAATGGATCACCAGGTGTATATTTTATTGTTAATCTCAATACTCTTTATATAAATTAACATCAATAAATCCTAAATATAAATTAACATCAATAAATCCTAAACATGTAATATTGAATGAAAAAAGTAAAAAGCCAAATGATATACCCAGCACAATACTGTTTGTGGAACAAGAATAATCCACACTAGTAAAGTATTGTTAAGAATGCCTCTAGGTGTAAATAAAGCCATACAGGGCAGCTATATGTTAGATAAACAAGAGTGGAATAGGAATAGAATTAGGAGTTGGGTGAAGGAGCCAAAATAAATAAAATTTTGAGGGCCTTCTCTGGCAGTCCAGTGGTTAAGACATGGTGCTTCCCCTGCAGGGGGCAAAGGTTTGATCCCCGGTCGGGGAACTAAGATCCCACAAGCCACGGGGCACAGCCAAAAATAAATAAATAAATAAATAAATAAATAAATAAATAAATAAAATAAAAATTTGAGATATTAAAACAAAGTAATCTTGCCGTGGCCTCACATCTCCTGTTCCCTGATGTGTGGGAGAAGTGCAGTTGGGGATCAGTAGGTGGGTGTCAAATCTTGGATTCTCATTTAGATGACTTATATCCAACTTCTGGCAGCAACTTCTGAGACTTTGTCCTCTAACAGAGGCCTCTCAAGGTCATGGAATAAAATAAAAACCCAAATGTGCTCCAGTGTTGCAGAAGGGCAGGGACTATTAGCAGCCCAAAGTACAAAGCAAGGAATTCTACCTAGAAAAACAGAATTAAAACATTTTTTGTCATGGTTCACGTCAGATTCTATAAAACAACATTCATCATATTCTAGAAAATACCCAAGGTTTTTGGAGCTGCAAAAACTCTTCCCAGCCCAAAGATGAACGCGTATTCTACTAGAAATTAAAGAATCATGAAAGTCTTCTAACGCGCATGATGATGCCCTTACTCTTTGGCTTCGATTTTCTCTGTCCTCTAATAGGCTTAGAACTGCCCAAATATTACTTCAAAAACATATTTCTATCAAAAAGAATAATGAAATTAATAACAATAGCCTTAAGCCCATGCTTCGAAATAAAATTCTGGAAATCTCAATGTATTACCTTCAAGATACTGTAAAATCAAGGGCTCTCAAAATGCACAGAATTCAAATTCTTCTTCTAGATGTTTCTCAGAAAGAAGACATGTAAAGTACACTCAGTAGAGTGGGAATCTAACATACAATAGTTTTGTATCAGGCATTGTTCTGCTGGAGCCTCTTAAAGTAATGTATTATGCTTTTGCTTATAAGAGATCAATAAGTACTACTTCTGTTTTACTGTTTTCACTTGCCTTCATGGGCAGTAACAATTATGGGTTTCTTCACATGATCATAGTTAAATATAAGTAACTTACTGTTGTGTTTTTAAGGCGAAACAAATGCTCTCATTGGACTTAGTGAAATCTACCCTTGCACGTGCCTGGGAAATCATTACAAATAGAGTGAACACAAATAAAGCAAAGCACAATTATTAGGTTTATTTCCTAAAATAAAATTAGTCCATCTGAAAGTAATAAACATAGTAACCCTGACATAACAACTTCTTCACCAAACAACTCTTCCTTTGTACATTAATAAAGGTGGCTTTTCATTCCTTTGTGTGCAGCTTTTCTGTTGCCTTATTATTATTTAAAATCTCATATATGGTTTGACCTTGACTTCATGGCAATGCAGGGATTCATCAGTTTTATATCTATGAGTCCTTTGACTTAAGGCTTTGGATGAGGATGTGGAAGAATGAAGAAATGAATTTGGGAAGAGTGAATATTAGGACGAATCCACATGATCCTTAGAAGAAGTCATTCTTAAACTTCTGTGAACAAATTCATGCAAATGGAACACCCCCATTCGCAAGGGGCTCCGACTACATGAAATGCTTTCTCTCACTGCAGGTGCTGGCCGGCCTCAGCAGTAAACTCCTTCAGTATAGAGTTAAATTTTTCAGATATGACATTTGCATGTTCTTCTATGATGCAGCTTTGTTTCAATACCTTAGCAGATTTCTAGTTCAAGATTGCAAATAATGCATCCACATCTATATATCCTCCTTCCACAACTCATGTTGAAAGGATAGAATATTCCATGCACACACAAATGTGTGTATATGTGTGTGTGACAGACACACACATACTGCCATACGTAGCCATACTACAGTGTATACTCTGCTGTATGCCATACCACTAACCTACTCAAGAATAAGAAATGTTTTAGCAGAATAGAAAGTATAAGGAATTCACAAAAAGCAAATACATTCACATTTGTCAAAAGTGTAGAGCTGTGAAATCCACAGTGCAAAGCACTAGTGGTGGGACCATGTCTTACAAATGGAGGCCCAGAGGAGAATCAATCTTATAGCCAAAAAATACAAAAGGCAGGCATGAGCCTTGGGGAAGTCATCAGGGTAGTTTTGGGGCCCTTGCCCTCCCCTTCCGTACTTGTCAGCTATGACTTTTACACTCAGAACAAAGGTCAGAGAAGAGCATTTACTAGGAATTCCCTGGTGGTCTAGTGGGTAGGATTCAGCGCTTTCGCTGCCGTGGCCCAGCTTCAATCCCTAGTCGGGGAGCTGAAATCCCGCAAGCCCCACCGCCGTGTGGCCAAAAAAAAAAAAAAAAAAAAGAGCATTTAATAACAAGCGAGGAATTGATATGAAGGCCACTAGGATGAGAGACTGATAAAACAAAAAACAAAAAATAGTTACAGAGATGGTGGGAACTCAGGATTTCCCAATGTGTATGCACGGAACGGGATGGAGAAAAGGGAAATAATGCCAACGTCAAGGTAGCTCTATATGCGAGTGAAGTTTACTAGAAATCTCTACCTTCCTCAAAACGTGCTCCTTAATTTAGCAACTTTGGGAATTCCTGGCTGGCAACAATGTTCCCCTGCCATGAGCCACTAACCTGAACAGAAACCATACTTAACCTTGCATTCTGGCTTCTGGGGAAAACATATCTACACAAGTGCAAAGAAAACCCAGCCCAATAACTAATAGCATTGACCTAATTCTCTGCCATACAGGTGAACAGTGAATTGCAGAGGAAATGGGAATAATTAAGGGGACAGAGAGAATAGGAAAAGTCAAATAAATATTCTCAAAAAGACAAGATCTTTGTGCAAGAAGGTTCAGCTTTAGAGGCGGAAGAAGAAGAATACATGAATGTTTTTGGAAATTAAAAATTGATTGCCAAAATTTGTCTTAGAGAATTCTGAGTAATTTATTTAGATACTTTCCACCCCAAGAGGTAGAGCTTAATCCCTGCCCCTTTTCCTTTTGGTCATGGGCTGGACTTAACTGACACACTTCCGAAGACTAGAGTTGGGAAAGGGAAAGTAGAACTTTACCATGGAAAACCTGACATACACTACCTTAGCCAACTGACTGTTTACATCATCAGTGCTGTCATGTGGATATGGTATCACCAGAAAGGTACTTCACCTATGCAGCGTTCTTTCCAAAAACTCATAACTCCAGTTTAATCGTGAGAAAAAACATCAAACAAACCCAGATTGTAGGACATTCTGCAGGATCCCTGGCCAGTATTCTTCCATAGTTTTTTTTATTGAAAAACAAAGAAAGACTCGGAAACCGTCAAACTGACATTACGCTTATGATGATTGACTATGAAGCCAATAGAGCAATGCTTCAATCATTTTACCTTTTAAATTTTATACCCAAACTCTCCATTAAGTGCGAGAACAAAATACATGAATTTGTAGACATCGAAGAGTACACCAAGTTTAAAATCCACAGAACTTCTGTGAAATAAGTATTTAAACATATACCAGTACAACTGAAGACAGAAGCCAAGAAAGAACAGTATTTTATCCAAGAAACAGGTACTTCTGAAAATTTTCCAAGGAAAAATACAGAGAGTCAAACAGAAATGAAGACATAATCAATTTAACCTGGGCATTTGGGAAATTCTCATTTCCACAGCACAGATTTGGTGGCAAAGTTTTTATTTCCTTCTCTGTGGACAATGTAATGTCTTGCATGATAAGGAAATAATATCTTCTTAAATAATGAAAGGTTTCTTTCTTTTTTTTTTTTCTTTGAAATAACAAGTTTAGTGCCAATAAAAATAAAGGCAACAGCAACCCACAGAAAATAGAAAGAAGTATGAGAAGACAGGAAATTTGATAAGGCTGATCTGGGAAATTCCAGTACTCATTAGAATAGTGTTCCAAAAGTTGTTGTTTTTTTTTAGAATCACTGAGATTTAAGGTACTGAAGAACTTAATTGTATTTAGAAGACAAAATGTAATGGTTACATATCTTCAAAGTGTAAATGTAAGAATGTGGCAGAGAATTAATGGGGATGATAAAAGATATAACATAGGTTTGTTGGCCATATAGATTGAAGACATCCTGCATCAGGAAACACAGAATGTACTCAGTTCCTTATTATTTAGCTATTAACCATGAAAAATAAACAGGTCTACAAGGGAGAAGAAAAATCTTGGCATTACGTTCATAGCAGAGAAATCAAATATATTTTTTTAATTGAGAAAATATAAATTAGATATTATAATCATAGTTTATAAGAAGACACAAACAGAATATAATAAATATAAATCATCAGAAGGCCTAAAAAGGGAAACCGTTGCAATAGTTACTTCTGGGAAGAGTCAAGAAGAAGAATTTTTTTTTTTTTTATTTCACAATTTTCTATGCTTTCCCTTCTTTTGTTATTGAATTTATTACTTTCAAATTATAGAGCTTTAAAAATACTGTCAAATCTATGTCTAAAAATACTGTCTGAACTAATATAAACTAATATAAAGGTACATGTCATGAGACTCCAAACATTCAGTCATGTAAAGGGAGTTTATTGTGCTATTGCTATGTCTTTATTTTTCTCCTGTTCTCACTTTTTTCCATTGACTTAGGAATTATGTTGTATATACCATGGTTAATAATAGCCAATAGAAATGGGTTTTATTAATGGAATAAGAAAAATAGCAAACACAGTACAACTAACCTCTCCCCAGCTTGGCTCCACAATCTCCAAATGTTCTTCTCAAACTTGTTTCTTGCTTCTCTCGAAAATAGAGAACAAATCATTCATTCGTTTGATTAGCATTGAATATTGCAGAGTTAAAGTCTACACAAAACTTTGTGTCTACAGGAAAAGTGGACATGCAAAAAGACCAATTAAATAAAAATATGCATGTACTTTAGTAAAATAAGGAAAAATTATTGTGTGAAGGCGGGGAGGCACCTAAGTTCCTGGGGCAACAAGAAAAGCTCTAGAGAGGATACACAATTGAGTTCAACCCAGAGGATGAGGAGGACCTTGCTGGCTCATAGTGAAGCTGTGTTGATCAGATGTAGTGAGGGGCGCTGCACACCTCGCCTAGCCAGAAAGGGGCAGAACTGGATTTGAATCCAGTTTATCTGGATTCCGACCATCTGCGGGTTGTATAGGTGTATATTTAGAAACAAAGCCAGAGAGATCATAATCATTAGAATTGGGCACAACTACATTTTTTTCAATACCATTCAATAGGTAATAATGACGATGGCATTACTAAGAGACTGGCAAACACGCAAGACTGCATTTACAAAATTGGGTTGAGGTAATGGGAGAAATATGACCCCCTCACAGGCTTCCACCAACAACTCCACTTTATTCCACTGATCAAACCAGGCAACAGCAGCGTTGCAAAGCTGAATCCGTTCCAGTACTGAAATTCATGGGTCACTGTAATAATTATTACATATAAGTCATCTGCTCTGCTTTTGAAACTATGTTATGGGTGTATGGTCTCAGCATTACTTCATTTCACTTCTAGAGGTAAAAAGAACAAATTCCAGTATGAACCCTTAGCTATTAAACAGAAGCCTATAAATTTACATGCATCTTACAAGGCTCCTTCATCACTGTACTAGTTACTGCTTTATTGGAGCACCTAAGGCGAAATTGAGTGAAAAGTGTGGATTTTGTTTTGAGTAATTGGCTTTGTGTAAACACGAATGGCCAGACAGTCCTTGAGATATGACACCTCAGTATCAGGTGCACACACTTGAATTAGGTAGAAGTCAAGTCCAGTATCAAGATACTTAAATGTCAACTTTTATTTTATGGGATTATAAAACCAAAGTAACGTTTTTTTCAAATCTAATATTTCCTGAATCAATTTAAAGTATGATTGAAAGAATTGGAAATCCTTCATGATAAGAGCAACTATTCTTTTATTCACTAATTAATATATTAATAAAATGTGTGTGTATATGTATATGTACGTGTGTGTGTGTGTGTGTATATATATATATATATATATATATGTTGAATGACACTCATTATATACACACATCCTAGACTGATGAATTATATGGTGCCCTAGGGTAGCTCTCCAGTCACTAAGGGAGAGGAAGAAGTAAACAGATAACTGCAAAATGATGTCAGGCAAGACCTGACCCTAGGTGTCCCCAGACTTGGCTCCAGAAGAGGGGCCTCTAGAACAGAAGGACAGATTTAACAATATCCATCGTGGGCCAGTGCAGCTAACTCAGTGTTTACACTTCACTTTCTCCCTGCAGACCCCAGGGTCTCAATCCCCCTGTGATGGATGGGGTTTCTGTTTGCTGGTGTCTTTTCTGTGGCTTTGGCTCTTGATTTAACTGTGTCTCTGGCCTTGTGGATTCACTGCATTGTCTTCTTGTTCACAGCTTGCCTCCTTGCTCCAGCCCCTCAGCCAATTAAGAGCAATAACGTTGTAACTGACATCCGGCTGGGCTTTATTGTGAATGGAGAGGATCGGAGGAGGGATCTGATTTAGGGAATTATTAAGAAAGGCAGAATTTGGTCCATATTTAATGAATGAGGTGTGTGTGTGTGTGTGTGTGTGTGTGTCTGTATGCGGAGATAGAAAGTTGGAAAAACTTAAAGAGTCCTAGAATAGGGATAAGTTTTTATTTAGGATCATTTCTTGGTGATGGTGATAGAAAATAAATTGAAGAGGTAGGCAGTGTCGAAATAAAAGTATAATTTACATGTAGTAAATATATGGATACACACAAGCATTGATTCCTAGTTACCACAAAATTCAGTTTACCTTAAAACAAGTATAGAAACTAATGTAAGCATTTATCTTATACTTTTTAAAAAGAAACTTAATTAATCTCAGAATCCCTGAAATTAACCTCAGTGAGATAATCCTCCCCTGCTTGTCTACAAAGAAGACTCAATCTATATTCCTAATGTCAGACATTCTCCCACACCGGGATTTACTCATTCACTCAAATATTTTTGAACAACTGCTATGTCCAGGAAAATCAAAGAAATGAAAACTAAGCAAATAAACATTTATAACAAGTGGCAACATCCTCTATGAAGGCGAGGTAAAGAGACAGTTGGATGGAATTGAGGATTATATTTTAGTGACATTGGTCAGAAAAGTTCCCTCTGATAAGGTAGCCCTGGAACACAAGATACGTGAAGTCAGGAAGAAAACTGGGTGTATGGAACAGGAAGGGTAAAGACCTGGATGGAAGCATGGTTGGTTTCCTAGAAGAATAGCAAAGCAGCTGGAGTGGAGTGAGGAAAAAAAGAGTAAGGAGGGAGACATTTGAGCAAAGACTTCAGGTAGCTGAGGTGACCATATGTGGGGAAAAGTCTTCCAGGCAGGGGGAAGAGAAAGAGTCCCCTTCCTGGGGAAGATTTCCAAGTGTAAGCTGAGTCCTAAGGGTAAGAATGAAAGGACAGGAAAGGGAGCGGGGGAGGAAGACAAGGGCACTGTTTAAGAGCTACACTCTGAAAGTGGTTCAGGGCTTGAGCTTGGCTATTGACAAGCTGTGTGACCTTGAAAAAAAACAAACCTTTATAGGTCTCAGTTTATCCATCAATAAAATAGGTTCACTAACTGCTTCCCCCAGAGGGTTCTTGTACAGATTAAATGAACATATACGTGTTGGCCAGAGTTGTTATAACTAATGTTCTTGTAGGTGATTGGGGCAGTAAGTTCAAGGCAGACCTTGAACATCCCACAAAGGAGACAGATTGAGGAATGAAGAGGCACACCCAGTGCATTTATGAGTATTTTCTGTAAGCAAGAGCAGAGATCCTAGCCCTGGGACAGACATGGGGTCAAGGAAGGTGTTGCTCTGTATTTGCTTCTTTGGTGGAGGTGGGGACTATGAAGGCGTGTTGGCATCCTTTTGGAAAACGTGCAGTGAACAGGGAAAATCTGAAGTCAGAGGAGGGAAAGGAGACAATTCCAGGGCTGAGGAACCGAGCAGGTGAGAGGTGTGGATCCAGGGCAAAGACGGAGTAAACGCCCTCTGATGGAAAGATTGGGTGGTCAGGGGGATGGAAGGTCTGTTCTGACTCTCTCGGGTTACCAGCGCAAGTTTCTCTTCACCCAGCCAACCAACCAAAACCCAGTTTAGACGTGCTGGGGGTGACATTTTAGCAGAGTTTTTGCTTTTTGATTTCCCAGCCCCATGAGACCATTGTGAGTCAACATCCATAGGATTGTCCTCTGTATCCTACTCATGGCAAACCTTATGACTGTTCCTACCCAAGGGCATCGCTGGTCCCCAGCTTCATTTACCCTCCTTTGCTAACTGGATATATCAACCTGTCTCTGCCCTCCTCAGCAAGTCCTGAGACCCGCAGTCATGCTGAGGCTTGAGTTAGAAGCACCTGTAATCTGAGACTCTGTCATGGTCCCCACAAGGCTTCCTATTAGGCCAGTGATTCTCAAAGAGCTATCCTCAGAGCAGCCGTGGCAGCAGCACAGGATAACTTTGTAGAAATACAAATTCTCAGACCACATCCCAGAGCTGCTATCTCAGAACCTCTGGATACGGAGAACAGCAATTTGTGTTTGTTTGAACCCGCCCTCCGGGGGATCGGTCATGTCCCAGGTGAGCATCGCTGCTTTGGGCTGGGGTCAGAGAAGAATCCCTAGACGGAGAATCACTGAAAGCAGCCTCCTTTCACTCCATGGCCATCCCCACCTCAGCAAACACTAATTGAGAAAAAAAAAAAAAAAAAGCACATCACAGACAGACTCATTGTAGAATATTTCGAAACTGAGAAAATTAGAAAAATTTTCAGAGCCAGTCGGGGTCCCATTTCTCAAGACAACAGGTGTTCGCCTCCGGTCCTTTCACATCCTATGGAGGACAGTGTGCTCCTTGCCTGCATCAGGCCTGCCACGGAGGTTGGTTACTCTCCCTGGCTGAACCGCAGGCACCTCTCATATTGGGATTAACTTGAAGCTTTGGGAACTATTAATATTTTTGTTTAACAAAATGCACTTTGCCAGAAGCTTGCTTTTCCTGAAGATGCCTATCTCTGTGGCCAGACATAGGCTATTTCCCTGCTTTCTATGGTCTTCCACAAATTATGCATGCAGTCAATATGCATCTTATAAGTAACTCCTTACTCAAGCTGAACGGATGCCTGTGCTCACTAGAAAAGAATGTTGATTCTGGCACTTTGTTACCTTTGCACCTTATAAATAGAGGAGATTTAGTGAAAGAGCAGGGATGTTTGGGATTCCCTGATGCTTTTTGCAAGACAGGCTGTGAAGGGGAGGAAACACAGAGCCAGGGATGAATTAGCACATGGACTGCCAATTCAGGTCTTCTGGGCCTGGCTGGGAGGTAGGAGGTGGGGTACCTATGGTATTCTGCATCTCACTCATTTATTAATTCTTGCCAATGCCTTTCCTTTCCTTCTTCCCACCCTCAGCACTATTCACCTCAGCACTTCCCTCTTCTCCCTTTTCTTTTCTTCCAATTTCTCTTTCTGCATCTTTTTCTCATCCATAACCATTCTCTTCAATACAGAAAACACACTAACTATCTCTGCACCATCTCTGCACCATCTCTCTTCTTTGCATTAATAAAAATACTCTATTTAGCATTCACATCTTTGTTCTCTTTTACCTTCTTCCAGGCAAAACTGCTTCCTTTCAGATTACCTTGTGTAAAGGATTCAGAATGTTCATGCGGACCTTATCCAGTCAATTTTCTTTCACCTTAGTGATTTGGCCATGTAAGATTTATAAAAAACTGACAAAGAACAGACTGAAAAAAAAAACCCTCTTTTTTTTTATAAAGACATAGAAGAAATCAGTTTTCACAGCGAGTGCTTAAAAAATATATATTTTTAAATTTTTCATCTTTAAATTTAAACATGCTTACATCCACTCACCTGAGGTAGATACAAGGCAGGAAAGCAAAAATAGAGCAAAAAGATCTTAAGCTGAGTGATGGACAACATTTGTCACTACACATTTTATTGTCCTATCCAGTTACAGGTAAATACATGTGCATACTTTATATCCTGTTAATGACTTAATGTGAACTGGATGCAATATGTTTTATCTCAGTTGCTTAATGATTGAGCTTTGTTGACTTTCTTATGATTTTCAAGACATATAACCCTTAACTTCTCATGAAATGGCATTTCAGGTCCTATAGTTGAACAGCGTCTAATTTTCTAATCTAAGTTTTCTCTAGTTTAAAAAAAGGTAAAACATTTATATGGCACAAAAGAACTTATTTACAAAACAGAAATAGAGTTACCGATGTAGAAAACAAGCTTATGGTTACCAGAGGGTAAGGGGTGGGGGGAAGGATAAATTAGGAGATTGGGATTGACATATACACACTACTGTATATAGAATAGATAATAAGGACCTACTGTATAGCACAGGGAACTCTTCTCAATACTCTGTAATGACCTATATGGGAAAAGCATCTAAAAAAGAAAGGATATATATATATGTATAACTGATTCACTTTGCTGTACTGTAGAAACTAACACAACCTGGTAAATCAACTATACTCTAATAAAAAATTTAAAAAAATTTATATTTTTAAACTATAAAATTGTCAATTATTTTTATAGTCTATTCAAAAACAAGATACTACATAACATTAAGTGGGTAAAATAAATTTCACCAATTAGGTAGTCTTATGCTGCTTTCACTATACTCACTCTTCTGCTTCTAAAATAAAGTGCCCTGAAATTAAACATAGTCATCTTAATCTAATATCAGTACAATTATGAAGACATTCATGTCAGAAGATTATTTTAAATTATGGCTTTACAGGAGTGTTTCAGGTATTCGTTTCAGCCCAGTCAGTCAATGAAACAGATGGTCTAACTTGTTAGCTTCTCTTGTTATCACCTTGCCCTCTGGGCCCAGATCAGGCCAATCAAGGACAAGTTTCTTGATGGCCAAGTCCCAGCTTTCATTTACTTACCAGGAATATGGCAGGAATGGCAGGACGAAAGGGCTACGGCACTAAAGTGCGTCCTTTAGTGGTTCTCAGCCTGTGGTTCTCTTGAAGTGTATTTTATGCTCATCATGTATTATTAACTATTTTTATATTTAGTACTACGATGATTTATAGATAAGATTATTGTGCCTGGGTGCTACTCACATATTTTGGTTGGTGTTTCGCTTGGTGACACTAACATAACAATGTATCATAAAAAATTTTCTTGTCATACATCTGCATGCCCAAAATAGTGTGTGTGTAGATGTCTGTGTGTGTTGGGGTGACAGATACAATACTGGTAAAAAAGTAGATACTTGAACAAATTCTTAAAGAATTCAGTATACTGGTAATACATTGAGACGCTCAGTGGAGTAATTTGGAAGAAGTACTTAAGACTCAGTGCTTACTACTTAGCACAACTGTTTCACTGGCTAACAGAATGTTACCTCCTGGTTCACTTAGTGTTCACAGTGGTACCTATCATTGATTCTACCAGCTCACTTTTCAATTAGCAAATCTTAAAACCACAACCAACAAAGGATGGGGGAAAGGTAATGGTCAGCTTATTTTTGTTCCCTTATTGTCCTTAAACTCTTCTACAGCACATATTTTCTAAGAAACTGATGGAGAGAAAGCACAGGTAGCAGTACCTCCCTTTGGTGTATTCTTAGACACCCACTGGAATGGATTTGGCCTCCACATGAGAAATTTCCCTGAGACAGAAACGAGTAAAGAGGGGAGGTCAAGTTAAAAGTGCTGAGGTGAATAGAAGATGCCGAAGTGCTCATATCAGATGGCACCTGTTGCCTCAAAGAGACGAATGTAATTAATTAAATGCCTGTCACATTGCATTTAATATTTTGAAAATGAACCTTGCTGTAATTTCAATACCAGGAAGCATGAGATCAAATAACATGGAAGCATCCATTTTGAAATTTATGTTTCAGATATTGAGATGGCTTATTTAAACCCCTTGTTTCCAGCCTTTGGTTATTTCTCATTATGTTGCCAGAAATCGTGGATGGCTTTGTAATGTAGGTGAGATGAAGCACAGAGAGACCTCTTCATTCGTCTCATATCAGTCACATACAAGTTTGGTCCACAGTGTATTTGTTCGGTCTGGGAGTTTTTATTTACCCCGTTTGTTTCTTGATCCCAAGTTTCATATAGTCCAGAGTGTAACTCTGTTAGACCGTGAGAGGATGGACTGGGATTGTCTACTGACCTAACATAAGTATCTTTCATCCCTCTTTCTGAAGAATTCATCCATAATTCTTATTATTAAACTCTGAAAATCATTATGTTCTTCTAAAAATATGTATTGATGACATAGTCTATACAAAGAATAAAAATATAGTTGGTCCAGGAACGTTTTCTTGCCTGATTTAAAATCAACTTTTTGAAAAAGCAAATATGCTGATTGTTAACTTTTTTCTCAGCTCAGAGTAAACATACAGCAGCTGGTGGTGGTGTTACATTTTAGCTGGTGGTGCTGTTCAAAGGTGATTCTATGGGCAGTGATTTTCAATGTGGATAAATACAGCTGAAGAGACTGATGTGTGACCTTTACTTTCCAAATCAAGTGCATGTGTAATCCGCCCATGGTTAATGCTGCATCCATATTCAGGAGAGACATTGACTCCCCTTGGCTCCGTCCCTGGCCCTAAGTGTTTCCATGCATACTGAAATGACGCCCCACAAAAGCTCGGAGGCAAGTATCCTCACAGAGCTGCCACGACTTGCCCAGTAAAAAACCCAATCTGTGAACTTCCTTTAAAAGTGCTTTATGTTGCCTTCGCCTATCCTCACGGCCCTGGGTTTGGACCACGGCATTTCAAGCAATGTGCCTACATTCTCTTTAGAAGGATAATGCTGTTTGCAAATGCTTATCAATTATTGACTACCTTTCTTATATTCTTAGAAATAATGTGACAATAAGCAGTGTTACGAACTTATGACACCCTTTTTCATTCCAAATGATTGAATGATCCCCACACATGTTAAACTCTAAAGAAAGAGGTGGGGAAGAGGGGAGAAAGAAAAAAGACAACCCACATACGGATTTCACCTCACTAACGACTTAATTGGTATCACCCCTGGGGTGAAATGTTGTAACACCCTACAACTCTTTATGACAGGAAGTGAAAATTCCATATCCAATTGGAGCTACAGGGATAATTTAGGGAGGCATGCAATTATCCAATTAGGAATTTAGCCAGAACAGAAAGGTTAATCCCTCTAAGTCCTTTCAAAAGAGCCCATGGGATCTTTAATGACCACAAGGGGTCAGGACCTGTGTTTTACAACTCAAGCCAAAAAATTATCCAGACTTCGCTCTCACTCTCTAATGGGGAGGAGATATGGGGATATATGTATACGTATAGCCGATTCACTTTGTTATAAAGCAGAAAGTAACACACCATTGTAAAGCAATTATACTCCAATAAAGATGTTTAAAAAAGCAACAACAACAAAAAATAAAAGAAAATAACAGTTGAAAAAAAAAAAGGTGAGGCTCAACCCACCAAACTTTGGGGAAATCATCCCCAATATTAGAACTTTGCAGAATTTGCAGTTTTCCCTTATTCTCTACCCTAGGTTCTGAAAGCACTCTATAAAAGTCGTTTTAGTTTCCAGGACAAGTTGAGTATTTGGCTAACAATGATTTTGTGGCATGGGATGCTTTCCTCACAGAAGACACAGAGTGGCATGGCATTGAATGCTGACTCAGAGGTTTGGAATGCGCCATTGATGCCTGGCTGGGCTCCAGCTTTGGGCTTAGAGTCTGCCAACTTGGCAGGCTGGGGAATTTGCTGTGGCAATTTTTCAAAATGAGAAGAATCTGTCCAAGGAGAGATTCTTTCTGCATTTTAACTACAAGGACAAATGACAGGGTCCTCTCTAACAAACAGTCTGGCCTGAGACAGAAAGAGGGGCTGTACTCAAAGGAGAACCAACGACATATTTGCAAGAACCTCTTGTAAAAGTAATATAGCTTTTGGGCATTTGTTCCAAAGTTCCGGCCAAAAGAAATATGAATTACAAATTTCAGTCTGGGAGGTACAGAACACAGACTTGCCGGATACAACAACAAATGGTACTTCTCAGGTCTTCCTATTAGACATACAGTTATGTCATGGATATTTACAAGTGAAGCAATTTTCCTTTGGATGCCAGCCAATACAGGATCATTAAACAGAGTTTTTTGGATTCTCAAATCTAATGTGTCGAGAGAGAGAGAGAAAAAAAACAGTTCTCAGCCAGTAAGAGGTATAGCTTTGCTGTCTTACTCTTTATAAATTCTTCAGCATTTAATTTTTTTAATATTTCTCTTTGATAAGTTCCAAATGACTCAAACATTTTGATAACTCTAGAATGTCTCTGCATATTGTTTAACTTTCTAAAAATTCTAGTTTGTCCTGATGTCCAACAGAATAAGTTTCCTGTAAGACTGAAGAAGATATTTGCAAAAAAAATTAGGTAACGTAACAAAGCAGAAATTAGAGGACTTGGTTAGCTGTTGAGAAATAATATATATTAATACAATCATATCAATCAATCAAGTTATAGCATTACTCTCTACACATCAGATTGAGATTGCTGTTGAATGAGTATTAGAAAATGCATCAAACCCTGCCTTCATCAGAACGCTTAAACATTTGATAGTACAACATAGAACACATATACATTTTATAACATCTTATAAGTAATGTTGTTGATTTTAGTTTTTTATTAAATTTCCCAAGAACACAAGCATTTTGTGTGTGAAAATTTTAAAATGCCTAAGCAGTACTTTCTCTAAGAAACAAAAAAAGACTTTGCATAGAAAGGAAAGCAAGTTGCTGTTCTTTGTGTAGTATTACATATTGCCTGTTTAAATTTGCATTGAAAATAAAATGATAAAAAAGTATTCATTGAAAGACATACAATAAGTAAGTAACCCAAGAGGCCCAATAGAATTAAAACATCCTTTAGAGTACTTTTATTTTCTCTTAAAATATTTAATTTTACAAGGCCTACTGATATCCGAAGAGATAAAAATATAAAATCCATGCATTGATGATGTACAATGTATACATTTCCTACTTACTAGGCAAATCTTTAAAATTATATCATGGAAATATCTGTTTTCAAAGGAGTGTTTATTCCATTCCACTCCCTTCAGAAAGATGACCATTTAAATCGTGATCTCAAGACAAATGTTGCTGTTTTTTTCAGTTACATTGGATGAAGGGAGGATATAGGTTTCTAGGAGCACAGATATTTGAGTAGTTCTAGTATGTACTTTAAAATGTAGATTTTATTATCAGGAATGGTGAGGCTAACAGATCAGGAGATGATTGCCCTTGAAAAGACAGTTTGTTACTGATAGTTCCCAGGAGGTAGGGGGCAGGCCACACCACAGGGGGGGGGGGGTCTCATGGGAAGCCCCAGGACTGCTCAGGAGGCAGAGGGAGAGGGGAGAGCATTTTGGGGGGTTTCTACCAGAAGGAAGAGGCAGGGCGAGGCAGGGTAAGCAGATTTAAGATTGGCTAATTTGAATCATTTCAGCAGGCTCTGGGACCTGTGATGATTAGGGCAGGAGACCTGGAGCTAAAGAGATTATAGACGTTTGTATATGTCAATCCCAATGTCCCAATTTATCCTTCCCCTCCCCCTTCCCCCCTGGTAACCATAAGTTTCTTTTCTACAGCTGTAACTCTATTTCTGTTTTGTAGATAATTTCATTTGTACCCTTTTTTTAGATTCCACCTGTAAGCAATATCCTATGATACTTGTCTTTCTCTGTCTGACTTCCTTCACTCAGTATGACAATCTCTAAGTCCATCCATGTTGCTGCAAATGACATTATTTCATGCTTTTTTATGGCTGAGTAATATTCCATTGTATGTATATATATATATATATATATATATATATATATATATATATATATATATATATATATATACCACATCTTCTTTATCCATTCATCTGTCAATGGATATTTAGGTTGCTTCCATGTGTTGGCAATTGTACGTAGTGCTACACACTATTATATATAAAATAGATAACTAATAAGGATCTACTGTATAGCACAGGGAACTCTTCTCAATACTCTGTAATGGCCTATATGGGAAAACAATCTAAAAAAGAATGGATATATGTATATGTATAGCGGATTCACTTTGCTGTATACCTGAAACTAATATAACATTGTAAACCAACTCAACCCCAATAAAAAAAAAAAGAGCTTACAGAGGAGGTACTTGGGGTGTGGGATCTAGATGGGTTGGTCTGCATTTGAAAGGTGAACCCACAAGCAAGTCATTTATTCTTTCTAGGAATTGGTTCACTCTGGGAGGGGCAGTGTCTCCCAGCTAAAGGAGACTCCAGACACCAAGGCATCAGAAATACAGAAAATAAAAAAGTATGATTAATACAGTATGCTTTTCATTTTAAGTCAATATGACAATCAAAAAGCTTTTCCAGTTGCCCAATAAGTACTCATTTTCATTAACATACACCCATGTTGTGTTCTTTTCACCAATACCATAAAAGGTTATTTCACATTTGCCTGTATAATGAAGTTGCTCTTTCACCAGAATGTCTTTCCTTGAGTAAACATTATTATTTTCTTTTTTTTGGTGGGCAGACCCCAAATCAAATACCACCTATGCCCCCCTTCAGTTGGGTGATCATGAATAATTCATGTCTCCAAGCCTCACTTCCTCATATGTAAAAAGAGGATTCTTTTATCTTGTAGTTTGAGGATTAAATGAGATAATGTATGGAAAAATGCCTGTGGAGTGCTCAGAAGGTAATCAATGGGAACTCTTATTGTAATTTTTCTCTAAAGATGTTTCTCACCAGTTGGCAAACTGGAGCCAATAGGATTCTGATTAAGACAGAGTCTGGAAGCAGTGTCACTTGTAGCTTATTCATGATTGTTCCTTTATATTTCCCTAGAGTTTCAATGACCGTTCTGTGGGGAAAATTGCTGGATCAGATCTTAAGAGGTCCAGCTTGTGAGAGAGCTGTATCTTAACTGCTAGAATACCTCTGTTCACTGTTAGCTACTGGACATCTGTAAAAATTGAGGGTGAAAAGATCTTTGGGTGAATGCAGTAAATACTACTGAGAGTTTATAGCCAGGGAACATGTGGGACCTAGTGAGAAATAGAGTAAGAGGCTTAGAAACTCATAGCCATTGCATAAGACTGTCCTAGAAAAGCAAGCCAAGCCATCACTGAGCTGTGAGACCCAGGGCAGGCTACGTAACCTCAATGAGCATCAGCTTCTCAGCCGTAAAATGGACCGGTAGCACCTGCCTTATAGCAGTAAAACATGTAGCATAGTTTGAGGCACATGACCAGTGTTCCGTATATGATACTATTGGGATTATTAAGCCATATTTATCATTTCAGATGAGAGGAAGGTTATACAGAAAGGGGATATGAATCAAAAATTCAAAAAGTTTAGTTTGGGGGTCCAATAGCATCATTGGCACATTTACCATTACTGTTTTTTTCACTGCTCGTAGTGGGACCACCACACACTCACTCAGATTCTATGCATTTCAAACTACATGATATTACCTCATGGTTTTAATAGTGTTTTTCCCCTAAGTATACTGCCTTTTACTCCCCTTACTGAATTTGTTTTTGTATGACCATTTTCCATTTATCAAGACCCTTTTCTCACTTTTTTGAAAACTTTTTATTTTATATTGGAGTACAGTTGATTAACAATGTATTGTCAGTTTCAGGTGTACAGCAAAGCGATTCAGTTATACATATACATTGTATCTATGCTTTTTCAAATTCTTTTCCCATTTAGGTTGTTATATAATATTGAGCAGAGTTCTCTGTGCTATACAGTAGGTCCTTGTTGGCTATCCATTTTAAATATAGCAGTGTGTACATGTCAATCCCAAACTCCCGAACTATCCCTCCCCCTCCCCCTTCTCCCCCTGGTAACCGTAAGTTCGTTCTCTAAGTCTGTGAGTCTGTTTCTGTTTTGTAAATAAATTCATTTGTATCTTTTTTTTTTTTTTTAGATTCTGCATATAAGCGATATCATACGATATTTCTCTTTCTCTGTCTGACTTACTCCACTCAGTATGACAATCTTCAGGTCCATCCATGATGCTGCAAATTACATTATATCATTCTTTTTAATGGCTGAGTAAAAGATCATTTTGGATTCATTTTTACCTTCCAGGTGATTAGACAACCTGTATGATTTAGCGTCCCATGATTATAAAAGGCTCCTACTCTTGCGTCATTCATCTCGTGCACCAATTCAATAAAGATAACAAAGTCTGAGCCCAAGAGTTTAGATGACTCTCAGTTGATTCATAGCCCTTTTCAAGGCTTCAGAGGAATGACATATAGCCTAGTACAAGGCTAAAGCATAGCAGGTCCATTAGGTAAACTCATCACATTAAATAGGGTTAATTAATAAATTTATGAAACACTATTGATACTATCATTTTTATTTTCTTAAATGTAATTATGCCTGAATGTTAAAAATACATACGTATGTTAGAAAAAAACATGATTTTATAAGAAATATTTTAAAAAAGATGAAATGTGATTTTTTATTTTACTTCCTCCTTTATTTAAAGAATGGAAGTTTTAAATAAAGAAATATAATTATGTCTACCAGAACTGGGGTGTGTGAGTGATCTTGTTCTCAACTGCTTCATACAGATTTCCAACACTCAGTTCCTTAATTAGTTTTCTCAACATTCCATGTTTTTCCCCAACCTCAAACTGCTCCATATCTGATTCCATCAAAGGCCACATCAAGGTTCCTGCTTTGTAAAACTCTCTGTTTTCTTATACAATGTGCTTGCTGTAACTACATTTCTCAAATTTCTCTGAGAACACCACCTTCAGAAACAAATCAATTCATTTGTCTCTAAGACCCTACAATACCATGAAATAGCACTTTCCATAGTTTAAAATAATGTCTTTTTTTTCTGACACTAGAACTCAAAGCACGCCCGGCTTTAACAACAGACCACAGCCATGTAAGGTTCTCATTATGAGCACAAAATAAACATATGCCAAATATATGATATCATTGCTGGATTTTTTTCCCAAGGAATAGTTCTGTTTTAAAGATATAGTTTCCCTATCTATCTCTCTGGCACCAAAAACCGGAGTTCCAAACATCTTTTTTCAAGAGAATAAACCAAAATAATTTTACTTTAAATATTCAGAGGTGAGCTAGTGTCTTGTTCTCCCAGCAAGGTATCTTAAATGGTCATTGAACAGAATGAACCCAACCATTCTGGTTTTTTATGGCAAAATATACCTCAAGTTTCCAAACATATGAAATAAATAACTGATATTAATGAACCAAAGGCATACTGGAGAATGGGAATTAGTCTCATACTCCTGCGGGTCCCCCTTTCCTAAATATTTGATGGAATTAAGCATGGAGGCCATATGATCGTTACTATCTCTTTGTTAGCAAGTTTTAGACTGTGAATTCAAATTCTTTCATGCACCTAAGACTATTCCAATTTTCCATTTCCTCTTATGTCAGTTTTGATAAGTTGACATTGTCTCTGATTATTTTAGATACATTCTCAAATTCAGGGCTATAAAGCGCAAAATATCACTTTAAGAATCTTTAAATATCTGTGGGATTGTTGGGACATCCTCTTTTTTTGTTGTTACTGATGTTATGTATTTGTGCCTTTTCTCTTTTTTCTTGTCAGGAGTTACCAATTTTTTGACACTATTAAATCTCTACAAGGCATAATGGGTTTTCCATTATATTAAATTTTGCAATATATTATATATTTTAATATATATATTAAATATTATATTATTATATAATATTTTTATATTTTTAATATATTTTTTACTTTACTATTTGTGAGTTTAACTTACTGTTCTTATTCTAAATTCTCAGAATGGGTGTTTTCAATCTTTCTCCTTTAAAATACATACATACATAAATATGGCTTGAGCCACATGCAAAATTTTGATAGTTTTCTGTTATTATTTAGATCTAAGTATTTTATAATTTCCATTATGATTTTTTCTTTGACTTTTGCCAAATTTTTAAACATTTGGAATTTTCTAATTATCTTTTTGTGTTGGTTTCCTGCTTAATTTTTCAGTGTTCAGAGAGCATAACCTATATGATTTTCATCTTTGAAATTTGGTTAGCTTTGCACTGTGGCCCAGCAAATAATCAATTTCATAAATGTCTTTTGTTTTCTGCAATTTGGAGACATAATTCTATATATGTTAATTAGGTTGTGTTTCGTAATCATTTTGCTTAAATCTACATTCTCATTAATTTTTTCTACAGTTTTTTGTAGGATGTTAAAATTTTTCACTATAGTTGTAGTTTTGTTTGTTTTACTTCTGTACATTTTTGCTTTATACATTTTGAGGCTGGGCTGTTTAGACACATGCAAATTTTGAACTTGTATTTTCCTGAAAAATGGAAATTTTACCATGATTAAATGCCCCACTCTATCTCTTGTAATGCATTTTGCATTATAGCATACTTGGACTCAGAAATTATACCAGCTTTCTTTCAGTGCTTATATGCTGTAGCTTTATTGTTAACTGACTCATATCTCTCATTTCTTATTTATACTTAAGCTGTGATGTTTGCAACGGCCATATGAGTTGATTCTCCTTGTCTTCTTTCTTTTTAAAAAGTCCAATCTGCCAATCCTTTTTTTTTTCTATTGGAATTTTTAGTTGTTTCACTTAATGTTATCATTAATATATTTGAAAATACATTGTGATCTTTCTATGATTTCTATTCTCCAGCTTTCCATGTTCCTTTCCATTTTACCCCATCTTTTGAATTGATTAAATTTTAAAAATTATTCTACCTCTCTATTATTAGTTTGTTAGTACAATTAGTAACTGCATATACTATTCTTTTAATACTTAATCGTTACAGAGATTGACTACAATATGCTTTGTTCCTTATTAAACTCTATCATACATTAGTACTCTTACCTACCACATTTTGTACAAAGCAAGGATCTTAATACATTTTAACTTTGAGTAACCACTTTCTGATATGTATGTTATGTGTTGTGTATTGTGTTATTGTTGACATTATTATTATTTACTACAGTTTCATTTAAATTAATCCACAAGCCTTCATTCTTTCTCCATCTCTTAGCTGTCATCTTGAATCATCTTCCTTCTTTCTGAAGATCCCCTTTAGGGAGGATGTGCTTGTAACAAATCATTCCTGTTCTAGTTTATCTAAAAATGTCTTTATTTAGTTTTTATTTCAAATAATATTTTTTGCTATGGAATTCAAATTTGGAATTTATTTTTCTTCAGCATAATAAAGGTGTCATGCCATTGGGAAGGCAGCTGGTATTCTTATTATTTTCCACTGAAGGTAATCTCGCTTTTTCTAGCTCCTGTTAACTTTTTGCTCTATTTTTGATTTCCATCAATCTTAGTTTTGTATGTCTAGCTGGGATTTTCTTTGCCTTTGTCTTGCTTTATTAATCTGACACTTGAAGATTTCACCATTTCTGGAAATTTTTCAGCCATTATCTCCTCAATTACTTCTTGTACCCTCTTCTCTCTCTCTTTTGTGTCCTTCTGGAGTCCAAATTATATGTGTATAAGAGCTGATGACCAAGGAACATATATCTATCATGCACTTAAAAGTCATCTTTTTTCTTTATTATTGAGTCTGGATATGTTTTTTCCTACTTATTTTCTAGCTAACTAGTTTTTTGCTTCACTTTTATCTAATTTGCCATTCTACCCATACACCAAGTTCGTATTTTTAGTTATCGTATTCTTCGGTTCTAAACTTTAAATTTCCTCTTTATAATTTGACAAAAAATCGAATGTTTGTCTTTAATTTCTTTCACATGTTAGTTTTAGTTGTTTTGAAGTCTCTGAACTTATTTCCTATTCCTGATCTCTGTGTGTCCCTCTCAGTGGTTTGTTGTTTTACTCTGCTTTAACTCCAGTCTTCCCTGTGTATAGTGAGTTTTATTGAGAGCTGGAAATCGAATATGAATTTGTAGAGCTGATTTGAGTCTTTGGTTGATGCTATCTTTCTCAAGGAGCCATTGACTTTTGCTTTGAAAAATATGGAGGCCAAAGTCAATAACAACCTCAGGACATTTTAATCCAAGTAAGGGTTGAGATGACTGACAGAAAGACTTCCCTTGGTATATGTGCTGGTCGCTTTCTGGGTTAGCTTTGCTCTAGGAAGGAGCACTTTGGGGTTTCACCTGAAAGCCTAGGGTGTTTACAGAACCACCACACACTGGCAGGCACTGCTCTCCATTTCCTTTTCCCTTCAGCTCTTTTTGTTTGAAGATCTTCTCAAACCTTCAGTCACTACTTTTCATATGGCAACTACCTAGAGGACCAAAGCAGCCTTGGTTCAGGGCTTGACCCTCTTGCCTCCCTCACCTCTTAGAGTCAGGCCCTGAAGCTGCTCCTGCTTTGATGTTCTTTCTGTGTCTTCAAATGTATTTTTAAAAATTGCTCAACTTTCCTAGTTGCTGTCAACAACAGATCTGATCTGAATCTGTTTAGTCTGTCTTTCCAGTAAGCAGAATTCAAGGGCTTGCGTGTAGCTTCTCATTTCTGGATAAACTTTTCTACTATCTCTTGATCACATCTGTGTCTCCCACCCACCAGCTATTTGCCTCTTTCTGTCCCAAGCTGACCGAGCATGTAACACAATCTTTTCACTTTTATTTCCAATAAAGTTAATTAATTAGTTAATTAATTCACTGGAAGACATTTACATATAGAAAATAACTTATTGAATGAAATTTGGAGTTTGGATGGAACTGACAGCATGGCAGCACATAGAAACCAACTTAAAATATTATATTAGACATCATCATTCTTAAAAGTCCTTTAGCCTCACTTGTACCCTGACCAAAAATCATTCTCCCTGAGCAAAATTCTGCTCATATATCTTTATTCCCAGTCCAGGGTCTGTGCTATTATAATAAGTCCTACAGATGCTCACTTTTCTCAATCACTGCAAGATTTTGTAAACAGTTGCCATTGACATCATATTATATCTCATAAATTCTATGCTTCTTGCCATTTATTCTTCATTCCTCCCATGAAAGGAGTCTGTTATGAACTATGATATTCCGGAGCACTGGTGCATCGTTTTCTTTTTGTAAGGAAGCCAAAGCATGAAAAGTCAAAATGTTTATATGCTCTCTTGCAGTTATCACAATAAAAATTCATTTACCATGTATGATGGAATAATGTTTATTGTTAAAACAGGAATTACATAATTTTTTGAATAGAAGAATGCAAATGAGAAAATCGACCTTCTTTATTGCCACTAACATTTCAACATCTAAGTCATAATTGAAAGTGGCAACATAGAGGCAAATTCCTAACTTTTCAGCATGACTGGAGCACAGAGAAGGAACTCTTGGCTTCAAAGAAAAAAAAAAATGGCATCTTGGCTGAGTCACATGATTAAATTAAAAGAAAATGTAATAAGACTCTTGACTATTCCCTCTAAATATTAAAAAGTCAATGTCAGATGGTTACATTTCAAGTAATAATTTAAAGATAAAATAGTGAACATGGAAAATCCATGATATCTGTGAAAAGCAAAAGAATAACAAGCTTCATTGAATTCTTATTCAATAAGGGCCTTGTGATAGATATTTTACATAATTGTCATATTTAATCTTCACTAAAATCTCCATAGCCCCAGACCAGCATACAGAGATAGAAAATGTCCTCAGGATTGAGTTAAGCAAGCATATTAAGCAGTTACAAATTCTGTGCAGAAAGAGTATTATAGCATTTGGCTTTCTGGATTAGACTTATTCTTAATTAAGTTACTTAGATGTCAATGATGTACCTTTTGTCTCTAAGTCTTACATACTTCCTTATTGCTTGTTGAGAGTGATTTCCCCTGAAAGCTGGCTTACATTTAAGTTCTGCCAATAAGGTATCCGAGTGGGATATCAGAAGCATGGAGGAAAGAGAAGTCTTTCTTGTCTCTTTCTCTGCTTGTCATAGATTCTCTGGAGGTGGCTTCATTTCTTCCTGATAGAGGCTTTGGTCAGGTAGCCACCCATAATCCACTTGATGGTCCCAGTGATGGCTGGGTAGCTACTCCTCCATGGTCCCAGGCTAGTCCTGGTCATCCCTGTTCCATTGTCCCATCTCTGTCTTGGGTGATCAAGCATCGACCACAGGGCTCTTCTTTCAAGATCCAAGCATGACTGTATCTTTATCACAGTCCTAATTGGTCTCAGTTGTCCCAGCCCTGTTTCCTAGTTTCTGTTAATGCCACTGCTCCATGTTATGACCTTTGCTCTACAGATCTGCTTCTGATCTCTGAGTTACCTGACCTTTTCCTCTCAGCCTTCCCAACACTTAGTACCTAGTACAGTTTATGTTTTCTGGACTAAAATGGAATGGTGAACTTGACAATATTCTAAAGAGCAAATAGCTATGATACTGCACTTGGAGGGTTATTGCTAAAAACAAAAAGCTGAATTTCATTCTTTTCTATTCACAGTCACAATGCCTGTAATCCCCTAAGGACAGATCATGAAAAGAAATAACTCATACTCTGGAGAGTGATGAAAAAAGTAGTATTTACTTAGGAATGGCTTAAAGACTAACACCTCTCTAAATCCAGGTCCCTGAATAGCCTACTGGTGTTCAGGTGATATTCTCATTTTACACTATATGAAAACAGAAATAAGGCCAATAGGAATAAACTACCTCAATGCCTGCTGCCATCAGATCATCCTATTTCTTTATGTGGCTTTTATTCTAGGTCAATCATCCCACCTCTATTCTGGATCCTTTCTCCCTTCAAGTATTCTGGAAAATTTGCTTAACTGGGTTTTTCTTCTTATCACTATTTACATCCTGGAGCTCTTTCCTCTTAATGCGTAAGTGTGATAGGCAGAATGGTCCCCCAAAGAGATCCACACCCTAATCCCTGGCACCTGTCAGTATGTATCTTACATGGCAAAAAAAAAAAAAAAAAAAGAAAGAAAGAAAAAGACTTTGCAAATGCACTTAAGGTTACAGAGTTTAAAATGGGGAAATTATTCTCAACTGATCAAATGGGCCAAATCTAATCACATGAGCTCTTAAAAGCAGGAGCTATGAGGCAGAAAGGGAAAATCAGAGAGATTCGAAGCCTGAGAAAGACTCGATGCACCTTTACTGCCTTGAAGATGGAAGGGGTAACATTATGAGAAATGCAGATGACTTTAGGAGCTGACTTTAAGTCAGCAAGGAAACAGGGAATTGAGCTCTAGAACCACAAGGAGCTGAATTCTACCAACAAGGTGAATGAGCTTGGTATGGCTCCTTCCCCAGAGTCTCTAGAAAGCAACACAGTCCTACAGGTACGTTGATCTGGGCTTTGTGAGACTCTAAGCAGAGGACCAGCTGGGCCAAACTGTGATGAACTTGTGATCTAACAGCACTGTGAGATAAGAAGCAGGTATTGTGACGGGACTTCCCTGGCGGTCCAGTGGTGAAGACTTCACCTTCCAATGCAGGGGGTGTGGGTTCGAGCCCTGGTCAGGGAGCTAAGATCCCACATGCCTCGCCGCCAAAAAAAACCAAAATATAAAACAGAAGCAATATTGTAACAAATTCAATAAAGACTTTAAAAAAAATGGCCCACATCAAAAAAAAAAAAAATCTAAGAAACAGGTATGGTGTTTATCCACCAAGTTTGGAGTAATTTATCATGGCCTCATTAGGAGCCTACTAGAATAAACACAAACATTTTTTTCAAAACACTTTACAACCTAAGACAAAACCTTTGCTACATGAAGACCATTTGGCTACCATCCTATGTTTTTCTCCTCTCTTTTGTCAGTCTTCTTAAAAGAAAATTCTTTTTCTCACTTCCTCTTATATTCTGCTAGAGCTGCTATAACCAAGACACCACAAACCAGGTTGCTTAAACACCAGAAACTTGTTTCCACCCAGTCCTGGAGGCTGGAGGTCCAAGAGGAAGTTGCGGCAGGGGTGGTGTCTGGTGAGGCCCCTCTTTCTGGTTTGCAGAGGCTGTCTCCCTGCCATGTCCTCATATGGCTTTTCCTCTGTGCACTTGCTTCTGTGTTGTCTGTCTTTTTATAACGACACCAGTTCTATTGGATTAGGGCTCTACCCTTATGACCTCACTAAACCATATTGGAGGCCATATCTCCAATACCGTCCTATGAATTTGGGGAAAGTGGGCCCAATGCAGTCCATAACACTTTCCTTTCCCTTCTCGCTATTGAAACAGCTTCTGCTACATCACTTCACTGAAGCTGGCTTAACACAGGTTCTCCAGAACCTCTCAGTGACTTGGCCTTCACCTCTATCAGGTTCAAGGACCTTTCCCCATTCCACCACCAGGTCTTTGCCCAGAGACCCCGCCAGACGAAAGGATTTTAAGTTGTAAAACCTCAGTGATGCAGCTCTTTCATTTCAGCTTTCTAGCCGATAAAACATACTAAACCACAAGACTAATACTTATTTATGGCAATGCATTGATTTGAAGGATTTTTTAAATTCCATATTGAGCAAGAATTTGCAATTTAGCTCTTATCTGCCTGTTAAATATTACTGTATATTATAAACATTTGAAACAAATTTTGATGCAGGACAAGAGTTCTGATGTCTTATGAAATTTTGTGAAATAAAGATCTATCTGAAATGACCACCTGAGGGAATTCAATATAAAACATTTATTTTCTACAAGTGAGTAAAAACCTGTTTACAAAGCCAAGCTTGAGCAATAGCTAAAAACTGTAAAACTTCAGACGTTGTGTATCATAACAAACTCCGGGGAACAGGAAAAAAGTGTGATATGACACAGACTGGTAGACGTTCAGAAGTTGAGCATTCTTATAAGTGCCTTTTTTTGTTGTTTTTTTCTGGAGAACACACATAAGATATTTCAGAATGACCAAACAGAATGCCAGCTGTAAAGTTATCAATGAATACACGAGCCTCGAATTATGATAAAGGCTGGCTGGGTTCGCCACAAGGAAATGAGTTGGATGGGTTACTTTCCCAAACGTGGTGAAACACCTTGGCCATGATCATTACCCACAAGGCACATGGTGAAATAAGATTCAGGAGGCTACAGTTAAGCCCCATGTCTGCAAAAAACATCCCCAAGGACCTTTTATTTTTTTAATTTTAAAGATAACTCTTGAAGATACCAGCTTCAGTTTTTTAGAGTGTTTAAGAGAGTCGCACCACTTTATAATAAAGAGTAACTGCACCTTTACTCTCGTAAAATAATATTATTTATGGGGCACCTATCCATCACGTCATCTTTAATTATCCTACCAACACTGCAGTGAACTGTGTGTCCCGTCGTATAGCTACGGACGGTTTTAGAGGTGATGAATGAGTGCCCTGGACCATTCAAAGGAAGTACGTGGTGGAAGTGATCAATTTTCATCAAGGGCAACATCATTTTCTTGATTCTCTTGATAGTAAAGTCATAGGTCAGGTGGCTTTGGGAAAGGGGGTGCTGGGAAAGCCAGAGAAATGAAAGTTGGGCATAAAATAAAGCCCTGCCCAACTGTAATGAAAAAACCTGACAGTCTGTTTGTCTACCTTTTCTATGAAAGAAAATAATAAAAGTCAAATCAGTGTATACTAGTCAGGATTCTCCAGAGAAACAGAGCCAACAGAACGTGTGTGTATATATGTGTGCGTATATACGCATGTATGTGGGGAGAGGAGAGAGAGAGAGAGACACAGAGGGAGACTGATTTATTTAAGGAATTGACTCACACAGTTGTGGACGCTTGGCAAGTCCAAAATCTACCGAGTAGGCGGGCTAGAAGCCTAGAGAAAAATTGTAGTTCAAGTCCAGCAGCAGTCAGTTGGCAGAATTCTTTTTTCTTTTTTCTGTTGAGGTAGAGTTGATTTACAATATTGTATTAGTTTCGGGTGTACAGCAAAGTGATTCACTTACGTATTTTTTTTCAGATTATATTCAACGATAGGTCATTACATGATATTGAATAGAGTTCCCTGTGCTATACAGTAAATCCTTGTTGCTTATCTATTTTATATATAGTAGTTTATATATGCTAATCCCATATTCCTACAAATCCTTTCTTGTTTGGGGATGTCAGTCTCTCTCTCTTTTTTTTTTTGAATGAAACTTGCATTACTTTTATTAACCCATTTTTCTCAAACTCATTTGAAAATGAACAGTTTTTCTTTCTTTTTTGTTTTACAGTTCAATGGTTTTTAATAAATTTCCTGAGTCATGCAAAAATCACGCGTCAGTTTTAGAACATTTTCATCACCCTAATAAGATCCTTCTTGCCATTTACCATTAATCCCCATTAGGCCCCCACCATCACCACCCTGGTCAAGCATCAGTCCATTTTCCACCTCTATAGATTTTGCCTTTCCTGAACATTTTTTTTTTCATCTTCTACATGCAAGTTTGTACACTTCGACCAACATCTTCTTAATATCCCCACCCCTAGTCCCTGGTAACCACCATTTTACTCTCTGTTTCAAGTTGGCTTTTTTAGATTCCACATATAAAGTGGTATCAAACAGTATTTTCTTTCTCTGTCTGACTTATCTCATTTAAATACCCTGCATCCATTGAAATGATGATATGGTTTTTCTGTTTTTGTTAATGTGGTGAGTTACACTGATCTCTCTTCAAACGTTAAATCAACTTTAACCAGTTAACTTTTTAATATTAAAAATCAGAAGTTGTATCACTCTTTCCAATACTGACATTGGTTTTTATGCCTTATCTCAATTATTTGATGGATCAGGTCTTTCAGAAATTTCTTGATTTTATAAACAGCTTCATTCTTTTGTTTATGATGGGGATTTAATATGCTGTTCATCTTCTAACTTCTAGAAATTTATAGATTACTGATTTCCAGGTTACCTTCTTTCCTAATATCTGAATTTATAGTTATGAATTTTTTATCTAAGAACTTTTTACTTGCATGCAAGTTTTATATGTGATATTTTAAAAATAATTTTCTTCAAAATATATGCTACTTTTTATTTTTCATTTATTCTTTATGACAGGGGTTGCCTAGGTAGAAACACACTAGGTAAATTACCAAGCCTCAAAGGATAGGCTCATTAAAATTTGGTTACTAATTTCAAACAATCCGATCGTGATGAGAATACTTGCTCTCAAATTTCAATTTCTTGAAATGTTAAGGCTTGTATTATTGACCTGCTTTTGAAATGCCCCAAGCATACTTGGAAAAATAAACTTTCTAAAATTGAAATTTTGGGACTTACTTCATGGCCCAAGCTATGGTCCACTGTGAAAATGTTTCAAGTATATTTGAATAATAAATATGTAATCTGATATTGTTGGGTAAATTATTCCACATATATAATAAATTAATTTTGTTATTTAGTTCAAATATTTTTATTGTTACTGTCTTTTGTGTTATAGTGTTATATGTTTCTGAGAGAGAGGAGTCTTAGATATCCCATTGTAATCAACATATTTTTTCTTTACATTTCCACATAGATTTAGATTTGTTACATTTTCCTTATGAAATTATCCTTTTATCTTCAAGAATTTCTTTTCATTTCTGGTAATGGTTTTTGCCTTGTTTCTACTATGTCTGTTATTATTATAACTGTTTCAGCTTTCTTTTCATTTGTACTTGCATAGTATATTTTTTCATTACCTTTACTTTCAATCATTCTGTATTCTTATGTTTTAAAGATGTCTTTGGTAAGCAGCATACAATTTTTTAAAAATATAATTTGGTAATCTTCAACTTTTACTTGAAGTAGTTAGTCAATTTACAATTAAGCAAGTGTGCATCTTAGTCTTTACTTTCTATTTATCCTAATTGGTGTTTATTTTGGTATAAAAACACAAAACCTTATGACACTTTAACTGTTATCCCACTCAACTTGTATGCTGTTACATTATTTTTCATTTTCCATATGTTTTATACAGTACTGGACATTATCATCTTTGTACAGTCAATATGCCTTTAGATTTTCACATGTATTTACCCTTTCTAATGAACGTCATTGTTTTCTGCATCTACAAATGTCTTTTCATAGGAATCATTTTCCTTCTCCCTGAAAGTAATACCTCTTAACATTTCTATGAATGTAGTTTTATTAGTTACTAAGTCTCTCAGATTTTAATGTTTAAACATATACTTATTTTGCCTTGAAGCAATAATCTTTGAAGGATATTATTCCTGGACAAAGAATTTAGGTTTCCGGTCATTTCCATTTAGGAATTAAAGATACCATGTTATTGTCTTTTAGGCCCCATTGTTTTAGTTACAAAATAAGCCATTACATTGCTGATTATACTACATGCTCCTCCGAAAATAATTTGTCATTTTTTTCCCCTCTGGGTGCTTTAAATACAAGTCTTTATCTTTGGCAGTTTTTCTGTTCTTTCTGGGTGCGGTTTTCTTGTAAGATATCTTGTTTAAGGTAATTAGGGCTCTCTGAATCTATCACTTGTTGTTCTTCATTAGTTTCGGAAGGTTCTCAGCTGTTATCTTGCTTCTGCTTCATTTTCTTTCTCCTTTTCTCCTGAGACTCTGATTACATGTATGTTAGAATCTTCCCACAGGATCCTTTGTATCTTTTCATCTCTTTTCTATATTTATTTTCTATCCTTTATTCTCTCCATGTTTTATTCTGGAAAATTTCTCCTAATCTACATTCAAGTTTATTAATTTTCCCTTTAGCTATGCCTAATTTACTATTTTTTTTTTTTTAACATCTTTATTGAAGTATAATTGCCTTACAATGGTGTGTTAGCTTCTGCTTTATAACAAAGTGAATCAGTTATACATATACAATATGTTCCCATTTCTCTTCCCTCTTGCATCTCCCTCCCTCCCACCCTCCCCATCCCATCCCTCTAGGTGGTCACAAAGCACCGAGCTGATCTCCCTGTGCTATGCGGCTGCTTCCCACTAGTTATCTATTTTACATTTGGTAGTGTATATATGTCCATGACACTCTCTTACCCTGTCACATCTCACCCCATCCCCTCCCCATATCCTCAAGTCCATTCTCTAGTAGGTCTGTGTCTTTATTCCCGTCTTGCCACTAGGTTCTTCATGGCCTTTTTTTTTTTTTTTTTTTTCCCCTTAGATTCCGTATATATGTGTTAGCATACTGTATTTGTTTTTCTCTTTCTGACTTACTTCACTCTGTATGACAGACTCTAACTCCATCCACCTCATTACAAATACCTCCATTTCATTTCTTTTTATGGCTGAGTAATATTCCATTGTATATATGTGCCACATCTTCTTTATCCATTCATCTGTCGATGGACATTTAGATTGCTTCCATGTCCTGGCTATTGTAAATAGAGCTGCAATGAACATTTTGGTACATGACTCTTTTTGACCTATGGTTTTCTCAGGGTATATGCCCAGTAGTGGGATTGCTGGGTCGTATGGTAGTTCTATTTGTAGTTTTTTAAGGAACCTCCATACTGTTCTCCATAGTGGCTGTATCAATTTACATTCCCACCAACAGTGCAAGAGTGTTCCCTTTCCTCCACACCCTCTCCAGCATTTATTGTTTCTAGATTTTTTGATGATGGCCATTCTGACCGGTGTGAGATGATATCTCATTGTAGTTTTGATTTGCATTTCTCTAATGATTAATGATGTTGAGCATTCTTTCATGTGTCTGTAGGCCATCTGTATATCTTCTTTGGAGAAATGTCTATTTAGGTCTTCGGCCCATTTTTGGATTGGGTTGTTCGTTTTTTTGTTATTGAGCTGCATGAGCTGCTTGTAAATCTTGGAGATTAATCCTTTGTCAGTTGCTTCATTTGCAAATATTTTCTCCCATTCTGATGGTTGTCTTTTGGTCTTGTTTATGGTTTCCTTTGCTGTGCAAAAGCTTTTAAGTTTCATTAGGTCCCATTTGTTTATTTGTGTTCTTATTTCCATTTCTCTGGGAGCTGGGTCAAAAAGAATCTTGCTGTGATGTATGTCATAGAGTGTTCTGCCTATGTTTTCCTCTAAGAGTTTGATAGTGTCTGCCCTTACACTTAGGTCTTTAATCCATTTTGAGTTTATTTTTGTGCATGGTGTCAGGGAGTGTTCTATTTTCATACTTTTACATGTACCTGTCCAATTTTCCCAGCACCACTTATTGAAGAGGCTGTCTTTTCTCCACTGGATATGCTTGCCTCCTTTATCAAAAATAAGGTGCCCATATGTGTGTGGGTTTATCTCTGGGCTTTCTATCCTGTTCCATTGATCTATATTTCTGTTTTTGTGCCAGTACCAAACTGTCTTGATTACTGAAGCTTTGTAATATGCTCTGAAGTCAGGGAGCCTGATTCCCCCAGCTCCATTTTTCGTTCTCAAGATTGCTTTGGCTATTCGGGGTCTTTTGTGTTTCCATACAAATTGTGAAATTTTTTGTTCTAGTTCTGTGAAAAATGCCAGTGGTAGTTTGATAGGGATTGCATTGAATCTGTAGATTGCTTTGGGTAGTAGAGTCATTTTCACAATGTTGATTCTTCCAATCCAGGAACATGGTATATCTCTCCATCTATTTGTATCATCTTTAATTTCTTTCATCAGTGTCTTATAATTTTCTGCATACAGGTCTTTTGTCTCCTTAGGTAGGTTTATTCCTAGATATTTTATTCTTTTTGTTGCAATGGTAAATGGGAGTGTTTTCTTAATTTCACTTTCAGATTTTTCGTCATTAGTGTATAGAAATGCAAGAGATTTCTGTGCATTAATTTTGTATCCTGCTACTTTACCAAATTCATTGATTAGCTCTAGGAGTTTTCTGGTAGCATCTTTAGGATTCTCTATGTATAGTATCATGTCATCTGCAAATAGTGACAGCTTTACTTCTTCTTTTCCGATTTGGATTCCTTTTATTTCTTTGTCTTCTCTGATTGCTGTGGCTAAAACTTCCAAAACTATGTTGAATAATAGTGGTGAGAGTGGGCAACCTTGTCTTGTTCCTGATCTTAGTGGAAATGGTTTCAGTTTTTCACCATTGAGGACAATGTTGGCTGTGGGTTTGTCATATATGGCCTTTATTATGTTGAGGAAAGTTCCCTCTATGCCTACTTTCTGCAGGGCTTTTATCATAAATGGGTGTTGAATTTTATCGAAAGCTTTCTCTGCATCTATTGAGATGATCATATGGTTTTTCTCCTTCAGTTTGTTAATATGATGTATCACATTGATTGATTTGCGTATATTGAAGAATCCTTGCATTCCTGGGATAAACCCCACTTGATCATGGTGTATGATCCTTTTAATGTGCTGTTGGATTCTGTTTGCTAGTATTTTGTTGAGGATTTTTGCATCTATGTTCATCAGTGATATTGGCCTGTAGTTTTCTTTCTTTGTGACATCTTTGTCTGGTTTTGGTATCAGGGTGATGGTGGCCTCGTAGAATGAGTTTGGTAGTGTTCCTCCCTCTGCAATATTTTGGAAGAGTTTGAGAAGGATAGGTGTTAGCTCTTCTCTAAATGTTTGATAGAATTCACCTGTGAAGCCATCTGGTCCTGGGCTTTTGTTTGTTGGAAGGTTTTTAATCACAGTTTCAATTTCAGTGCTTGTGATTGGTCTGTTCATATTTTCTATTTCTTCCTGGTTCAGTCTCGGCAGTTTGTGCATTTCTAAGAATCTGTCCATTTCTTCCAGGTTGTCCATTTTATTGGCATAGAGTTGCTTGTAGTAATCTCTCATGATCTTTTGTATTTCTGCAGTGTCAGTGGTTACTTCTCCTTTTTCATTTCTAATTCTATTGATCTGAGTCTTCTCCCTTTTTCTCTTGATGAGTCTGGCTAATGGTTTATCAATTTTGTTTATCTTCTCAAAGAACCAGCTTTTAGTTTCGTTGATTTTTGCTATTGTTTCCTTCATTTCTTTTTCATTTATTTCTGACCTGATCTTTATAATTTCTTTCCTTCTGCTGGCTTTGGGGTTTTTTTGTTCTTCTTTCTCTAATTGCTTTAGGTGCAAGGTTAGGTTGTTTATTCGAGATGTTTCCTGTTTCTTGAGGTAGGCTTGTATTGCTATAAACTTCCCTCTTAGCACTGCTTTTGCTGCGTCCCATAGGTTTTGGGTCGTCGTATCTCCATTGTCATTTGTTTCTAGGTATTTTTTGATTTCCCCTTTGATTTCTTCAGTGATCACTTCGTTATTAAGTAATGTATTGTGTAGCCTCCATGTGTTTGTATTTTTTACAGATCTTTTCCTGTAATTGATATCTAGTCTCATAGCGTTGTGGTCGGAAAAGATACTTGATATGATTTCAATTTTCTTAAATTTACCAAGGCTTGATTTGTGACCCAAGATATGATCTATCCTGGAGAATGTTCCATGAGCACTTGAGAAAAATGTGTATTCTGTTGTTTTTGGATGGAATGTCCTATAAATATCAATTAAGTCGATCTTGTTTAATGTATCATTTAAAGCTTGTGTTTCCTTATTTATTTTCATTTTGGATGATCTGTCCATTGGTGAGAGTGGGGTGTTAAAGTCCCCTACTATGATTGTGTTGCTGTCGATTTCCCCTTTTATGGCTGTTAGTATTTGCCTTATGTATTGAGGTGCTCCTATGTTGGGTGCATAAATATTTACAATTGTTATACCTTCCTCTTGGATCGATCCCTTGATCATTATATAGTGTCCTTCTTTGTCTCTTGTAATAGTCTTTATTTTAAAGTCTATTTTGTCTGATATGAGAATTGCTACTCCAGCTTTCTTTTGATTTCCATTTGCATGGAATATCTTTTTCCATCCCCTCACTTTCAGTCTATATGTGTCTCTAGGTCTGAAGTGGGTCTCTTGTAGACAGCATATATATGGGTCTTGTTTTTGTATCCATTCAGCCAGCCTGTGTCTTTTGGTGGGAGCATTTAATCCATTTACATTCAAGGTAATTATCGATATGTATGTTCCTATTCCCATTTTCTTAAATGTTTTGGGTTTGTTATTGTAGGTGTTTTCCTTCTCTTGTGTTTCTTGCCTAGAGAAGTTCCTTTAGCATTTGTTGTAAAGCTGGTTTGGTGGTGCTGAACTCTCTCAGCTTTTGCTTGTCTGTAAAGGTTTTAATTTCTCCATCGAATCTGAATGAGATCCTTGCTGGGTAGTGTAATCTTGGTTGCAGGTTTTTCTCCTTCATCACTTTAAGTATATCCTGCCACTCCCTTCTGGCTTGCAGAGTTTCTGCTGAAAGATCAGATGTTAACCTTATGGGGATTCCCTTGTGTGTTATTTGTTTTTTTTCCCTTGCTGCCTTTAATATGTTTTCCTTATATTTAATTTTTGACAGTTTGATTAATATGTGTCTTGGTGTGTTTCTCCTTGGGTTTATCCTGTATGGGACTCTCTGTGCTTCCAGGACTTGATTAACTATTTCCTTTCCCATATTAGGGAAATTTTCAACTATAATCTCTTCAAATATCTTCTCAGTCCCTTTCTTTTTCTCTTCTTCTTCTGGGACCCCTATAATTCGAATGTTGGCGCATTTAATGTTGTCCCAGAGGTCTCTGAGACTGTCCTCAGTTCTTTTCATTCTTTTTTCTTTATCCTGCTCTGCAGTAGTTATTTCCACCATTTTATCTTCCAGGTCACTTATCCTTTCTTCTGCCTCAGTTATTCTGCTATTGATCCCATCTAGAGTATTTTTAATTTCATTTATTGTGGTTTTCATCATTGCTTGGTTCCTCTTTAGTTCTTCTACGTCCTTGTTAAATGTTTCTTGCATTTTGTCTATTCTATTTCCAAGATTTTGGATCATCCTTACTATCATTATTCTGAATTCTTTTTCAGGTAGACTACCTATTTCCTCTTCATTTGTTAAGTCTGGTATGTTCTGACCCTGCTCCTTCATCTGCTGTGTGTTTTTCTGTCGTCTCATTTTGCTTATCTTACTGTGTTTGGGGTCTCCTTTTCACAGGCTGCAGGTTCGTAGTTCCTGTTGTTTTTGGTATCTGTCCCCAGTGGCTAAGGTTGGTTCAGTGGGTTGTGTAGGCTTCCTGGTGGAGGGAACTAGTGCCTGAGCTCTGGTGGATGAGGTTGGATCTTGTCTTTCTGGTGGGCACGTCCACGTCTGGTGGTGTATTTTGGGGTGTCTGTGGCCTTATTATGATTTTAGGCAGCCTCTCTGCTAATGGATGGGGCTGTGTTCCTGTCTTGCTACTTGTTTGGCATAGGGTGTCCAGCACTGTAGCTTGCTGGTCGTTGAGTGAAGCTGGGTCTTGATGTTGAGATGGAGATCTCTGAGAGATTTTTGCCGTTTGGTATTACGTGAAGCTGGGAGGTCTCTTGTGGACCAGTGTCCTGAAGTTGGCTCTCCCACCTCAGAGGCACGGCCCTGATGCCTGGCTGGAGCACCAAGAGCCTTTCGTCCACACGGCTCAGAGTAAAAGGGAGAAAAAATAGAAAGAAAGAAAGAAAGAAAGAAAGAGGCTATAATATAGTGAAGTAAAATAAAGCTATTGTAAAGCAAAGCTATACAGACAAAATCGCACCCAGAAGCATATACATATACACTCACAAATAAAGGAAAAGGGGAAAAATTAATATATCCTGCTCCCAAAGTCCACCTCCTGAATTTGGGATGATTCGTTGTCTATTCAGGTATTCACCAGATGCAGGCACATCAAGTTGTTTGTGGAGTTTTAATCCGCTGCTTCTAAGGCTGCTGGGAGAGATTTCCCCTTATCTTCCCTGTTCGCACAGTTCCTGGGGTTCAGCTTTGGATTTGGACCCGCCTCTGCGTGTAGGTCGCCTGAGGGCGTCTATTCCCCGCACAGACAGGACGGGGTTAAAGGAGCAGCTGCTTCGGGGGCTCTGGCTCACTCAGGCTGCGGGGAGGGAGGGGTACGGAGGAGGCGGGGTGAGCCTGCGGCGGCCGAGGCCGGCGTGACGTTGCACCAGCCTGAGGCGTGCAGTGCGTTCTCCCGGGGAACTTGTCCCCGGATCACGGGACCCTGGCAGTGGCGGGCTGCACAGGCTCCCGGGAGGGGCGATGTGGAGAGTGACCTGTGCTCACACACAGGCTTTTTGGAGGCGGCAGCAGCAGCCCCAGCGTCTCACGCCCGTCTCTGGGGTCCGCGCTGATCGCTGCGGCTCGCGCCTTTCTCTGGAGTTCGTTTAGGCGGTGCTCTGAATCCCCTCTCCTTGCGCGCCGCGAAACAAAGAGGCAAGAAAAAGTCTCTTGCCTCTTCGGCAGCTGCAGACTTTTTCCCGGACTCCCTACCAGCCAGCTGTGGTGCGCTAACCCCTTCAGGCTGTGTTCACGCCGCCAGCCCCAGTCCTCTCCCTGCGATCCAACCGAAACCGAAACCCGAGCCTCAGCTCCCAGCCCCGCCCGCCGAGCAGCCAAGCCTCTCGGGCTGGTGAGTGCTGCTCGGCGCCGAGCCTCTGTGCGGGAGTCTCTCCGTTTTTTTCCTCTGTGCCCCTGTTGCTGTGGGGTCTGCGGTGATCGCCGCAGCTCGCGCCCTTCTCTGGAGTTCGTTTAGGCGGCGCTCTGAATCCCCTCTCCTTGCGCGCCGCGAAACAAAGAGGCAAGAAAAAGTCCCTTGCCTCTTCGGCAGCTGCAGACTTTTTCCCGGTCTCCCTCCCAGCCAGCTGTTGTGCGCTAATCCCTTCAGGCTGTGTTCACGCTGCCAGCCTCAGTCCTCTCCCTGCGATCCGACCGGAGCCGAGCCTCAGCTCCCAGCCCCGCCCGCCCCGGCGGGGGAGCAGACAAGCCTCTCGGGCTGGAGAGTGCTGCTCGGCGCCGAGCCTCTGTGCGGGAATCTCTCCGTTTTTCCCTCTGCGCCCCTGTTGCTGTGGGATCCGCGCTGGTAGCTGCGGCTCGCGCCCGTCTCTGAAGTTCGTTTAGGCGGCGCTCTGAATCCCCTCTCCTCGCGCACCAGGAAACAAAGAGGGAAGAAAAAGTCTCTTGCCTCTTCGGCAGCTGCAGACTTTTTCCGGGACTCCCTCTCGGCTAGCTGTGGTGCACTAACCCCTTCAGGCTGTGTTCACGCCGCCAACCCCAGTCCTCTCCCTGGATCCGACCGAAGCCCGAGCCTCAGCTCCCAGCCCCGCCCGCCCCGGCGGGTGAGCAGACAAGCCTCTCGGGCTGGAGAGTGCTGCTCGGCGCCGAGCCTCCGTGCGGGAACCTCTCCGCTTTGCCCTCCGCACCCCTGTGGCTGCGCTCTCCTCCGTGGCTCCGAAGCTTCCCCCCTCTGCCACCCGCAGTCTCCGCCCGCGAAGGGGCTTCCTAGTGCGTGGAAATCTTTCCTCCTTCACGGCTCCCTCCCACTAGTGCAGGTGCCGTCCCTATTCTTTTGTCTCTGTTATTTCTTTTTTCTTTTGCCCTACCCAAGTACGGGGGGAGTTTCTTGCCTTTTTGGAGGTCGGACGTTTTCTGCCAGCGTTCAGTGGGTGTTCTGTAGGAGCAGTTCCACGTGTAGATGTATTTCTACTGTATCTGTGGGAAGGAAGGTGATCTCCGCGTCTTACTCTTCCGCCATCTTCCCGAGGACCCCCTTTTTTTTAAATTAAGTCCTTTAACTGATTGGATAAAGCCTACTCACATTATGGAAGAGAATCTGCTTTATTCAAAGCCAACTGATTTAAATGTTAATCGCATTTAAAAATATCTTCACAAAAATATCTAGAATAATATTTGACCAAATATTTGGGCACTTTGGCTGAGACTACTTGACAGATAGTAACCATCACATTCAGTTACTTCTTTTCTATGCAACAAACCATGTTAAAATACATAATGGCTTAAAAGAGCAAACAGGTAGACAATTGGAGCTGGGCTCAAAGTGTCGATAATCAGGGAAGTTCTTCTGATGTTAGCTAAGCTCACTGATGCAGCTGCCAGATTGGCTGGGCCTGGGTGATCTGGGATGGCCTCAGATGGGGTAGGTCCTCTCCGCTCCATGACGTCTCCTGTTATCCAGAAAATTAGCCCACATTTGGTCACATAGCATCTGGGCAGGGTTCCAGGAACCAGAGAGCAGAAAGTGTTCAGAACTGGATTGGTGTCTCATGGCTATTGGCCAATGCAAGTGATGAGGCCAGCCTGATTAAATAAAGGGAAGAAAAGAGAAGAGAGAGAGAGGAGAGAGAGAGAAAAGAAAGAAAGATAAAGAAACACAGGAGTGGTTGAAGAAGATGCACATGGAGAGGCTGGAAAGGGCGCTGGAGAAGTTTGTGACTCACCAGAAGTAGAAAAATGGGTTTTTAACAAAGAAAGCATTTAGGGGAATTCCCTCCTTTGTGAGTCTTCACATCAGATACTAAGTGTGCTTGGGGTGCTTGGGTTGGCCAATCGCATATTGCTGGTGTCTCTAAATAAATAAGACAGGAAGGGGGGAGGGGTGGAGGGAGGGAGGGAGGGAGGGAGGAAAAAATAACCAGCTAAATTGATAAGCTTATTGAAGACCATTTCAAAGAATGATCAATTCGAAATCTAAAACCACTGGTACATTGTTGTTGTTGTTTTTATTGAACTACAGTTGATTTACAATGTTGTGTTAATTTCTGCTGTGCAGCAAAGTGACTCAGTTATATATATATACACATTCTTTTTCATATTCTTTTCCATTATGGTTTATCCCAGGATATTGAATATAGTTCTCTGTGCTGTACAGTAGGAACTTGTTGTTTATGCATTCTAAATATAGTGGTTTGCATCTACCAGACTCCCAGTCTGTCCCTCTCCCTCCCCCCTCCCCCTTGGCAAACACAGGTCTGTTCTATGGGTCTGTTTCTGTTTGATACATTGTTTTTTAAATGTAGCAAATGTAGGACAGAAATTTACCCTGGATAGAAAAGACCCCAAAAGCACTGGATATCTCTCTGCCCTGCATCCCTTTTCAAAGGACAAAACATCTTGTGCACAAGACTGGAAAAGTTTCGTCTTCAGTTCTGTGCAACTCTTTTTAAAAAATCTTTGTGATTGTCTCATTTTAGGCCTTAATATCTATGCCCAGTTTTTTTTTTTTTAAGACAAATTAAGCCCACTGTATTAACTTTATTTATTACTTATTTATTTATTTTTGGCTGCACTGTGTCTTCGTTGCAGGCTTTCTCTAGTTGCAGGAAGCAGGGGCTCCTCTTCGTTGTGGTGCACAGGCTTCTCACTGCGGTGGCTTCTCTTTGTTGCAGAGCACGGGCTCTAGGCGCACGGGCTTCAGTAGTTGTGGCACGTGGGCTCAGTAGTTGTGGCTTGCGGGCTCTAGAGCGCAGGCTCAGTAGTTGTGGCACACAGGCTTAGTTGCCCTGCTGGCATGTGGGATCTTCCCGGAGCAGGGATAGAACCTGTGTCCCCTGCACTGGCAGGCGGATTCTCAACCACTGCACCACCAGGGAAGTCCCTGTGCAACTCTTCATCCTGAGCTTAGGAACAAAGAGGGCGCACCCCTTACTGGCTGCTGCTATTTTGAAGCCCACCACCCTCCCCCAACCCTACTCCTCAAATTTTGGTTGGCTCTCTTCTTATTTTATATTCACACCAGGAGAATATATAATAGCCACCAAATTAAACGTCTTGAGAGGAGATAAAGGAGTTGTAGCATCGTCAGCTCGAGAGAAGAGCAGGAGCTCACTGCCTCATTCACTAACTGCAAGTTTCTGCCGCTTCCAGGCTTCAGCAGCAAGAGGTACCAGAAGCAGAGAGTGCGAGGGCATCTGAGATCTCTGTGAGACCTGGTGCCCAAACTGCACCCGCACCCGCACATGCAGCCCGGCAAAGGTTAAAGCTTTTAGCGAGGCAGGCCGTGGCCAGGCTGCAAACCCGCCATGATTCAGTCTCATGGCACAGACGTTGGTTGGTTCACAGCAAAGTTTCCCGATATGAGGCCATGTAAAAAGGCCAATCCATCACCTCCAGCTGGTGCGTGCTGAGCAGGGCTGCTGGAGAGCAGGAGGGATTCCATCAGCCCTCGCACTCTGTGCTCTGCATGCCTAGAGCCCTCTCAAGGCTGAATTTATGACCTTTCTGTCCACTGCTTCTTTAATGCATAAGCCTAAATATCAGCGGCTGGATTCAGACACTCAAGGGCTTGGATGTCTCCTATTCCTAGGACCCTGCAGAGTTGCGCTGACAGTCTGCACGGGATATTATAATTTAAAGCCTAGGCGACTGGGTGGCGGGTCCCTCACTGGGCAGCTGGTATACTTCACGCCATCTCTCCCTCTTATAGTAAAGAGAAAGGTACCATGTGTTAGATCCCAAGAGAAGCAGTATAAACATATATGAGCCATATAAGACCCCAAGATAACAAAACTCTTCTTTTTTTCTAAATAAATGCCTTTTCCTTTTCCTTTTTTATGGAAACTGTTTTGTTAGCCAAATATTAATCTATTACATAAAAGGAAATGTTGCAGAATTTTCCCAGGATCTTCATGTAATCAGGAATGTTAAAAGGTTTACTACCAATAGGACAAAAAAACACACACACAAAAATTCCGGAGACTTTGCAGCCTTTGGGAAAAGTATACGTGTCACTGAGCAGCAGAAACAGACATTTCAGAAACCCCTGCTCGCTGCTTCAGGAAGGGTCTCAGCTGCCCCATGCAAACTCCTCCTCCTGAGATTTGATGGAGTTCGCAGGGGGTCTCACGTGTGGGTCCGGACTGCTCTTTTATGCCTTTAGATCAAGCCTCTTGTGGAAGTCTGCTGCCAGGAAGTGTCTGCAGAAGATGCTTCTCACCGTCCCAGCTGCCAGCACCCACTGGGCGCCCACTCAGGTCTGTGTGCAGGGCACTTGGTCAGCGGAACCCAGCTGGACACCATCTAATTGCAAGAGTGAACTGGTTCCTATCTGCTTCCCTGTGCTGAAATGAGGCTGGGGCCGGAGCAGAACGGAAAGAAGCATCTCCCCTAACTTGTGTTGCTTTCTCCCTGGGCACCAAAACAGAGACGTCAGTTGCTCTATTTATGGAGTCCCTCTTGAAAACAATTTCTTCAGGTTCTCAACCTACCCTTCACCCCGCAGACTCAGACCCAAGTCCATGGAATGGTCAGAAGACCACTATCTTATACAGATCTGGGGCCATTCTGTGGTCCTCCCAACCTGCTTTACCCCATTTCTTCCTCTAAACATGTTTTCAAAGCTCTGCCTTAATTCTTCAGTGGAGGAAAATGCCAAACCAAGTAAAGCCCTGTAAAGGCAGAGAATCCCAAAGTTTGGACCTCAGACACACTTCATGTTCAGTTAAAGCTCAGGGTAAGATCACAGCTGCACCTACATATATGTATAAATGACGCAAACCTCCAAGTACCGTATTTCAAATGGTGTGACTTATCAAAGGAAAATTCTACGATCAAATAAAGTTGGAAAATACTGCATTATAGATGACCTATTCGTAATCCACAACACACACCCAGGGTACAAGGAAGTTCTGCTTAAAGAAACTCTTTTGACTTTGCTTGAATCAGCTTTTCCAAATGTTACTTGAAAACAGGAGCCGTTTTTATTTTTATTACAATGTCTAGTTCCCAAGGAATCAGTATTGCATAGAACAGAATTTGGCAAGCACTACTGTAAGAATATTCTCAACAAATCTTGTTGACAACTAGTTCTGACAAGTTACCTGCTGAATGAATGTGAGAAAAGTCTAGGTAAGGGTTTGAAGTCATTCACTCTAGTTCTGTCTAAATTAAGGTAGGACCAGTTTTCACACTAGGATGCAGTGGGAGGCGAGATGGGCAAACTCTGGCCTTACAGTAACGTCCTTGAGTGGCCAGGCCTCCCACTCCTACAAAGGGGTCCCCCCACTATGACAATGTGTGAAGGAAAGGAGGGTATTGCAAGATCCCTGTACTTTCAAGGAAAGCTGAGAAACCAGTTTTTGGTGAAATCTCCTAATTTTTAAACGTTGGCGACTCAATTTTATTTTTTAAAAAGATAAAGGAGTACATCTTACATAGAGGTTCCCTCCTACACCACCAAAAATCCAAATCAAGCACAACGCTTTGGGGCTGAATCCAACCCATGGGTTGCCAGGTTAATCTGTGTAGGTCCATGATTTTGAATCCAGAGGGCCAGAAGTAAAGAAGAAAGAAAATGCAGGCTGTGTTCTTAAATTCCATCTGCTTTGAGCTGTTGTACACAGCCTGCTTTACTGAAGTAAACAACAGAGTGCTTGGAGTTACTTTATTATATGCGTGAGTTTATAATTTTTCTCCAGTAAGAGGGGAAATTACAAGGTAGGTGTTCACAGGCACTTTGACTCTCAAGTGAAATGTTTTTATGCTCTTAAAGTCAAATAATCAATGCTTTAGGCCATACTCCCTCTGGGGAAGTTAAAGATTCATTTTGCTGGATCTATAACTAAAAACAGAATTTAGTGATAAACTTTGCCATCATGCTATTATTTTAAATGGCTGAACTCTAATACATTATCATCAAGGATAAAAAAGGATATTATTTTAGAGAAATCTACAATTCAAGGGAAATTTTAATATCGGTTTAAGTCACTCGGGAATTATTCAAAGCCTTAGCAGAAAATGTGTATCAAATGCAATTACCCCTCAATGGTCCATATGGGGCTTATCCTTGACAACATTTTCGCTGTGGACTGTTTGTTTCCACTCTGCCATCCAGCTCAGCATCCTGCCCCTAATAGGGATGGTCCAGCAAATATATAAAATATATATTATACACACTATATATATATATATATATATATATATATATATATATTCCAAAAAATAATTTGATGTGACATTGAACGGGTAATATATCATGTTATATGACCCATGCTAATGTCAAAATGATTTTCCAGATTATTCATCATTCTCTATTAGCATAGAGTTTGCAGTAGACTCTGATACCCTATGGAATGTATTTATCTCATACATATTCTACTTCCAGAGGAAACCAATGCAAAATAACATCCTTTAGAAAAATAACTTTTATTAATATAGTTTGTTTTATTATAGGCAATTGTGCTACATGTTGCTATCACCATATTTTATAACATATGTATACATGATGACATTATTTTTCTATAAATGGCATCATATTTTTGAGCTGGGGGTTAATTTTCAACAGATGATTTCCTTTTAAGAAGGAAAATCAACTCAATATATCTGTTTATGATTCTGGATTTTACAAAATGAATTTATTGACGTGGGGCACACATATATTAAATAGGTACTTGAACTGCCTTATAGTATTCTTTGCTCTTGATTTAATGATTCTTCAAGTGACTCTCTGTTCTCTCAACAATGTAAGAAAAGTGATCTTTGAAAGAGCGGAAATTATGAACTTTCCTAATATTCTTTTCAGGGGAAGAAAGAGATTTTTTTTTTCAATCTAGAAAAGATCAAAGAAACAGTGAAGGAAGGAGAAGAGAGTGGCTGGCACAGTTGAGGAAGGATGGGAAGAGGCAGATTTTTGGCAGAACTGAATGTGTTAATCTGCAGTGAAATTAGCGATTTAAAAAAGTATTTCTCAGCTGCACATCGCAAAAAAAAATTTATGGGTCTAATTTTCCTTTGGAAATTTAAAATGGTACAAACTCATAAGATATAATTATCCAAGTTTTTCCACCCCCCACTCACCATGCCCACAGAAAGCCGTGGGAACTATGTATGGATGTAAGCGGGATGACTACTGCAAAGAATTTAGAAACATTTCAATAAACATACTTGCAAATATTTTCGGTATTTTAAAAAAGTAGGACACATATGTTAAATTCAAGTGAAGAGGGCCTAAAAGGGAATCTCCAAGTGCACAGTTTGCTTCTATATTTGTGTGAACCATTTGGTTAAGTATTTTACAAAATATCTACACTTTATTTTCCAGTCCTTATGGAATTTTCAAAATACTGTATATCCTACAATAGACTTTTCAACATATGTGTAAGCTGTAGTGTGAAAATAATTGTGGAAATAATTCTAGATCTATATAATTCCACAACCTACTTGCCTTGAATTGGCTGCATGTGTTTTTCATGTTAGTCTGCATCAAAAATCTTTTAAGTGTTTCACACAAAACTCGTTTAGATCTAAACGCATCTCTGCAATTGGCGAGGCTTTGCCAACCTAAGGAAATTAGCAAAGATAACATTTAATAACACCAACCAAGAGAGCGCTTACTCTTGTCAGATTTCTTTAAAATGCTTAGAAGTTTGGGTGACATATAGACATGTTTAGTTAAAACACTCATTTTACAGCTTATAAGATATTTGATAGTAGGGATCGCTCTGCATACTTGGGCTTCCCCCAAATTAATTATTTAAGGGCCTTTCTGGAAAAATAGAAAAGATTGCTGGGAGTGACCCTTCTATTCCATTCCCTGTTAGGAAAGTCTTGGTCAGGGTCTTCCTGTTTCTCTGCTCTCGAAAGTTGCTGAGAGTAATTTAAAGATAGCCAAGGGTTTTCTTTAACCTTCTCTTCTCAAACCTTCCTCCTTGTCCTCCTCCTCCAGCTTTTCTTTACCCATTTAAAGTGTTATAAAAATTATCGAGGAAAAATCTAGCACTCAGCAGAACTATACACACGTGGATCCTAAATAAATACTTTTGATGTTGATGAATGTTGGCAAGTCTCCATGGAAGAAAGACCTCACACAAAAGATGTTATAATTATTATGTTTAAATGATTATGCTATAATTATTATGTTAAAAATCTCCCGTGCTCTCAGAGCTACTCGTTGGTGGCAGGGCTGTGACATCCCCATTAAACCTCATCTCTTGCTAAGGCACTTGCCACCTTCACAGGCAGCGTAAAGACGGTGGCTTGGCTGAGCCGGAGGAACTTGAGTAATGGCCGGGAGGGATTCTCTCCCACTCTCCCTTTTCCCATTTCAGGAGGTTCCCGGCCTCCAAAGGGTCACATTTTCTAATTCTAATTCCGCCCCAACGTTTTCCCTTTTTCTTCACCACCTGCTATAAAAGATTTTGGCAAGTTCATTCACACCAAGTTTAAATGAGGCTGAAAATGTTACCTACCTCTCCTGGGATTAAGTAACTTTCTAAGGAAAGATGATAAAAGTTAAATACATGAATGTCTAATGGTGAGATTTTTATTATTAGAGGGGGTTTCCCTGGGGAAGATCTCTGGATTCAAGGCCAGTTGTCTGGGGATTTCAGGGGTCGTGGGATGCTAACACAGCATGCAAATATCACATTCGACAGAAGTATTATTTTTTTATTTGTTTTTTGGGGGGCTCTTATACTATTTCCTAGATTGCGAATAACAGCCAGACTGGATGACCTTTCACAGACTCTTGTAAATACATGGATGACCTTTCACCATCCTCAGAGTCTTCTCTGGACTCATGGAAATGCTGTGTCAGCGAGATTTTCATTTCTGACTGAGGTGGCAGATGCTTCAGAGTCAACTGACCCCTCTTTGTAGACATCGAGTAGAATTTCTTTGTAGACATACAGTAGAATTTCCAAGATGCCTCCGGTTGAGGATGCTCTGAGGTTATCTAAATGACATCAAAGTGCATTTATTCCTTACAACCAAGGATCACTAGTAGCCTTCGTTTTTATTGCTGTTGATAAGGTTTTGAAGCTACAGGGAGCTGAGGTTTTGACAGACATGCTGTACTGCCTGCATTTCTGGTGTCAGCCAGGGTGAGGCGGTAGTGGCAACATTTGTTTACAGGCTTTGCAGATAGACCCTGATTCAAGTCCACTCAGACCTTCCCTGGCTGAATGTAGAGCCCATAACACCTCTGAGCACTAGGGACGGGCTTAACTCATCTAATTACTATTATCAGTTATCACCCTAAATAATCACAGGCAAATTTACTAAATACTTCACTTAAGGAAAGAAAAAAATAGGATCTGGGAGGAGATGGGTTGAAGGTAGCACAGAAACCACCTTTGGAGAAGGCTTTAGTGGGTAGGTTCAGACAGGATGGATGGAGCAGGAGCAAAAAGACAAGTTCACAAACCAAAGTTGGGGGGATTTGGGATTAATTGAAATCCTCAAGTGGTACATGGTAAGTGACTGCCTATTTAGAGCCAACAGATAGGTTTCCGTGAGGTTAGGGAAGCGAAAAATCCCATACGAAGCTAGTGAGATGTTAAATTCTAATTAGAAGTGTTAATTAAAAAAAAAAATTTCCAATTTCATCAGTGAGAGTGCTTCTGTTGTTCCGATTCTCCCTGCTACAGTGAATCCTAAGTATCCTGCCTCACTTTGTTGCAATATTATTTACCACGTCCATAGGGTAGAGGAAAGTTGACGATTGCTATAGGAGCCTGAACAGGTAGACTGATCCTCCCCTTGTGGCCATGATAGAGACCTATCGGCGTATTCATGGAAAATTCTTATTTTCAGGGCTTTTTACTCAGGCATAGGAATTCATTGTGGCTCACAGTTTAGCAAATCAATTGTGGGGCTTTCAGCATGAAAAAGTATTTATGTACTTTGCCTTCACATCCTTTTGCCACTATTTTCCACTTTTTATACCTTCGAAAATATATCCAATGATTTTCCCAAATTTAGATGAGGTTATTTTGTACTGTTAAATTTAAAGTAATAATATCATTTAACATGACATTTTGCAGACCATTAGTCCATAATGAGGATTAACACTTTTGAAGGAGCATAAAAATATTAGCTCCTTGAAATTGTCTAAAAATTAACCATTAAATTAAATCTAATATTGAACAGATTTCTAAAGAATACGCAAGTGTATATTAATAATTTTATTTCAATAGTAGTAATTAACATGCTCCAAATTATTTAATGGAAACTTCAGTGTTTTCCATTATGCTTTTAATCTATGCTTGGATAATTTCAAATTTTATAATAAACAGTAGACAAGAAATTGTTATGTATAATACTTAGAAAGGTGTCTCAAATACAACCCTTGAGCATAAGAGGACCTATTTAGTGAAATACATTTTTTTACATTGAATACTTACTTATTTGGCCATAATAGTTTAAATCATGGTAGTTAATATAATTCAATTTTAGAAAATATATATGTATCTCTATTTAACCACACGATTTTTGCAGAATGGATGATGTCATCTCATACCTATTTAGAGTGGCTCTTCTTATTCTAATATAAAAATAGAGAATATATTTAAAAGAGTCAAAGAATGTTTAAATCCCTAAAAACCACCATTTCCAAGGTACAGCTCTTTCAAATCATCTTGCTATGTTGTAGAATCTGCACAAAGTGGCTGATATTTTGCTTGTAAGTTATTATGGAAAATGTAAAATAGACCAAGGAAAAGTAAGAACTAGGTATCATCTGTTCAAGCTCTTAATTCTATCCTACAAGCATGCACCCATCAGTCTTTGTGGCATATACAACCCTTTTTCCTATCATTCTTGAAACCTTCTGAAAAATCTTAACTAATAGCAAATTGCATCAGCCCTAAAATATAGGAAAGAGGGAGTTGGAAATATTAGCCTTGGTATATATCATGCTTAAGAAATCCAGCAGAGGAGATCGGCTAACAGAAAAAAATACAACTAAGTCTAGGTGGTTGTATTTATCAACAAAAATGTATAAATTGGCATTCTGTTTATATACTTCTTTCACCTCTGTGCTCAAAATGTGTGAGTGAGGGTCCTGGGGGTCCAGTGCTTCAGGGTTACTTACAGGCTATCTGGGCATCCAGGACCATGGGTGATGACGTGTGGGCCAAGGTGATAGTGGCCTAGTAGCCGCTGGCCTCACCCTAACAAAAGTGCACATTTGTGTTTGAAGTTATACCTGTCAACCCACCCACATCAAAACCACCAGGTAGGCAAAGCCAGTCTTTATTGCTTCCAGATTCTTGTTCCTAAAATCCTACTCTCTTGGAAGGAGAGGGTGGCCCGTTCTCTGTTTTGGCTATCATACTTTTTGGATCCTCTTTCCCCACCTCTTATAAGAGCATGCTCTTATGAAAGAGGGTGATGAACAATACAAATATCTGCAACTTAGTGTGAATGCAAGAAAATCCACTACCTTTCTCATTGACAATTACTCTGTATAAAGTATCATCACTAGAAGAACTCTGTTCTTTTGGTAAAAGAACTCAAGAAGAAGGACACTGGTGAAAGAAATATTTTAAGCAGGAATTTCTAAATCAAAATAACTACCTGTTTTTATGTGGATGAGGAGAGTCTGAACTTAAGAAAATAAGAGCATTGATGTAGTTTACCTTTACACTCATGATTTTGAATATATATATAATTATTTTAGTATGAGGTTTAACCTTTAAAGCATATATATATTTAGCTAAGATATGTTTCTGATGGCGTCACAACCAGGAATTCACATCAGAACAGACACAGCCATGAGGGACACTACAGACATGTGTTGACAAATCAAATGGGAAAGGACCTTAAAAAGCCATGTTAAACCACTGTAAATTTTACCACCACCAGCTGAAGAGGGTGGATTGAACAAATTCATATATCAATGCTTTTCTCCCCCAAACCAATGCAATGAGATTAGAGGAAGTAAAAAATAAAAGATATAAACTAACAAGATCAAAGACAGCAATGGTTTAAACATGTCAACAATAGGAAAGCAAATGGAGCAGAGAGAAATAGAGAAAGTTGAACCCTAAATGCCTGCAGACAGCGTTACTAATGAGAAAAAGTCAATTCATGTTGGAGAAACCCAGAACTTGGGATATGTAGGAATCTCAGAAGGGGTTCTGAGAATTGGCTGAAAATGTAAGTTGGCACAGTTAGACATCAGAGCTGCTTCTTCATTTGGGGAGTAGCAACTACCTGGGAGGGAGAGTTCATTCCCTAGAGAAATTCAGTGAAGAACCTCTGGACGAGGGCACCAGAGAGCAGGAGAGGGTAGAGGTCAGGCACAGGAGATCCCTCTGCACAGTCTCATTGGCCCCAGAGAAAAATCCCACAAATAGGATAGTTAAATGTTCTTCCAAAATGCCACCCATCCAATCACGATGAATGAAACTAACCAGTAGACCAGCCCATCATGGAAACAGTGTATCTAATCATCACTTTAATGTCTCATTTTTAAACCTAAATAACCAGTCATGGATCTTTGAGAAAACCTCCAAAGTGAAAGGCCAAAATGAGATAGGGAAATTTAAAATGAAGGATAAATGTGAATCAGGAAAAAAAAAAAAAAGAAAATGCTTGAAGTATGAGAGAGTGCTTTAAAGAACTGCCATATTCTCAGAGTAATAGGATAAGATATTGCATTCATGAAATATGAACAGGAGGTGATAGGGTTTGTCATGACCCTATGGGAATAAATATGATGCATTTAAAAAGCAATAGAATACTTTGAAGACAAAGCCAACTAAATATTCCAGAAAATAGAACAAAAGAAAAATTAGATAGATCATAGGAGATAACACATTAGGAAATAAAAGAAAAATTCTGACGGTTTTTCAGAGAGACAAGGAAATCCAAAGAAAAAGATTTGCAAAAAATTAAATCAAGAATATTTCACAATACAAATGCTTCTGGATTGAACGTGTTCTCTGAGTAATTGGCATCTTGAAAAAACATATTTTTACTAAGGCACACTCATGGTAAAATTTAAGAAACTCTGAGATAAACAAAAACTCCTGAAAGCTTTCAAAGTGAAAATAAATGTAATGTACAAAGGACAACGAACCTTAATAGCACTGAATTCTTCAACAGCAACACAAAAAGCCATAAAACTAATTAAAATATCTTCAAAATTTTGAGGGGAAAATGCATTTTACCCTGTAATTTTATAACCAGCCAAACTTGCATTCAATTGTGAGGGCAAAAGAAGCCCTTTTCAGACCTCATAATTTAAAAAATATTCCACTGTAGATTATTTCTTAACAAACAATTGGGGGATGTTCCCCACCAGAGTAAATCAAGAAATAGAAAGACATGGAATTCATTCAACACAGGAGAGAGAAGAAAGAATTTTCCATAATGTCAGCAAAGAGAAGTGCCAGTAGTTGGCAGCAGGCAAAGAAAGAGACCAGATAATTTGGAACAGGAGGATGGAAAACTCTAAAAGGAAGTTTTCCAGGCAATAATAATAATAAAAAAAATTGATGTGGAGATAGGAATTATTACATGATGTGTCCAGTATAAATATTTTACAGTCATAGAATTTGTGAAAATTCTTGAGAAGTGCAGTAACAACATATGCAAACAAAAAAATCTAGGCATTGTTAATTAAAGAAAAACCAAAAAGAAATGTAATAAGTGTAGAGTACTTGGCTTAGCAATGAAAATACTTACATGTTCATAATAAAACTGAGTATCACTTAAATCAGAAATACTATATTAGCTGTTTTGGAGGTTGAGAGAAAGTGGAGTGCTATCATATAAAGTCTTCATTATCATTTTCCGTGATTGAATCGTAAAAGGTAGGCAAAGAGATAGCAGTGTAAACATGTAAATACTATTTACATACAATAAAAACACCTAATGGACATGAAATAGATGACCCTGGATAGGATAACATGGAGACTAGGAAATCAGAAACTGGAATTTTGTTGGTAGCTTTGTGGTACTATTTTAGTGCACACTGCCAATGCAGTGGACACGGGTTCAAGCCCTGGCCAGGAGGATCCCACATGCCGTGGAGCAACGAAGCCCGCGTGCCACAACTACTGAAGCTTGCGCACCTAGAGCCTGTGCTCCACAACAAGAGAAGCCACCGCAATGAGAAGCCCACGCACCGCAGCGAAGACCCAACACAGCCATAAATAAATAAATAAATAATAAAATAAAAACAGTATCTTTAAAAATCACCCAAACGAGCTACTTCTTCACATCAAAAGAATCCTTGACCAGATCACATGGTCATACTTCTACTTCATTCATACAAATACAACACATGTGTGTATCCATTTTCAATGTTTCTTAGAGAAAGACTCTCTGATTTAGGCTTTTTTTTTCTACAGGTTATGTGGAAATAAGCACTACTAATAAAAACAGTATGGACTACGGGAAATATGGTTTTAAAAACATGCATACGTGCAACATATTCTGTTGATATTCCCAAGCACTCCAGATGAGATTCATAGTCAAACTTTGGACCACCATCTCAGTACTCTAGTTAAACTTCAAGGAGCAATTTATCAGCAACATTATTCCGGGAGGTGCCGGGCAACGTGCAGTTGTAACCACCTTCCTCCGGAGTTTCTAATACTCAGTCACCGTTGTGTATCTTGGATTTAAGCCAAGGTAACACCATGAGGTGGTTTTATAACCTTTCCCTGTGAAGCCTGCTGGGCTGATGTCTGCAAAAAATGATTCATAGGTCATTTACACCCTTTATGTACAGACTGAACAACTTTCTTTTAAAGGCATTTCCTTATATTTATCCTTTTGGAAGTTCATGTGCCAGTTTTCTGCCCACTGACACAGGCTTCTGAAATATTTCTGCAGCTGGCATTTCACTGTCTGGCATTTCAGTTCCTGAGAACTCACTCACCAGATCATTTATAACACTTTAAAATGAGGCCAGTACCCACATCACGCATTGCAGAAACTCACTGTTTAGTAAAAATAAAACCATACTGTCCTATATTTGCCCTCCATTTCTCCCGTTTACTGTCTCTGCACTAGGTCCCTCTGCATGGCAAGTAAGACTGCTCAAGCCCAAGCTGATGTTGTGATTTCTTTGAAATGATTTATGGATTTAAACCATTTTTATGTTTTGAGTGATCTTTTTCTCTTTGTCTATACCACAAAAGATCATTTTGTGATAATTACTTCCTACTGTGACTCTTGTTTGCAGGTGACAGAAACCCAACTCAAATGAACTTAACTAAAAAGGGTGAATTATTATAAAGATTTAAAAGAATTTCCTAGAAACCATAAGCAGGAAGAAAGCTTGGACTCAGGAAAGACTGGACCCAAGCTCTCTAGTACCATCTTGTTCATTTTCTTATTTCTGCACTGTTTTCATTTTTCTTTATTTTATTTTTCTTTTGAATCATTTGGCTTTTCTGGTCCATATGGCAGAGTTACCTTCTATTTCTTTTTCATCATGACCAGGCTCATAGGGGAAAACATAGTATCATATTTTATTTTGATATGAATTTTTATTATTAGTGAAGGTGAACGTATTTTCTTATTTATCTTTATTTTCCTATTTGCAGTTATTTGTAAATTGCCCCTTAACTTGGCCTATTTGTGGGGTGATAGGAGTACTCATAATTTTAATTTCTTCATAGGAACTCTATGTTTTTAAGATTGTAACTCCTTTTCTATAATACATATTCCCAGTTTGCTATTTGTGCCTTTAGTTTTTATGTGGATTTGGTGTAAAAAATTTTTTTTTAATGTTTCTTTATTTTCATTTTCCAACTTTTGTTTCATGTCAGGAAGTTTTCGGTGATTACATTAATATTTTTCTATGTTGTATCCTAGTAACTCTATGAGATTTAAAAATATTCAGATCTTAGATGGATCTGGAATTTACTTGATAAGATGTAAGGTAAATATCCATCTTTACTTTGAGTTCTTTTGCTACTTATTTTAATAATTTTATTGAAAGCTCCATCCTTTGAGAAGGCAACTTTATCACATTCACACACACAAACATACACACACATCTAATTTAGTCTGGGGTTCCACTTAAAATAACTACCATACAACTCATGGCGTAAAACAGGCATTACTGGTAATTTTGTGGGTGAAAATTCAGGGAGCAGTCAGGTGAAAATTCAGGGAGGACCGGTTGGCTTGTCTCTACTGCATGTGGCATTAGCTTGGGTGGTTGGTCCTGAAGGAGCCAGGTGCAAGATGCCTTCTCTCCCTTGTCTGTTGTCTTCCTGTTTCCTGGCCTCATTTTCGCTCACAAAACGTAGTGTCTCATCCTCCAGGGTTTCTCCGTGTGGCTTAGGCATTTCACCACATGACAGTCTCAGAATAGTTTCAAGGCTTTCAAGAGGCAGAAAAATGAGGCTGTCAGGCTGGTCAAGGGTTAAACTCAGAACTGGCATGCTGTGACTTTCACCATATTTTACTGACCAGTGTCTTAACCGGACAGTCCCCTCACCAGATTCAAAGGGATGGAGAAATAGACTACATTTGATTCCGGAGAAGAAGTGATGTCCCATTATAAAAATAATCATGCAATGGGAGATTTCTGTGGTGGCACACACACAAAAATACGCATACACACACACACAAATATTAACTTACTATTCAGGAACATGATATGCCATGCTTCTTATTTAATTTAAGTATTTAGTTAAAATAATAATTATTACCAGTTTGTGTGTGTGTGTGTGTGTGTGTGTGTCTAATGAGAATAATGCTGCAATGAACATGGGAGTGCAGGTACCTCTTCGAGATCCTGATTTCAATTTCTTTGGATATAGACCCAGAAGTGAGACTACTGGATCAAACACCTTCAGAAATAGTACACATTTTATATGGGTGTTGGACTGCTGTTTCTCCATTTGCTTTCTCTCCAGGTCTACTCACAGCCCTTCTAAATCTAAAAAATTGGCAAACTTTTAAAACTTTTAAAACTGGAAATCTAAAGCTGGCAAACTCTGAATTGGCAAACCTCTCTGAATGCTACATTCAGAGAGGTTAAAAACTCACCCAAGATTATACATGGTAGTAAAAGTGGGAGCCTGGAATTTAGTCTGGGTCTATCTGATTCCAGAGCCCTTACCCTTAACCACTATTCTATAAGGCTTCTTTCAAGTTTTTCTTTTCTAGTTGCATTGGTTAACTCTTAAGTAATTGTGGTTAGATGGACAATTTGGATTGGTTACTCACTGAGTGGTAGAGCCTGGAGCATTCACAGTGTGCCATGATGTGGGCTCTTGATTCCAGAAAGATACGTTTGATTATATTTAAGAAGCACAATTTTATTTCTATGTATATTACAAAGTTCTTTTTAATTAGAGGAAAATTCTTAGTCAAGTTTGAAATTCACAGAACCACCAACCTGTGCAAGCGATTGTTTCTTTTTCTTATTGACTAAGTACACTTCCAATTTTTTCAGCCACCACACTAGGCCTAAGATCTCATGTTATGAATGATGGCATCAGAATATCTGTAATTCACACCCTATTCTGAGCCTGAGAAATTATTTAACCTCTCCTGATCTCAGTTTGCTTGGGTGAGAAATGAGGGCCATGTTAGGTTCAACATTCCCTTATTCCTCTGGGAGCCTGTGGGTGTGAAAGAGACTCCAGTGAATTAATTCTTGGACATCTTTCAGCTAAATGTTGTGGCCTCGATCTTTAGACGCATTTCAGACACCAGCCCTGTGCCATGTTCTTGTTAGTACTTAGCCTCTGAGAATTTCAGTTTGTTTACCCAGAAAATAAGGGAAGGAGAGGAGATTTTATCATATGCCCCTTTCAGATGCATACATATGTATATTTCTCTTCCATAAATGTGATGTATACACATATTATATTTATCTGTTATTCTAATATCAATTCTAAATGATGTATTACCTAAACATTTTTTAAAGAACTGAAGCTATAACCACTTTCTGGGAATTACATTCATGTTTGAAAAGGACTCTGGGATGTATAAATCTCCTCAACACACCGAGTAGCGATGTTTTAGTGCATGAATAGTTGCCATGGGGATTCTGGAAGTTGTCTTTTCCCCCATCTTTATACTTATTAAGATTTTTGTCAACAAGAACTTGTTTAATTCCTGTAAGTGTCATTACAACAACCTGCTCTCCTGTCTAGCAGTGTCCTGTGTGCTGTCATCATGTAACTGCATCCCATGTTTGCAGTGTTCTGGAGGGGTGATGATCTGATGCAAAAAAAGCCGTGTATTTAGTTGCACAGATTTCAATTTTAATTTTTTGATGCAAGAAGAACCAGCATATTTTTCCTAATCTATTTCCCTGGAATTAGATAATTGTGTATACTTATATATTCATTAATTCAGACAGCATCTATCTATATCTTGAGCAAACAGTGAGAAAAGTAAAAGCTGATATTGTAACATTCAGCATCTTTAAACAAAGTGTTGCATACATGACTAGGATGTCTTTTGTCTTTCTTTTTCTTTTTGAACTCAGATTATGAGCAGAATCACTTTGTCTAGATGTAACCTTGTTTTAGACTCTTCCTACATTGAAAGTAACGCAAAACCTGGAAACAATTAAAGTTCATCTTGTAAGTGATAGAAAACATCACTGATGCTTCAACTGCTTCTCTCCCACTGTTAGGGAAATAGAGTTGGGGATCGACTTCTTACCTCTGATTGGTGTGGGTAACTGAAAATGAAGAATTATTTAGCATATAGGACCTTAATGGTGCACTCCAGGATTTATGATGTAAAATGCTATCTTAACATAGTATACTTTAAAATGGTTTTGCTTTAATAGGTGAAAAAAAGCTCTAGGCTTTAAAAGTATTTGTTTGAAAATATACAATCTGCTCTGTCTCAATCATTTGTGGCTTTTAAAATTTTATTTTAAAGGGTGTAACTTTAAAAATGACATAAAAGGATTTTCTTTGTTCCAGCTGTGACATCAGGAAAGAAAAAGGAAGAAATATATATTATGGCTTAATCCTTTTTCTTTTCTAAGGCAACATGACCACATCTGCCTAATTTTCAAAAGGTTACATTCATGTTTAAAATGATAGTGTCCCTTTCCCCTCTCTTAGCAATCCTATGGGATTCACGTGGCATTAGTCTCTAGGATGCTTCTGTAAACAAGATGTTGTTGCTTTTGAAAAATGTGTTTTTCTACATTTGATTCTGATAGAAATACCAGGCATTGTTATAAAGCGATTTATAACAATAACTTGTTTAATAAACCTCAGAGAGAGGGCCTCTGATTATCCCTATTTTACAGATGACAAAACTGAGACCAGGGAGGTTAAATGACTTGCCTGAAAATAAAACAACTGCTAAGTAATAGCGTCTCATTTGAACCCAGGCCACGCAGCCTCAGCAGCTGTATGCCTGGGCACCCTCCAAGGCAAGCCAGCCACTAAGTACAAGTTTTACTCTCCCCCTTAATCTATGCTGTCAACTTTTCTCTTTTATTTCACTGGATAGATAAATACGTTTCTTGCAGAAGATTAAATTGCTTTTCTTGGTTATTTATTTATTTACTTCACAGAATAATGTTAAGTGATGGTTTTTATTTATCATGAAGCTGTGAGTTTGGGGCCTGGACGAAGTGCTAAATTAGAGAGTGTCGTTTCTCCTTGTGACCAGGCTACACTAGGTCTTTCTCAGAGGGCTCGAATGAGGACATTTATGTGTTTGCATAATAGTTAGGACATTTCATAAATTATTCATTCATACTATACAACTTTAGAGTGGAAAATAAAGATTTATTTTATATCATTTAAAAAAATTCCAAAAGTCATTCTCTTGTTTGTTGTGTAATAACTTATTTATGGTTGTCAACTGTTGTTTCAAAAGCTTATAAAATATAACTCAGGAGATATTTCTCATATTTTTCTAAGGCTTCTATAATCCTGGAAAATAGTTTTTAGTTATTGCTGGCATTAGTAATAAGGTGTGTATGTGTCACGGTGCCCATGCTTTAGCAAACTCCTAAAATTATATCTTAGGATATAGGTTAAATGCTTTAGTAACTAACATTAGTTTTTATTTTATGTTATTCCCAAATAATGATAAACCACAATATTTTACTCAAATAAGATACGATTTTAGTTTAACATGCTATAATAATCCATATCATAAAGAGCATCTAAAGAATTAACATTTTATTTACAAAGTAGCATTTAAGGAATTATTCAACGCGTCTGACAATTTTGTATTCTTTGTAGGAAAATATTCTCCAAGAAAACTTAAGATATTTTAAAACGTCTCTTTTTTAAAACTTATGGTTGAAAAAAGTGATGGGAGGCAGAGAGCATGAATTGATCGGACTAAGCTGGCAATAGAATGGGTATTATTCTGAGGGTACCCACTGATCCCAGGAGACTCTAAGCTGAAAAGCTGGATAGTCTGAATGTGCTGGGTCAGGGGACAGAGCCGAAGGCCCTGCATGGTGACGGGTCAGAGAGAAAAGGCCTCTCTCCCCGTGGAGCTGAAGCCCAAAGACTGATATCTTTAGTGGGTAAAACCGGCAGGGGTGGGGAACAGACCACACATATATGGAAATCTGACATTGATATGAACGAAGTATAATTCCTTATGGGAAAAGAAACGGGTTTTCAGTAAACTAAGATAAGATCATTGGCTACCCATATTAAAAATAAGAATAAAATACAAATAGATTCCTACCTCCTGCTATACACAAAAGTAAAGATGGAGTAAAATAAATATTCAAAGCTAACGTTCATAAATTTTAGAAAAATAGCCTGGTAGGGAAGAATTTTTTCAATAAGACACAAAAAGCAAAACTGAGATATGAAAAAGATTAAATAATTCAACCGTACCAAAAGTTAAAAAAAAGGTTTTTATCATCAAATATGCCAAAAGTAATCAAACAAGACAGGCACCAAGACGGTATTTGCAACACGTATGATATATAGAAGTTTCATACGTTTAGTAATGAGAATATAGTAAAAAAAGAAAAAAAATAACACTGCTACAAATCAAGCAGAAAAATTCCTTACATCAAGAATAGTCATTTCAGAGAAGAAACATCAGTAGCCAATAAATATATAAATACCAGCTTAGTCTTATTAGTAATCTAGTTAATGCATATTAAATATAAATTGAAATAACATTTTACACCAACCAGATCGGCAAAAATTGCAAAACTGCACAATATCAGGTGTTGGAAAGAATGTAGAGAAAAAGAAACTTTATCCACAGCTGGAAGGAAAGTCCCCTGGTACAACCACTTCGAAAAATGGGTTTCCTGGTACAGCTGAACACACCCACGTCCTGAGACCCAGCAGCTCCAGACCTAGGGAAACTATTGAAGTACACCTGGTCCTATGGGGCAATATTGAAAATCTCTTTGTCATTTAAATTTTATCCCTTGTAATTGCTCATTTTTAAGCTATAGTGTTTAGTTCTCAGAGAAGGTAATTTACAATATTCAATTTTACTTTTATGCCACTTTATTATTTTAAGGGCTTTCACAATTGCCTTGATTAGGTTAAGCTTAAAAAGAAACCTTGAATTTAAATCACATTCGTTTTGGTTTAATCATGTGCCATATTAAGCACTTGTAAAAATTATTCAAATTGTTCATATGTACCTATATTTCCAAAATGAACTTCCTTCCCCTCCTCTTTTTCTTCTCAAAGAGAAATTTTAACAGAATCAATTCTTGGAAATTCATGATCATTTCCTTATTATTCATTATTATGAAGGAGATCTCACAATTTTCACAGAGATGTCAAATAATGATGTCATTGTAATCAAATTATCATGTAAGAACACTAATGAAAACTATCAGTTACACATCAATTCTTAAGAGTGAAAATTGATAGTTAAAAGCAGTTCCAAGGAAGCTTGCTAGCAGACTAAAAATATGATGCCGATGTACTTTCATTCAACAACCACCATTAGTTCTCATTTCATAATATTTACCTTAGAGATCTAAGTCACAATATTTTCCTTGAGTGAGATTTCATTGTTAAATACACCGTAATGAGAAGTGTTGACATTTTATTGAAAACCACTCTATATTGCTAATCTGCTATGAATATTGCTATGGCAGTGGGGAAAATCTGTCAAAATGTGTTGGACTATGTTCTGTCTCGATGAAAAAGAATAACGAATAACTTCTCACAGTACAGGCGCTTATTTAATTACCGTTGCTACGTAACAATAAAAAATGGATTGTCTTTCATCCTTTGACTTCTCCTATTTGACTCCTATTCATACCTTGGAACTCAGCTGGAATGTTCCTCCTTTCCCCAGAGAAGTCTTCTTCCTGTCCAAAGTTAACCATAACCATGTGTTAAGATAACCTTAACTCTCTTGGTTACCTGTCCTCTTCCTTCATTCCATTTCTCATGATTGGTAATTGTACATTTTACTTTTCTAGTAGTCTACATTACAAGATAAGTGGGTCCATTAGTTAATTTTTAACAGCTTCCTAATTTTAAATAGACTTTAAGAAATTGAAGACTTGAAGTGAATTATTCATTTGGGAAGCACGGATAAATTATATCAGGTTTGCCTCTAGTTTCTCATTTTTAACACAGTCAATAAAGGTATCCATTCACCAATGCATTTCACTGTGTACAACAGTAACAATCCCTGTCTTCAGAATTTACAGTTGAGTTAGGAATAAAAATCTACAAGCACAATGACTTCAAGTTTTTATGGTGAAATGTCCAATTTGTTAAAAGACACACAAAGTACTCTGAGTTCGAAGATGGTGCTGTTGCTTTCTGCTGAAGTCATGATGAGTTCCATAAAGAAGAGCTTGTGGGGCTTCCCTGGTGGTGCAGTGGTTGAGAATCTGCCTGCCAATGCAGGGGACACGGGTTCGAGCCCTGGTCTGGGAGGATCCCACATGCTGCGGAGCAACTGGGCCCGTGAGCCACAACTACTGAGCCTGTGCTCTAGAGCCTGTGCTCCGCAACAAGAGAGGCCGCGATAGTAAGAGGCCCGCGCACCGCGATGAAGAGTGGCCCCCGCTTGCCGCAACTAGAGAAAGCCCTCGCACAGAAACGAAGACCCAACACAGCCAAAAATAAATAAATTAATTAATTAATTTAAAAAAAAAAAAGAAGAGTTTGTGTTCATGATGTGCTTTGAAGAACAGGGAGATTATAAAATCGTCAGGAAGAAGCAAGGGGCATTAAAATAGAGGAAGAACCATTGTCAAAGCCAGTGGAAACTTGTTTAGGAATGGACTGCTAGGCCAGTTGGGATGGCTAGAGATGAAAGTATCAAGCAGATACGGATGCAAATGAGAAGCAGTTCATTTCATCTGGAGCCATGCTACCCTAGAGGTGGATGCCAACTGCATAAGGAGAAGGAAGAAGAAAGATTTTCATATTTAACACCCATACCACCTCTCTATTTCTACAGATACACCGGGCATGGCTTCCCTACAGTTCTACTGAATACAGCATGTTCTGTCTTCAGTTATGTGTTAGTGCAAAAACAAAAGGAGGAGGGGGTGATTGAATAGCACTGGTTAATACAGTCTTTCTTGCCAAATTTAATTACTTTACTTATTAACTAAGCAATTATTGAGTCTGTATAAAAGCCAGGAAGAAGAGAGTTATAAATATTTAAAATCAAAATGTAAACAAAAACTGCCATCAGAAACCAACTACTTAAGTTCATAGACTCCTGGAAGAAATAGCTTTGTGAACATGATCATACTACATGTGATAAGTGCTCTGTGTAAGATGACAAGTACGTAGGTACAGTAACCATGAGGCATCCAAAGAAATTATGATATGTAAATACATTCTATTTCATGAAAAGATAAAAAGAATTGATAAACCTTTAGCCAAGCTCATCACCAAAAAAAAAGAGGACCAAAATAAATAAAATAAGAAATTAAAGACAATAAATAACAACCAATACCACAGAAATACAAAGAATCATAAGAGAATGCAACAAACAGTTATATACCAACAAATTGGACAACCTAGAAGAAATGGACAAATTTCTAGAAACGTAAAAATTACCAAGACTCAATCAGGAAGAAATAGACAATCTGAACAGACCAATCACTAGAAGGGAAATTGAATTTATAATAATAATAATGATGATGATAAAAACTCCCAGCAAACAAAAGTCCAGGACCAGATGGCTTCACAGGGGAATTCTACAAAACATATAAAAAAGAGCTAATAACTATCCTTCTCAAACTATTCCAAAATATTGAAGAGGATGGAACACTCACAAATTCAATCTACAAGGCCATTACCCTGATACCAAAACCAGACAAAGACATCAGAAAAAAAGAAAATTACAGGCCAATATCTTTGATGCATATAGATGTAAAAATCCTGAACAAAATCTTAGCAAACTGAATTCAACAATATATAAGACGGATCATACACCATGATCAGGTGGAATTTATTCCAGGGATGCAAGGATGATTCAATATTCATAAATCAATTAATGTGATACACAACATTAACTAAAAGTAAGATAAAAATCAAATGATCATATTAATAGATGCAGAAAAAGCATTTGACAAAATTCATCATCCATTCATGATAAAAACTCTCATCAAAGTGGATATAGAAGGAACCTACCTCAACATAATAAAGGCCATTTATGACAAACCCACAGCTAACATCAGACTCAATACTAAAAAGCTAAAATGCTTTCCTCTAAAATCAGGAACAAGACAAGTATGCCCACTCTTATCATTTGTTTTTAACATAGTATTGGAAGCCCTAGTCACAGCAATCAGACAAGAAAAAGAAATAAAAGGCATCCAAATTGGAAGGGAAGAAGTAAAACTGTCACTATTTGCAGATGACATGATACTATATATAGTAAACCATAAAGTCTCCACCAAAAAACTATTAGAACTAATAAATGAATTCAGCACAGTTGCAGGATACAAGATTAATATAAAGAATAATATATAGAAATCTGTTGTGCTTCTATACACTAATAATAGACTATCAGAAAGAGAAAGAAAAAAAAATCCCATTTAAAATCACATCAAAAAGAGTAAAATACGGGACTTCCCTGGTGATCCCATGGTTAAGACTCCATGCTCGCTTTGCAGGGGACGGGGGTTTCCATTTTATTAGAATCTGGGGAAATTAACCTTTGGCTCAGAATTGGCAGTTATTTCAAATAAATGCAAAAAAAGCCTAATTCTTTTAAAAAGTTTAATTAAAATTTATCACAATCATTTTAACACAGCAGTTAGATTCAGTTTCTTTTAGGGCAGAGTTTTTAGGGAAATTTGTCATTTTTGATGTTGACCCTATTTCACCAACATCATCAAAGAAAACTTTTTCATTGATTGCCATTTATATGAACATTTCTCCATTCATTCATTCTCCAAACATTATTAAACATTTGCTATATGTACAAAGCACCACTTTTCATACTAAGCTTAGTGAATCGAGTGTACACACAGTGTATTTTAAGAATATTATAGCTTTAATATAGAATATTAAGAATTTCCATTTTCTTAAATTATTTATTTGAAAAATTCAAGGGGAAACATTCCAAAGCTATTTTAATTATTGATAACATTTTGCACAAAATCACATGGGATGATTACTTTGTCCTACTTCCCTTCACAAATACAATTTCATAGCCTGCATAGGATTTAAAGTAACAATAGTAAAAATAAAAAGTAACAAGTGTGTTACATGCCAGACAGTGTTCCAGGTTCTTTTCATGTTTAGCCTCATTTAACACTCAAATCTTCTTTGAAGTAGTTTCCATTATTATGAGTATTTACACATGAAGAAAGTAAAGTTATAAGCATTTAGTTAGCTTGTCTAATATAACACCGCAAGTTCATGGTTAAGCTGTGCTCAAACAGAAGCAGATACAGCCCTTAAGACTCTGCTGTACTAGCTGTCCAAAACATTTCCAGTATACTCCAGTTTATAGCATGTCTCAGCAAAAGAGCTACCTATAAAATTCCTAATATGTGGCCAGCTCGGGGCTAAGCCCATCACATAAACTCAGTCCAGCCCTTCCATCCAGCTTCACCAAGAGTGGGGAGCTAAATTCTGATTGCTCCAGGACAGCTTGTTTGGATACTCAAACAAAAGGTCAGCAGCTCTCAAGATCTCTTACTTTTGTTCTTTTAGTCTCTGCCCATTAGCTCAATAGGTAGAGTGAAATAAAAATCGACAAATACTATGATGTATTTTAGTGGCTTTTAGCTGTGTTTTTCATTTTTTTAATGAACATGTAGTCTTATAATAATTTGTTTATCTTGAAATGACCTTAATAGAACTTTGGAACTAGGTCTCATCATTTTTTAAATTTTTTGACTGAAGGTTATTTTCCTTGGAGAGAGACAAATAAAGCTAGTAAGAAATAAAGTCAACCAAATTGTGGTTTATGAAACATGAAATCTTCCATGCTGTTTTTCTCCCTACAAAATACTACTCAAAATGCAAGTACATCTGTAACCTCAGAGATTAATAATTTTTTTTCTTTGATTGTTTGTTGTGGTTGCTTTTATTCAAGTAATGAAAACAGAACAAAGCTGCCTGTGTTCAAACAGCAGTGATTCCATGGTCTTTACAGATATTGTCTGAATCTAATTGGATTTTAATGAAATGATATTTCCTTTGTGATAAGTACATAAAAATTATGTTTTTAATTAACATCACAAGGTATAAGCTATAGATACCAAGTTTCAACAGAAGCAATAATTCTTTAACGTTTTCTTCATTTAAAAAAAGACAGAAGGAGTAACAACTTGGTAGGGAAAATGAATAAATTAACTGGACAATGATAGTTCCCGGGTCTTTTCCTCCCAGGGGTTATTCAGATTGACCATGTCTATTTATTTTTACATTTAAGACTTAATTAGCTGGTTTTGTTTTGAAAAACTTTCTAAAGTTGTTGGTTTTTTTTTTTTTTAAATCATTAAGTTTTGACAGTGTTTGTACAGGATCGCAAATGAACTAAGTTCAGTTTACATTGTGATAAGTCTCTCATGTAATGTTCAATATATATATATTGAACTCTAAAACTAAGCAAGCAAAAGTAATTTGTAACACAGAACTGCACATTTGTGAAATGTACCCCATTTATCATATGAAAATTTTATCTAATTGACTTAGAAGAGGAATATTTGATTCTCAGGGAAAAAAAAATATAAGGAGGGAATGGTATTCTACAAGACTCAGGAGTAAATAGAAAAAAGGATTTCGCATCTGTATCGTTCCAAAAGCGACATGAAAAAATCCTGAGAAGAAAAGCAAAGAACAAGTCATAGCAAATTAAGCTCAATCAGTCCTGTTGATCTTTCTGGAGAGGATAAGTTGTACTGCTTCTGTTAGTTATGAATTATATTTTTATTACCTACTGGCGGCCTGTATTAGTGATCTCTACAATGATCTATGCATTTGGTCGCCTACTAATTAACACAATGATCACAATGATTTACTTAACAATTGATGATGGAATTTTTCTTTTCAATTTTTACCTCTGTTTATTGTATTTAAGTATACTTCATGAGCAGTTAAAAAATATTCTCTGATTTAGTTCATCATCAGTGTCCAGTGAAACATAAAAGTGGTTTTCATAGGGAAGGACACATAGAACTTTGAACGTTTCCTCATGGAAGTAAAATGAAGAGTGTGCTTCCCCTTGAAGAGCCCCAAACAGATGGTATTCTGATTACCTCTTCCTTGGTTTAACAATTCTTCCCACTCTGTCTCTAAACCATTTTAAGAAAACTAAGTAAGCATGTGAAATTGAAACTTATCATTAGCCTCTATAAAGCTGAAAGGCTCAAATTTTCAGTTAAAGGAGACTTACAAATTCCTGAATCCACTGAGGATGTTTTATTCACTTTCTGTACAGCTGAAATAGGCACAATTACTTTACTTTAAAAGATTCTCAAATGTGAAAGCAGAATAGAATGTTACAGAGACAAAATTCACATTCAAATAATGCAAATCTGGGAAGTTCAAAGAGTTCTATCATTGGGTATTTCAAGTAAGATTTTATCTGCAAATATATAGATTTTTGCTTTACTTTTTTCTTTAGTCTTCTTAACTAAATATTTGACATTTTATAAACATGCCTATGTGCTATAAATTTTTTTTTTTTGGTTATAGTTTTCTTTTTTCAGTTAATCAAGGTATAACCTACAAGAGTAAAGTACGTAAATCTTAAGTGTACCGCATAATGAATTGTAACGTATTTCTGTACTTGTGTAATCACCTACAAGACTGAGATACAGGCAGATATTTCTTGCAAAACTGAAGGTTCCTTATTTCCTAGTCCCAACCAGTAACCCACAAGGGTAACACTATTATCCTGGGTTAGATTTGCCTTATGAGGTACTACCTATAAATGAGATAATATAATGTATCCTCTTTTGTGTCTGACTTCTCTCACTCAGCGTATGTCTCTGAGATTCATGTGTCAGTACTTTATTATTTTTCCTTGCTGTGTAGCATTCCATTCTATGAGTATACTGTTATTAATTTACCCATTCTTTGTTGATGGGCATCTGCATTGTTCCAAGTTTTTCCTATGACTAAAATTGCTTTGAACATTCTTGCACAAGTGTACTGGTAGAAAGAAACACTTTTATGGAAGTTGAATTGTTGATTGTGGAGTCATGGAGGATCTCCAGGGGCCAGAAAAAAGAATAAAGGGAAAAAGGAGAAGAGAAAGAGAAGCAGAAATAGGAGGAGGAAGAAGGGAGAAGGATAAGGAAGAAAGGAACAAAACAGCCAGGAGCAGCAACAGAATGAGGTAAAGGTGATTGTCAGGGTGAGATGCTTCCTTGGGGAAAATAAAGATAAGCTCTCAGATTTGTGGACTAAGCCCAGGGCACATCCTTGGAGGTGAACTTGAAACACAGATTGACTCATTAAGTTAACCCTCAGGAAATGTGCTAAAGTGAGGACGACAAGCCTGCATTACTGGCAAATTAAAACCCTTTTTGGAAAATAAAAAAGTACCAACAATTGAAAAAAATTATAATAATACCAAACCTATAAGGAAATAGATGACTGGAAGTAAGAATTAGGAAAATACAGCACCTGGAGAATTCAGATATTGAAATGATCAGATACAGAAGATAAACTAACTAAACACAATATTTAATATGTGGAGTCACAAAAGTTTACTATAAATTTTTATTGTAGCAATACAACATTTAAAAGGAAATTTATATACAGTATATGAGAATCCATTGTTGGTTGGAATGCAAAATGACACAGATACTTTGGAACACAGCTTGACAGTGTCTCGCATCTAAATGTACACCCATCCTATGACCCAGCCATGTCGCTCCTCATTCTTTACTCCTGAGATATGGAAACTTACGTTCACACAAAGTCATATACAAAAATGTGCAGAGAAGCTTCACAAAAAAGCACCCTTACGTGGAAAGAACAAAAATATTTATCAACTGGTACATGGATAAAAAAATGGAGTACATCCATCTAATGGAACACTGTAAAAGAAATAATGATTGATAATCCATTCAAATGGATGAATCTGAAAATCATTATGTTAAGTGAAAGAGGTTTCCCCCAAAAGGCTACTTATTGCATGAGTTCATAATTCCTCATGAAAATCTAGAAAAGGCCAAATTATAGGGACACAAAACAAATCAGCACTGCCAGGGGCTGCAGTTTTGGGAGGGTATTTACTACAAAGGATTAGAAACGTCTTGGACGATTATGTAAATATTCTATATTTTGATCGTGGCTACATGACTATATGCATTTGTCAAACCTGAAAAAACCAAACACCTAAAAAGACTGAATTTTACTGTTTATAAATTATGCCTCAATAAACTTGACATAAAAAAATAAAACTACAGTCAAATCTTCCTTTTGAGTTATGAGTTTAAGATTATCTCAGGATGCAAGTTTGTATTAATATTTTAAAATGCAATAGTATATTTTTAATATTAATGGATTAAGACAGGAAAAGTACAATCTTCATAATAGCTGTAACCAAATCATTTAATAAAAGTTAACATGCATTCATGATATAAACATTTATCAAGAATGAACAAAAGAAAACTTCCTTAACCTGATAAAAATACCTTATAAAAAACAAATAAATAAAATCATATGCAAACATGACTCTACATGTGGAGACATTTGAAGCATTTTCTTTAAAATTCTGTTTAAAATGATAATGGACAGCAAATTCTGTTTAACATTGAAATGTACATCCTGGGCAGCAGAGTGATAAATGAAAAGAAGTAAGATATAGGGATTGGAAGCAATGTGAAAAAAGTCATTCTTCAGAGCTCACATGGTCATCTACGAAGATAAGCCCAAATAATATACAGATTATTATAATTTATAAAAGACGATAGCTCATGAGCCAAGCAAAAGACCTGTAAAAACAGTATATTGAAGCAGTATATGTTCATTTTTAGGAAGAAAAGCAACTTTTGCAACTTATTTCTTTAGAAATACGAAAATAAGTACACTACATAGTGACTGAAGACCAGAGATAATCGGAAAATATATTCAATTAACTGGGAGGTTCATCTGTTTATAAATGTCATTCAAATGCAAACATCTCTAAGAAAACTTTTATGAATAAATCTTATAAAAAAAAGGCAATGAAAATATGTCTTTACATCATTCAGTGTCAATGTGAAACATGTGGTCTGTGAAGTAGGGTTTTACCTGTGGTCGGTATGAGTAGCTAGGCATTTATGAAGAGGTTAGAATAAAATAACTACTTTAGATGCTGACTCAGAATGGCCAATGCTTTCACAAATTAAATTAAATAGCTGCAAGCTTCACTTTAATAATCCCTAAGAGTCAAAAACATAGAAGCCTAATTTTTATATGGCTGTTTTCTCCAATAAAATCTTCATCTATTATGAATACTCATCACCTTCTTGACAACATTTTAGCAAGCTGGAGAGGTAACATTTTGTGCATGCGTATCGTGTTTTCAAAGAGAGAAAGGGTTATAAAAAATGAAAAATAGCTTCAGCCAACAGAACCTCCCCAAAGCCCTGAAACATTATAAGGAAACTTATTCCCCTTAGTGTTCATAAAACAAGGCAGATACACGTAATTAGAACCGTGCAGTGAGATATCCCACCTATCTTGCTAGTGTTAGCAATGACTAGCAAAAATACCTTTGCTTAATCAGATAACATAATGCATTGGTGTCAAGAAATAGACTTTTGGATTAAAATGTGCCTCTTTGGAAAACAGACAACTACGCAGAGGAACATATTGGAGGAATGCTGCTGGCATCTTAGAGACCTAAGACACAGAGTCATCACCCATAGCAGCCCAGGAAGCAGGCAGAAAGTTAAAAGGATGTCTTCACTAACAGAATGAAAACTTGTGATTGTTCAGCTTCTAATAGTCATTTGTTAGATGCAATGAAGAAGTCTGCAACCCAGGAAAACATTAATGCAGGGAAATCCTTTGGCTTCTAAAGAAGAATAATTTGAATTTGAACAAGCTGGTCTTTAAGGATTTTGCAATCATTGCTTATTTAGCATCGTCACCCATAGTTTATGATTTTGAAAGAGGCCCTGAAACTCCCCAGCTTGGCATCTGTGGTTTTCCATTACCAAATTCCACTTGCCCTATTTATTCTGCCTCTTACTGTTCCCCTGCATTAGCTCTTGTTCCTCAATTGTTGTGTTAATTTTTCTGCTTAGTGCTTTGCCCAGAGCTGGAAGATACTGTTCCAATTCCAATCAGATATTTCTTTCAAGGACTCAGGCAAGGCTTAATCCTAGTTCTTGATGACTGTTCACTGACTTTTTAAAAAAACTATTTTACTGAAGTATAGTTGACTTACAATGTTGTGTTGGTTTCTGCTGTACAGCAAAGTGGGGTAGATGGAGAGTTTGGGATTGACATGGACACACTGCTGTATTTAAAATAGATAACCAACAAGGACCTACTGTAAAAAATTTTTTTAAATTAAAAAAAAAGATGTGGTACATATATACAATGGAATACTACTCTTCACTGATTTTTAATGTTCTTCCTACATGCAAGCGTACATTTATTGTCTAATATACATCATGCGAGGTTCCAGACACCGGACAGGCAGCAATCGTTAAAAGAGAGAGAATTTCTATTTTCAAGGGCAAACCCTCTAGTGGAGGCAACAGTAAACACACAACAAATAAACAACCATATACTATGTCATTTGAGAAGAGCCTGGAAAGAAATAAAGCAGGGGAAGGAGTCAGAAGACGAAGGTGGAGTGGATGGAGGGCTGCTGTTTCCCAGGGGTCATCAGGGACCTTCTGCTGATAAGATGATTTTTCAGCGAGCAGCATCCCCCGGGAATTGAAGGAGAGGATTAGGGCAGAAGAGTATTCTAGGCATAAGATGAGCACGCAGGAGAGACCTTGGCCAAGGAGTGAGGAAAGGGTAGCATGATACCAAGAGATGAGGTCTGGGTTGTCGCAAACTCTGCCATCTGTGGTCTTTACAGCCTTTGTAAGGACTTCGGTCTTCAGACAAGAAATGGGGGGCTTTGTAAAGTCATAACCACACATCTTGAAAGTTATAGATTTTATCATAATTTAATTACTTAATTTACCTTATTTCCCCTGAATATTTTAAGAACCTCAAAGGGCAGAGTTGATACTTTGACTTTCCTAGTACAACTCCTCTATGGTACACAGGAGATCCATGACCTCAACTGATTCTGTGAGATAACACCAAAGGTATTACAAATGACAAATAAAGAATGATAACATGTTTAATATCTCAGAAATTCAAACCAAGCTGATAATATAATTTTAACTATTAAATTAGCTAGGATTTTTTTTTTTTTTTTTTTTTTTAATGAGAGACACTATACTTGAATAGCAGACAGTGTAAAAGGAATGTATATACTTAGGGTGGGAATGCAGATCAATATAACTTTTCTCAAGAGGAATTTCTTTTAAATGAAGCAAGATTCTCTTTTTAAAATAGTTAATAAACATTTTCTAGAATTTTGTCTACTCTGAATTTATTTTAGGGGTAAAAAGTAGATTAGGATTTATGGGTCAAGAATGTTTACTGTTGATTATGTTTACAAAGCATGAACAATTAAGTGATTTGTAATCTGTTAAATAATTACAACTTAGTCATTAAATTAAACAATAAGTAATCTGTAGACATGTTGTAGAAAAAGTTATTTCAGCATCCTAAGAGAATGTTCGCTATATGATATTGGGTGGGAAAAAAATCTAATTGCAAATCCTAAAATTGATTCTAATTCAGTAAAAATCAAGAAAGAAGATTTTTCTGAAGGAAAATAAAATACAACATTAATAGCAAGTATTAAGACCTTGTCTTACCCTCTCCTAAGATGGAAGAATTTGAGCTGGGAATATGGTCACCCATCTAGGGACCACTTTCCAGTAAATTTTGCAGCACGGTAGTGCCATATGACCAATACCTGTCCAATGATCTGTGAATGGAAGTAATATTGGAACATCGTCTTCATAAGAACCTACCTGTCTTCTGCCTCTCTTTTGCCTTCTTCCTGTTCACTGGAATTAGAACATCACAACAATGACCAGTGCAGTCAACCTAGAAACAAGATGGAAGCACCATGGTGATGAGAGCAGAACAACATCACAGAAAGTCCCCTGGTGACTGGAGAAGTACCACAGTAGCCTTGGAGTGCCTACCCAGAATTTCATGTGAGAAAGAAATAAACTTGCAACTTATTGAAACTACTAGTATCTTGGGTCTCTCTTCTAAAAGAATCAACCTTATATTCTAACAGATGCACTTATCTTCTTGAAGCTTTTACACATTTTAAAAATTTTCATACAATAAACATGAACTAATTTATAAATCTAAAACTCACTGTAAGTCTACAAAATATTAGGGTGTATGTATTGAACCACAGACTCCAAAGTAAGAGAAGTTATTTCTAGGCTTAAGTTTTAAAAACTAATATTGAACAAGTAGAATTTATTTAGAGTAAAAATCCAAAAAAAAAAAGTAAGAGAAGTGTTATATATCATAATGAGATATCATGTGAGATGTTATTGAAGGAATTTGACATATTTTATCTGAGAACATAGGACTAAAGGAAAGGCATGATTTTTGCTCTTAAACTTTGAAGATTTGTTAAATGAGAATGAACCAGGCGTGCTTTTAATAATACCTATGCCCCAAGTTAGGAAAAATGGAGATGTGCTGGGATACAGAAGGCAGCACATATAAGGAAGACCATTAGTACCACTTAGTTTCTCAGAAATGGAATGTCTTACCCCAAAAAGAAGTGAAGGCTGTGTCACAAGAAATGATCACTAAGAAATGGATTGCCTAATCACGTGGATCCTGCACTTCACAGACTATGTACAAAATAGGCTGTGATTCCCCAAAATGTTTCTGGGCATTTCAGCTCTGAGATTCCCTGACTACATTAATGGAAAACCTATCTTGGATGATTTATGGAATTATAAGCTAGGGTGCTTCCTTACCAATTTGAATATGAGCAATAAAGCTCGTTTGTCCAACTTCATTGCTTATACCAGGTAACTTTTAAAATAACTGTGCCACGGGACTTCTCTGGTGGCGCAGTGGTTAAGAATCCACCTGCCAGTGCAGGGGACACGGGTTCAAGCCCTGGTCCGGGAAGATCCCACATGCCACAGAGCAACTAAGCCCGTGCGCCACAACTACTGAGCCTGTGCTCTAGAGCCCACGTGCCACAATTACCGAGCCCACGTGCCACAACTACTGAAGCCCGTGCACCTAGGGCCCGTGCTCCGCAGCAAGAGAAGCCACCTCAATGAGAAGCCTGCGCACCGCAACGAAGAGTAGCCCCCGCTCGACACAACTAGAGAAAACCCGTGTGCAGCAATGAAGACCCAACACGGCCAAAAAAAAAACCTTCAATAAATAAATAAATAAATAAATAACTGTGCCATTAAATAATCCATTTCATAGAGATGATTGAGAAAATTCATAGACCTGTATCGCCCTGAACCCTGTAGGTAATTCTAAACCAAGGTCCACGCTGTCCCCAGGAATATCTCACTTTCTATCTCTCTATAAAAATCAACTTAGTAAAGAGCCAATGAGAAAAGTGGCAGTGCAGTCCCAGAGCCTCCATGAACATAAACTTTGGAAGAATCCCGTGGCTTATCATCTCAGAGAGTCACTTGTCCCCATAAGAGAAGGGCTCTCTCCACTTTACACTATTTGATGCCCCCCTCCCCAATTCTGAGATGCATTTGGCCACGGAGGGATAATTATCTTGTGCGGGCCTCACTCCATCCTTCTAGAGCTGTCCAAACATCACGGCCTCATGACTGGCCTTCCAGCATCACTCCTGACCTTCACACCTTACCACATCTACCGCATTCTCCAGCTTGCGCTGGAATTGGTATGAAAGCAGAACAATCAGCAAACATATTGCAATGGCCAAGTATATGTATTCTAAAACTAGGAAGAAAAAGATAATGACTGAGCAGCTGGGTGAAGTATGTTCAGCTTCTCTGTTGGAAGAACTGTTAAAGAAGGAAGGTGGGGATGAAGCAATCCCTTGAGAGGCTCTCAACACAATCAAGAGAAGACAAGCTTGGCGAACCCTGCCCTAGACAAGTACCTCAATCTCGCAATTTTATGGGCCTGCACACTGAGGCAGTGTCATTGCACCACAGTCACCAGCTGTCTCGGGGGGCTCTTTGGGGGAGAATTGCCCATCATCCCAACTGGCTGCACACCATGGAGGAAACTGCCCTCCGCTCGTGTGAGAAGTGCTGAGACAAGATTTTGCTTCCGGGCAGGTGCTGGATGGATGCAATTTCCTTGTAGAGTGTCTGGCCCATAATTGGATACTTGCAAACGCTTCTGCTGGTGATGTGTCCATGTTACTGTTGCTGAGACTCATAAGGAGTGAGAAACAATCTCAGCGGGAAACAGAGCACACAGAGCTCTCCACCATCCAGAGGGCTCACCACTGTGTCGCCAGCTATAACATGGTCCTTTTTTTTGTCCCCTGCTGAGTAGAAGCTGTTAGAAAGAGATTAGAAAGCCTGTAACCATAATGGAATACAAGCGGTCACAAGGATGAGAGGCAGCTAAGACCTAAAACAAAGAAGAAAGGGAAGAAAAGAGAATCATTTTGGAAAGTTTCATCGGGAGTAGGTTCTTAGTTTAAATTTACTTTTTGTTTAAGCTCATCCTAAGGCCGAAGCCTGATGTAGTCTATACAGGTGTGTCTTGTGGAGAGTGAGAACAAGTGTGGAGCCTGCAGAGGCATTGACTACACAGACCCTCTGAAATCCCCTGACCAAAGGCCTTGGTGGAAGGCAGCGTCCAGGTGTGGCTTCTGTACTGTCCAGAGGGCAACGTAATCTTTGGGTACCATTTTCTCTGGCAAGTTTACCTCCAACACAGGATGGAGTGGATCACGGATTCCACTTAATGCCTGTAGAGCCGCCCAGGCTTCAGGAGCCAGTTGGCTGATTTACAAGCCTCTCTTTTTAAGACATAATAATCATTCAGAGAGAGAGAATGCAGGGTGAGGAATATCATAACAGGAGTAAAACGACGTTCGTAGGGAATGTGAGATGCAATCCAGACCGTTGTTCCCATTTTACTTTTGGATATTTTAATAAACTGTAAATGAGAAAATCAATCCTCCCCTCCCAGCTCAGAGGGAAATGAAACATCTATAGTTTAGCTTACCCGGAGAGCTTGACTGCCGTCATCACTGGATGTGGAGCAAAGGATTGAGGTCCTGGGATTCAGCATATGAGAGTCTGGGCATGCAGACTGGTTTAGTGCTATTCCACATTTACATATCCAATTTCTCGAGATGCCGTATAGGAACTATGGTGCTTTGTTTCATTCCCTGTGAGTGTGTCAACTGTCTCAGAATTCTGCCTATGGCAGGGAGGAGTGTCAGAAAGTTAACATTTAAATTTAAACTTTTAGAAAGAGTTGGTTTGGGCTTTCCTATTATTGCTGGGATTTGGGGTAACCTTTATGCTGCATCAGATGCTCAAATGATATTTTATTAAAGTGATTGTATTCAACAAGGACCGTTCCCAGCTAAACCCTCCTCATTATCGTCCAAAGTGGGGCCTTTGCATTCCAGTGGCTGTACCTGTAAATTGGCTACAGCTACTGCCAGTTTGTAACCCCCTCTGTGGAGGGCTGTCCGCTGTGGAGTGCTTGCCAATGGCATGTACTTGGACTCGTTGTTTCTCTTCTTTCATAGAAGCCAAAAGACACTGTGAGTCAGAGGGAGATGATGTTAAGTTTTCCATCTGGTGCTAGATTTGTCAAACCACTAAAACCCCACCTTCCATTATGACTCCAAGGGTGCCATTTGAGTATGAAACACATATTAACAGATTGTTCATAATACCTCCAAGGATACGTTTTATCCAGTGTAAAAGGCAAAAGCTCTGCATCACACCAGATCCAGCCATTCACAAAGGGCTCAAAGACTGACTGCCTCTGTGTGTCATGCCTTTGTCACCAGCTCCCAGAGTCTGAAGCTCAGTGCCATGAACTTGGATATGTTTGTGACAAGCACTTTTCACTCACAGCTGTTTGTACCTTCAAAACAGCTAATAAACAATTGTCAGGAAATACATCTCTGGAGTTGTGAACAATTATGTGTTCTGCATACTCCAATGACAGCCTTTAAGTCGGGGGGTGGCTGTTTTGCCTTTGAACCACACAGACTCTCAGGGGGGAAAATCATTCTGCACAAAAGCTTATATGGCATAACTTAGAACGGGGAAGAGGTGATTGGAATCAGGGCAACCTAAGGGTAAAGTCCAGAGTTAAAAATACCTCCCCATTTCCTTACCCTACAGACTCACATTCTTTTTAAAAAATTTTTTATTGACATATAGTTGATTTACAATATTGTCTTGGTTTCAGCTGTACAGCAAAGTGATTCAGTTATACATATATATGTATTCTTTTATAGATACTTTTCCATTATAGGTTATTATAAGATATTGAGTATAGTTCCCTGTGCTATGTAGTAGGTCCTTATTGTTTATCTATTTTATATATAGCAGTGTGTATATTTTAATCCCAAACTTCTAATTTATTCCTCCCCCTTTTCCCCTTTGGTAATCATAAGGTGGGTCTATTTCTGTTTTGTAAATAAGTTCATTTTTATCATTTTTTTAGATTCCACATATAAGCGATATCATATGATATATCTCTTTCTCTATCTGATTTACTTCACTTAGTATGATCATCTCTAGGCCCACCCATGTTGCTGCAAATGGCATGATTTTATTCTTTTTTATGGTTGAGTAATATTCCATTATGTATATCTACACTCACATTCTTCAGATCCATACTTGACAGCTCTTTCCCATACTACATTAGGTAATGCCTTTATCTATTTAAATAGTCACAAATTATTATATATATATTCTTTTTTGGCCTCAGAGTGTGCTTCACCTCTTCCCTTGTTATATTAGTCTCCTAGGACTGCCAAAACAACCACTAACAGGATGGCTTAATAACAATAGAAATTTATTGTCTCAAAATTCTGGAGGCTGGAAGTCTAAAATCAAGGTGTGAGTAGGGCCATGCTCCCTCCGAAGGCGCTAGGGAAGAATCCTTCCTTGGCTTTTCCAGTGTCTGCTGCTACAGGCTTTCCTTCACTGTGGCAGTAACTCCTATCTCTGCCTCCATCTTTCAATAAACTTCTCTGTGTGTCCTCTCCTTTCCTTATAATGTCATCAGTCATTGGATTAGGGCCAACCTTAATGCAGTAAGATGCCATCTCAACTAATTACATCTGCAAAAATCGTATCTCCAGATAAGTTCCCATTCTAAGATTCCAGGTGGACATGAATTTCTGTGGGACAACATTCCACCCATTACAGGAGTTGATGTTAAGGAGTTCCATCATTTGGGCATCTATCTGACCTGTTATTGACAAACATGAGAGGAGATAACAGTGATTCCTTACTGCTCCCGGGAGGCTGTGCAGCCCGCCACCGCCAGGCTCCCGTGATCCGGGGACAACTTCCCCGGGAGAATGCACGGCGCGCCTCAGGCTGCTGCAACGTCACGCCAGCCTCTGCCGCCGCAGCCTCGCCCCGCCTCCTTCGTACCCCTCCCTCCCCCCGGCCTGAGCGAGCCAGAGCCCCCGAAGCAGCTGCTCCTTTAACCCCATCCTGTCTGAGCGAAGAACAGACGCCCTCAGGCGACCTACACACAGAGGCAGATCCAAATCCAAAGCTGAACCCCAGGAGCTGTGCAAACAAGAAAAAGGGAAATTTCTCCCAGCAGCCTCAGGAGCAGCGGATTAAATCTCCACAAACAACTTGATGTACCTGCATCTGTTGAATACCTGAATAGACAACGAATCATCCCAAATTCAGGAGGTGGACTTTGGGAGCAACTGTTGACTTGGGGTTTGCTGTATGCGATTGACTAGTTTCTGATTTTTATGTTTATCTTAGTATAGTTTATAGCGCTTGTTATCATTGGTGGATTTGTTTATTGGTTTGGTTGCACTCTTCCTTTTTTTAATTTAAAAAATTTTTTCTTTTAATAATATTTTTTATTTTAATAACTTTTTATTTTATTTTATTTATTTTTCTTTCTTTTTTTTCTCCCTTTTCTTCTGAGCCATGAGGCTGACAGGGTCTTGGTGCTCTGGCCGGGTGTCAGGCATGAGCCTCTGAGGTGGGAGAGCCGAATTCAAGACATTGACCTCCCAGCACCACATAATATCAATTGGCAAGAGCTCTCCCAGAGATCTCTGTCTCAACGTGAAGACCCAGCTCCATCTCAATGAGCAAGAAGCTCTAGGTCTGGACACCCTATGCCAAACAACTAGCAAGACAGGAACAAAACCCCACCCATTAGCAGAGAGGATGCCTAAAATCAAAGTAAATTCACAGAACCCAAAACACACCACTGGTCGTGGCCCAGCCCACCAGAAAGACAAGATCCAGCCTCATCCACCAGAACACAGGCACCAGTCCCCTCCACCAGGAAGCCTACACAAACCACTGAACCAACCTTACCCACTGGGGGCAGACACCAAAACAATGGGAACTATGAATGTGCAGCCTGTGAAAAGGAGACCCCAAACACAGTAAGTTAAGCAAAATGAGAAGACAGAGAAATATGCAGCAGATGAAGGAGCAAACTAAAAACACACCAGACTAAACAAATGAAGATGAATAGACAGTCTACATGAAAAAGAATTCAGAGTAATGATAGTAAAGATATCCAAAATCTTGGAAATAGAATGGAGAAAATACAAGAAATTGTTAACAAGGACCTAGAAGAACTAAAGAGCAAACAAACAATGATGAACTACACAATAAATGAAATTAAAAATTCTCTAGAAGGAATCAATCAATAGCAGAAAAACTGAGGCAGAAGAACAGATAAGTGACCTGGAAGATAAAATAGTGGAAATAACTACTGCAGACCAGAATAAAGAAAAAAGAATGAAAAGAATTGAGGACAGTCTTAGAGACCTCTGGGACAACATTAACCACACGAACATTTGAATTATAGCAGTCCCAGAAGAAGAAGATAAAAAAAAGGGACTGAGAAAATATTTGAAGAGCTTATAGCTGAAAACTTCCCTAACATGGGAAAGGAAATAGTCAATCAAGTCCAGGAAGCACAGAGAGTCCCATAAAGATAAATCCAAGGAGAAACACACCAAGACACATATTAATCAAACTATCAAAAATTAAATACGAAGAAAAAGTATTAAAAGCAGCAAGAGAAAAACAACAAATAACAGACAAGGGAATCCCCGTAAGGTTAACAGCTGATCTTTCAGCAGAAACTCTGCAAGCCAAAAGGGAGTGGCAGGGCATATTTAAAGTGATGAAAGGGCAAAACCTACAACCAAGGTTACTCTACCCAGCAAGGATCTCATTCAGATTCAACAGAGAAATTAAAACCTTTACAGACAAGCAAAAGCTAAGAGAATTCAGCACCACCAAACCAGCTTTACAACAATTGCTAAAGGAACTTCTCTGGTCAGGAAACACAGGAGAAGGAAAAGACCTACAAAAACAAACCCAAAACAATTAAGAAAATGGTAATACGAACATACATATCAATAATCACCTTAAATGTAAATGGATTAAATGCTCCAACCAAAAGACCTAGACTGGTTGAATGGATACAAAAACAAGATCTGTATATATGCTATCCACAAGAGACCCACTTCAGACCTAGGAACACATACAGACTGGCAGTGAGGGGATGGAAAAAGATATTCCATGCAAATGGGAAAAAAGAAAGCTGGAGTAGCAATTCGCATATCAGACAAAATAGACTTTAAAATAAAGACTATTACAAGAGCCAAAGAAGGACACTACATAATGATCAAGGGATTAATCCAAGAAGAAGATATAACAATTGTAAATATTTATGCACAAAACATGGGAGCACCTCAATACATAAGGCAAATACTAACAGCCATACAAGGGGAAATCGATAGTAACACAATAATAGTAGGAGACTTTAAGACCCCACTTTCACCAATGGACAGATCATCTAAAATGAAAATAAATAAGGAAATGCAAGCTTTAAATGACACATTAAACAAAATGGACTTAATTGGTATTTATAGGCTATTCCTTCGAAAAACAACAGAATACACTCTCTTCTCAAGTGCTCATGGAACATTCTCCAGGATAGATCATATCTTGGGTCACAAATCAAGCCTTGGTAAATTTAAGAAAATTGAAATCGTGTCAGGTACCTTTTCCAACTGCAACACTGTGAGACTAGAAAGCAATTATAAGGGAAAAAAACTGTAAAAAATACAAACACATTGAGGCTAAACAATACACTACTAAATAACCAAGAGATCACTGAAGAAATCAAAGAGGAAATCAAAAAATACCTAGAAACAAAAGACAATGATAACACGACGACCTAAAACTTATGGGATGCAGCAAAAGCAGTTCTAAGAGGGAAGTTTATAGCAATACAATCCTACCTCAAGAAACAAGAAACATCTCAAATAAAAAACCTAACCTTACACCTAAAGCAATTAGAGAAAGAAGAACAAAAAAGTCCCAAAGTTAGCAGAAGGAAAGAAATCATAAAGATCAGATCAGAAATAAATGAAAAAGAAATGAAGGAAACAATAGCAAAGATCAATAAAACTAAAAGCTGGTTGTTTGAGAAGATAAACAAAATTGATAAACCGTTAGCCAGACTCATCAAGACAAAAAGGAAGAAGACTCAGATCAACAGAATTAGAAATGAAAAAGGAGAAGTAACAACTGACACAGCAGAAAGACAAAGGATCATGAGAGATTACTACAAACAACTATATGCGAATAAAATGGACAACCTGGAAGAAATGGACAAATTCTTAGAAAAGCACAACCTTCCGAGACTGAACGAGGAAGAAATAGAAAATATAAACAGACCAATCATAAGCATTGAAATTGAAACTGTGATTAAAAATCTTCCAACAAACAAAAGCCCAGGATCAGATGGCTTCACAGGCGAATTCTATAAAACATTTAGAGAAGAGCTAACACCTATCCTCCTCTAACTCTTTCAAAATATAGCAGAGGGAGGGGCACTCACAAAATCATTCTATGAGTCCACCCTCACCCTGATAACAAAACCAGACAAAGAAGTCACAAAAAAAGAAAACTACAGGCCAATATCACGGATGAACATAGATGTAAAAATCCTCAACAAAACACTAGCAAACAGAATCCAACAGCACATTAAAAGGATCATACACCACGATCAAGTGGGGTTTATCCCAGGAATGCAAGGATTTTTCAATATACGCAAATCAGTCAATGTGATAAACCATATTAATAAATTGAAGGAGAAAAACCATATGATAATCTCAATAGATGCAGAAAAAACTTCTGACAAAATTCAACAGCAATTTATGATAAAAACTCTCCAGAAAGTAAGCATAAAGGGAACTCACCTCAAAATAATAAAGCCCATATATGACACAGCCAACATTGTTCTCAATGGTGAAAAACTGAAACCATTTCCACTAAGTCAGGAACAAGACAAGGTTGCCCACTCTCACCATTATTATTCAACATATTTTGGAAGTTTTAGCCACAGCAATCAGAGAAGGAAAAGAAATAAAAGGAATCCAAATCAGAAAAGTAGAAGTAAAGCTGTCATTGTTTGCAGATGACATGGTACTATACATAGGGAATCCTAAAGATGCTACTAGAAAACTACTAGAGCTAATCAATGAATTTGGTAAAGTAGCAGGATACAAAATTAATGCACAGAAATCTCTTGCATTCCTATACACTAATGATGAAAAATCTGAAAGAGAAATTAAGGAAACATTCCCATTTACCACTGCAACAAAAAAGAATAAAATACCTAGCAATAAACCTACCTAGGGAGACAAAAGACCTGTATGCAGAAAAGTATAAGACACTGATGAAAGAAATTAAAGATGACACAAAGAGATGGAGAGATATACCATGTTCTTGGCTTGGAAGAATCAACATTGTGAAAATGACTATACTACCCAAAGCAATCTACAGATTCAATGCAATCCCTATCAAACTACCAATGGCATTTTTCACAAAACTAGAACAAAAAATTTCACAATTTGTATGGAAACACAAAAGACTCCAAATAGCCAAAACAATCTTGAGAAAGAAAAATGGAGCTGGAGGAATCAGGCTCCCAGACTTCAGACTATACTAGAAAGCTACAGTAATCAAGACAGTATGGTTATGGCACAAAAACAGAAATATAGATCAATGGAACAGGATAGAAAGCCCAGAGATAAACCCACGTACATATGGTCACCTTATCTTTGATAAAGGAAGCAAGAATATACAATGGAGAAAAGACAGCCTCTTCAATAAGTGGTGCTGGGAAAACTGGACAGCTACATGTAAAAGAATGAAATTAGAACACTTCCTAACACCATATATAAAAATAAACTCAAAATGGATTAAAGACCTAAATGTAAGTCCAGACACTATCAAACTCTTAGAGGAAAACATAGGCAGAACTCTCTATGACATAAATCACAACAAGATCCTTTTTGACCCACCTCCTAGAGAAATGGAAATAAAAACAAAAATAAACAAATGGGACCTAATGAAACATAAAAGCTTCTGCACAGCAAAGGGAACCATAAACAAGACGAAAAGACAACCCTCAGAATGGGAGAATATATTTGCAAACAAAGCAACTGACAAAGGATTAATCTCCAAAGTTTACAAGCAGCTCATGCCGCTCAATACCAAAGAAACAAACAACCCAACCCAAATGTGGGCAGAAGACCTAAATAGACATTTCTCCAAGGAAGATATACAGATTGCCAACAAACACATGAAAGGATGCTCAACATCACTAATCATTAGAGAAATGCAAATCAAAACTACAATGAGGTATCACCTCACACCGGTCAGAATGTTCTTCATCAAAAAATCTACAAACAATAAATGCTAGAGAGGGTGTGGAGAAAAGGGAACTCTCTTGAACTATTGGTGGGAATGTAAATTTACACAGTCACTATGGAGAACAGTATGAAGGTTCCTTAAAAACCTAAAAATAGAATTATACAACCCAGCAATCCCACTACTGGCCATAATTCAAAAAGAATCGTGTACCACAATGTTCATTGCAGCACTATTTACAATAGCCAGGACATGGAAGCAACCAAAGGGTCCATTGATAGATGAATGGGTAAAGAAGATGTGGCACATATATACAGTGGAATATTACCCAGCCATAAAAAAACGAAATTGAGTTACTTGTAGTGAGGTGGATGGACCTAGAGTCTGTCATAGAGAGTGAAGTAAGTCAGAAAGAGAAAAACAAATACCGTATGCTAACACATATATATGTAATCTAAAAAAAAAAAAAAAAAAAGGTTCTTAAAAACCTAGGGGCAGGACAGGAATAAAGACACAGATGTAGAGAATGGACTTGAGGACACGGGGGGTGGGAAGGGGAAGCTAGGACGAAGTGAGAGAGTGTCATGATTATATACACACTACCAAATGTAAAATAGATAGCTAGTGGGAAGCAGCCACATAGCACAGGGAGATCAGCTCGGTGCTTTGTGACCACCTAGAGGGGTGGAATAGGGAGGATGGGAGGGAGACCCAAGAGGGAGGGGATATGGGGATATATGTATACGTATAGCTGATTCACTTTATTATACAGCAGAAACTAATGCAACATTGTAAAGCAATTATACTCCAATAAAGATGTTAAAAAAGAAAAAAAAAAAAAGAGACATGGAATGAACAATGGTTCAAACATACCAGGTGGGCTTTGAGAATTGATTTCAACATATATTCTAGCTATTATAAAGAAACAAATCAATAAATGCTACTTAATCTATTACTCAACTTTAGTATCTGGTGATGCTGAGATAGCATCAAAAATTCCTACTTCTACATTTCAATTTGATTTTCAATAATTATACTTTAAGTTACTTATGCCATCACTATGGTGTGTGTGGCACAAGAATAGCTCAATAAATGTTTGTTAAATAAGTGCATTAAACAAATGATCTATGAGTATGGATGATTCTATTTTATTGTGGGAATATTGGAATTACGTATTTGTGCACTTTTTGTTTATTTTTAGAGGATTTGCATCCTATTTAGGGACTGAAATTCAGAAACTTATTTCCCTAAACCTTCTAACTACAAGGTTCTCTTACTTATGCCTATTTCTCCTCACTTTTCAAGGGCATAGTTCTGCCGGTGAAACTGGGAGGCACTGACAAGGACAAAGGAGGGAGGAAATGTGAACAGGAAAACTCTTTTCTGGCAGGTCAGTGTCATTCTTTGAGTTAAGATTAAAGTCATGTACTTTGCTTATTTATTTTAAAGGTGAGTAATATTAGAACCCACTCATTACGTTGACATGAAGCATAGACATAGTAACAACTATAGCCACCTTTGTATCAATATTAGAAAAGAAGCCTGCTTTTTCAAGTACTTAAATTTTATTTATTTAAAAGATTTATTTGAAATGAAAACAGTATTACGTTAAAATAAAAAAATATTTTAAATTTGCTATTTAATAATATAATAGCTCATTTTAAATAAATGTATAAATTATCTTAAATAAAACTTTCTGAAATCATAATTGTCAATATAAGAATAGATTTTGTGTCAAAGTACAAGATTTTATTAAGAATGAATGAGGAAATGAGGACAGGAAACTTGCATTTATTGAGCGCAAGATGAATGTTAGTTGTCCTCAAATGGACTATTTCATAAATTATCCCAACAGATCTCTGTAGGATATATTATCCTTATCTCAGATCAGCAACCTGCGATTCAGAAAAGCTGGATAACTTGCTGACAGTCACAGAGGCACTGATAGAACCAAGATTCAAACATTCGTTTTCCAGTGCAGTTCCTCAGTCTTCGCTGTGTGACAAATGCCTGGCCTCTGTAACTTCAGTTCTGAATGAAAACAATATGTTGACATCCTTCCTAAGAAACAGACATCTATGTTCATCTTTTTCTTAATTAATTTTGCTCACAACTGGGAAAGAGAGAAAGTGGGTGTTGAGAGAGAGGGGAAAATTTAAATACTTCAAGAGTAATATCACAGGCAATTGAGAAGAGAGCGATATTCCTGATCTGCACACAGTATTAATAAAACCATAATTGATTGGTACAGTTCATAATTAAGTATAAAAGAAACATATACATACTTTCAAATGATGATTCTGTCACCTTACTTTATGTCCCATGTCCATCCAAGTCAGAAATTCAAGATGGGGTCTCGAGAAGAAGAGAGACCAAGTAAAAATAATAATGATACATGAAGTTTGGGTCAGGAAAACAGCACGGTAAAGAACCTCAGTTCTACCCTATTAAGACGATATCTGGGAAAACGAGATGAACAAGGATATGAAAGTGGAAAGTCATTGTTATCTATCAAGACCAGCGTTTGCTTCACTTGGCTTGGAGCATTGAGGCAGAGGCTGGAGCTACACCAAGAGTTGTAGAGTGAGAAAGATGTGGAAGAGCCACTTTGAGGACGCAGCTCCCTAGAGCCAAGAAAAGGAACACTGTTTCATGACCTGGGTTGGGGATCTTAAAAACAGGGTGACAGGTGACTTGTTCCAAAAGCCCTCAGTGCTGTGAGTCCCCTAGGAAAACGGTGTCAAGGAGTAGAACATTGGGTGTTGATCCAGGATTGGGTGCTTGAAGGACAGGAGAGTAAGAGAGTGGAGAGTTCTGGCAACAGCGGTTAAGCTGGCAAATCTTGGTGCAGACTGATTAGAGAAGGCATGAAGGCAGCCAAAGGTGTGTGTGTTTGGTGTGGGCGGTGGCCTTGCTGACACGTGCCATTCTAGCTGTGGGCTCAGCACCATGCCTAAGGTGTGTTTGTCACTTAGTAAATGGGGGTTGAATAAGAAACAATGAATCAGAAAATGAAGGGATGATAGGACTGCATACAGTTCTTGATGGCAAGTTGCCAACATATAATTCATATTAAAATCCTAAACTGCAAACATATTTTTATGGTAAAATTACCATTGTGGACAAAATAACTAGGTTCGATGCTGATCCCTAATTTTAATATTTGAGCCTTTCGGTGCTCTGTGTAATTGGCTAGAAATATCCATCAATACAGAGACTGCACTAATGCTATAATGATAATTATAATTTGATTAACCTTTTTGAATTATGAGCTTCCATTGCATATTGTATCATCAAATAGCAAATCAGCTAGTCTTCTGTTCTATACTTGGTTGATTCTTTTCCCAAAATATTTTGTGGTTGAGTATTAAAATATTTGTGATGTTAAACTTAAATTATTTCATTGCTTTATTTTAAGTTTGAGAGTAGTGTTTCCTTAGCAATACTAAGATGGTTAATCATTTTACTAGATGATATACATCATCTACGCCTCTCAAAATAATTGTGTTGATCACTGAATGATTTTCTACTAAATCCATGGTAATTTGCTAAGTCCTTCACTTAACCAACATCTCTACCACATGGGATATTACCTCCAAGTTACAGATGCGGAAACTGAGGCTCAGTCAGACCTAAGGTCTTATGGCAAATGCATAGAGCATATCAAATCCCATCTATGTCTTTGCTCCTTGTGGAGTTTATTTGATTTATTCTAAAATATTTGGAGGTAATATGCAGTCATTTAAAAATTTGTTACTATTTTGCTATTATGCACATTAATAGCTTTGAATGGATATGTTTTAAATAGCATTAAATTTGACTTCAAATTTTGTTGATTGAGAACAAAGATTGTACAACTCCTTGTTATACACTGAGATATAAGACTTGATTCCCTTCAGCTTTCAGAGTAGGAAAAAGCTGATGGCCACTCTTCTAAAAGGCTGGAACCTCTGGAAAATCCCTGATGAACAGCTCTCATTACATGTGGCCTCCTTCCTGACTTTATGGAAAGGTGAGTGGTGAAGGCTCGCCTCTTGAGTGTTTGGCAATGTACTAAGAACAGATCAGGTCAATAATCTAATAGCCCCTAATGCAGGGTTGACGGATTTAGCAAATGCGTCCAGAATATGCATTCAAATTTTAATTTCAGATAAAGAGTGGAAATATATCGTATTCGATATTTGGGACATACTTATACTAAAAAAGTATTCATTGCTGATCTGAAATTCTAATTAAACTGAATGTCTTGTATTTTATTTGACAACCCTATCCCATGAGCACTGTTCGCCAGGAACAGAGAGAGCAAGGAAAGATAAATATAAATAAGCAAATGTCTTCCAAAAACTGCCCTGGGAAAGATTATTTTGAAACAGACATGAAATTCTTCCAAATTCTTAGGTGAAATGCATCTGATTCCACTTGGGCACCGGGCCAGGGGAATGTCCTTTCACAGGCTCAAAGCAAACCAATTCTTGATGAGTGGTTATTGGCCAAACACAGTACAAGAAAGTTTGGGAGAAGACAAATGGAAACTTAATGAATTCTTAAATGAGGAAAGGGTTAGGGGAAAGCAATTGGCAAAGTTTTCTTCTGATTTATGAAAGAACTATGCTACATAAAACGGAAACATCTTTCCTTTAAGCCTCTTGTCGTTGGGTTTACTATGGTGCTATCTTACTTTTTTAAAAAAGTGTTACTTGGGTTAACTTCTTTTTGTTTGAATTCTCTACAGTTTTCTACTGTTAGAAGTTGTTCCTGGGGACCTTGTAAATTAATACTTTAAAAATAAGCGTAGGGTTTACTCAGTAGGCTGATAGTAATGATAAAAATAAAATTGAATTAGCCCATAATAACAATTTAGCTTTACACTGTGGACATCACAGTGAGTTTATTCACCAAGTTTCAAAACAGATCATTTTCCTTTCATTACTCCCAGTTCAAGCTGCAAAGTGTAAAGACAATACATCCTCTGAAGATACAGACAGTGATAGCAGATATTACACAGTGCTTCTGTCTTTATGAAAAATAGAACTAACTGTAGCATATACTAAAAAAAGACAATCCGTTCAGTTGAATTAGGGGAAAATTACTGTTTATAACCGTTACTGAATAGCTGCTCCCTAAAATATCAGGAATTAAAATGACAGCAAATGCAACAAATATCTGTTTGAAAAAGAAGATGGGTTTCATTTGAATTTTACCTGGCCATTGCTCAATAATGCAGACATTTCAATTGTTCAATCTGACATTGAAATAAACAATCTATTGAGGTCAGAGGAGTGGGTGGTATGCAATGGATTTTTTACTCTGCTCATTTGATATTCTGCTAGAAACTGGTAGAGGTAATTAAAGGGAAAGCCACTTCAAATCTTTTTGAGGAAGCTCCTGATAGCATAATGTGGGTATATATTTTTATAAGTAAATGTAATTCAATTGAAAAAAATCCCATTTAAAAAATGGGTAGGGTTGGAAACTGCATAAATGAGATTACCTAATTTTGCTATATCACACATGCTTTGTTTGTGATCTACTCTTTCTGCTTCTTGCTCTGCCCTTCATAAACCCATCAGGCAGAATATAACCAGTCCTGGGCTCTTTTGCCTGGCAGTTAAGTCCCCAGCATGTTGCCTGAGTTGATAGGAGCTATGTGTTTGTTGAATGAATGAATACATGAATTATTAATTAAATCAATTATATGCTGACTGTGCTCCTTTGCCAACACTGACAGTATTGTCCAGACTAACTCGAGGCCAGTTAAAAAGCAACTAAATAGACAACAAAAGCTCCTGCACGTGTAATCCAGGTTGTTGGTGAAATATCCTTCTGTAATGTCCAAACCTGAACTACAAGTATTTCCGGAGCAATTTATTAGTAATGATTTTTCTGTAGCTGCTTACCTCTGATTCTATGACAGTGGTACAGGCTGGAACCTCAGGAAAATTTCTTGATGAACAGCTAGCATTACATTTGGCCGCCTTCCTGACTTTCTGAAAAGATGAGTAGTGAATGCTGGCCTCTTGACCATTTTGGTAATGCACTAAAAACCGATCTATCTAGGAGGTCAATAGTCTAATAGCCTCTAGAATAAGATTGTCAGATTTAGCAAATGAATACAGAATGCTCACTCAAATTTGAATTTCAGATAAAATAGATAGATAAAATTTTTTCTGTAAATATACTACTTGAGGTCACAATTATTTTCTTGAAGGCTAGATTAAGATGATTGTTTACTACACAGTAATAGGGCAGTTAATTTCTAAAATGTATTTATATTTGTATTAGGGGTCCCAGTTGTGTCTAAATACAAATATCAGATCTCACCCTTTATCTCACACTATAAGTGGTATTAAATACATTTGACTGTTTCATCCATCTTGAAATACTTTTTCCCTTGCCTTCTTAGATCCCACACTTCCCTGGTTTTTCTCCTACATCCTACGCTCTTCTTTCTTGCTCTCCTTTGCTGAATCATTTCTATCTTTCCAAAATCTAAATGTTGGAATTCTTTGGGACTCAGTGTTTGACAGTCTTTGGGTCTTTAAGTAACTACATTACTTCCTAGGTCAAAGGTTATGAAATGTTCCGTTTTCAGTAGCTTTAGGGTCTCAGTAGTGTTTTCTGAATAAACCCTAGGCCAAAATAAATACCTAAATGTTCCATTTTTTAAGCAGTTAGTTCCAAACAACTTACTATGTATTTGTGTCCTGTGGTAGGCTGAATAAAAGCCTCCAAAGATATACAGATCTAAGTACTCAGAATTTGTGAATATGTTACCTTTTATGGCAAAAGGGAATTTTGACCCCATATATGATTAATCATATATGATTAATTTAAGGATCTTGAGATAGGCAGATTATCCTGGATTACCTGTGTGGACTGCTGTAATTGCAAGTATCCCTACAAGAGGGAAAAAAGAAAGTCAAAGGAGACAAATGTACTGTGACAATAGAAACAGAGAGATTTGTAGATGTTACAATGCTGGTTTAGAAGATGGAGGAAAAGGCTATGAACCAAGAGACTCACTTTAGCTTTAAGGACACGCATCACACATAGACTGAGAGTGAAGAGACAGAAAAAGGTTTTCAAGTAATTGGTAACCAAAAGAAAACAAGGAAAGCTATATTAACAGAAGACAAAATCGATTTTAAGCTACAAATGATCAAAAAATACAAAGAAGGATCATTATTTAATGATAAAGGAGTCAATTAATCAAGGTATAAAAAATGTAAATATTCATGCACCCAACATTGGACACCAAAATATAGAGAGCAAATACTAACAAAATTAAAGGAGAAGTAAGTAGCAATACAATAAAAGATGGGGAATGTAATGCCTCACTCTCAACAATGGCTAGATCGTCCAGTCAGAGAATTAATAAGGAAACAGCAGATTTGAACAACACTATATAACAAATCGACCTAACAGACATATAAAGAATGTTCCATCCAACAGCACCAGACTATGCATCTTTATGGGATGCAGCAAAAGCAGTTCTAAGAGGAAAATTTATAATGACACATGCATGTATCAAGAAAAAAGAAAGAATTCAAATAAACGACCTAAGTTTACAACTCAAGGTAACAGGAAGAAAAAAAAAACCAAGCCCAAATTATTATTCAGGAATAAAGAAGGAAGGAAATTCTGCCATTTAGGACAACATGGATGAAACTTGAAGGCATTACGCTAAGTGAATTAAATCAGACACAGAATGGCAAATACTGTATTATCTCACATATGGAATCTAGAAAAACAAGCTCGTAGAAACAGAGAACAGATTGGTGGTTGTCAAAGGCAAGATGGGGGGATGGGTGAAGGTTGTCAAAAGGTGCAAATATCCCATTATAACATAAATAAGTTCTGATGATGTAAAGAACATCATGGTGACTATAATTAACAATACTGTATTATATATTTAAAAATTGCTAAGAGATTAGATCGTAAAAGTTCTCATCACAAGAAAAAACATCTGTAACTCTGTTAGGTGATAAACTTGTTAGCTAAATGTGTAATCATTTTGCAATATATACATATATCAAATCATTACATTGTACACCTTAAACTAATGCAATGCTCTATGACAATTATCTCTCAGTAAAACTGGAAAAAAGAATTAATAAAATTAATAAATAAAATAAAAGTCTTCCCCATCCCCATACCCCACCTAAAAATCTATTCACTGGAAGAAGTTGGAAGACTGGAGAGTAAACTCAGCTCAAAGGAAGAAAGTTGTGATCCATGAAGCCTGGCCTCATGGACGAGGGATCTGAGGGATAATATTTAATTTGAGAATCATAAGGTGCCTGTATTTGTATGCTCAGGTTGCCATAACAAAATACCTTAGACTGATGGCTTAAACAAAAGACATTATTTCTTACAGTTCTGAAAGGTGGGAAGATTGAGATCAAAGTGCTGGGGTATTCAGGTCCTGGCCCCTCCTGGCTTGCAGAAGGCCCCTTTCTCACTGTGTCCTCATGTGGTAGAGACAGAGAATGCTCTGGGGTCTCTTCCTCCTCTTGTAAGGGTACTAATCCCATCTTGAGGTGCCCTTCCTCATGACCATGTCTAAATTTAATTACCTCTAAACACCATCACATTGGGCCTTAGAGATTCAACATATTAATTTAAGAGGGGGTACACAAATATTTAATCCATAACAGAGTCTTTCAGACCTGTTTCTCTTTTCTTTATGACATCACTTTGGACTTGCTAATGATTCATGATTTGCATGTGAATGTGTGTGTGTGTGTTTGTATAGAAGTGTGTGTAAACTACAGGGTAACTATAGAGTTATTATGGGGAAAACTATGGAAGCTATGAGTAAAATCATTAAAAAAACTACCTCACTGCACAATCTCTGTACATCATCTGTGTTCTATATTATTTTACTGATAATACACTTAATTTTGCTAAATCAGACCCCCCCAAAATTTGTTAATACGAATTGATCTTTAATTATTGCATGGGAAAAAATACGTAAAATTCCTATATGGTACTCTAAGGCAATAATGTTATATTTTCTTCAATGATTTCTTGGAATTTCATTTTGATTTACAAACTTCTTTAGTTCCTTCTTTAGTGAAATTAAGTGTATTATCAGAGAAATACTATATAAAACATTAAAAGTTTTTTAAACAACTATAAATGTAGGCCCTGGACTCAGATCTGTATTTGAATCCTGGCCTTTCCTAGTTTTGAGTTATATAACTGTGGTGCAGTTTTTAATTTCTATGCGCCTCAATTTACTCATCTGTTTAAATGGGAATAATGGAATTTGTGTCATAGGACTATAATGAAGAATAAATAAGTTGACAGAGGTAAAACAGCTTACAATGAGGACTCAACTGACATAAGTTTGGACAGTCCTGGGTTTCTATCTCTTTTCCAGCTTATTTAAGAGTATCCTTCTCACTCCCCAAAATGAAATGTTTGGAAGATAAATTAAATGGCCATAACCTAGCCATAACCATCATAACTTCCTCTTCTTCCTCTTCATCATCATCACGTATAGAAAGCTCCAGATCAAATTGCAAAAAAAAAAAAAGGCAAAATGAAACAAAGTGAGCAAGTATATTTTCAGTTGTCCCATGTGCCTAATACTAGGCTAGAAAACATAAGGGTTGCCTAAACATGATCTGAAGTTCTATCAAGAATACATTGGTACAAGGAAGTAAAACAAGGTGGTATAACGGGATTCAGGTAGCAAGTGCTGAGAATTCTTGAGAGAAAGAGAACTTTGTGAGCTGGTGAAGAATGGAACCTCATAGTTACCACTGGTAAGATGGGGAGGAAAAAGTTGAGGAAAATCATAACAATGTCACCCACCCCCACTCTCCTTGAGGGAGAATTTTGCAAAATTATCTATTAGTTGATTATTCAATTATTTACTTGAAGAGATGCGTCTGTATATCTCTAATTTTATTTTTATAAGCATTCTCTTCTCATTTTGTGAGAATATGTACTTTTCTTATACAAGGGATGGCAAGTGGCAAATGGCAAAGCATACTAATGCTATTGAGTACAAAAATAAGATTTTTTTGTAAGAAAGCTCTTTTATTTTTCTGAAAGGAGAGTGGTTAGACCTGAAAATTGCATCTATTTCAAATGTCAGCATTTGTAAAGTCTGGTGATGTTTACCTTCATTCAATTAGCAATTATTGTTTACATTCTCACATTACACCTCTAATGATGTTTTCCTATCACTAAACTAAAACTTCTCTATGAGATACCGTAGAATTTGAACTTTGTAATAAAAGGGATAACATAAAAACAAACTCTTATTTATTAGAATACTATCCTGGTCTGTAACTCATATGTTGCTGGATGATTTAGCAAACTTGATTTAGTGCATTATTTTGTGGCCCCAGAATATCCTAGTACTGAGTAATTGGGGTTAGCTCCCCTTGGCAGGCTGTATTAGTTACCGATAAGTCAATGTGTTAATTTGGGAATTGCTAGTTTATGAGATGTAAAGGGATTGTCTAGAGACTATTGATTCATGTTCTTATCTTTGTATGTTCTCTTGCTCATCAGCGATGGGCCTCAGGTATGCCATTATAAAGATTTTTTTCTCAAAAACTGAAAACCACAGATGGCCTCAGACATCAAACGTACGTTTGCAGAACTTATGAATAGGCGCCTTTGTTTTAGCAGTGGGGGAACACTTTCCTGGTGAAGAGATAGAGCGGGTCATGTCGTAGTGGTAACCCACTTTGTTCCTCCGTGACCAGGATGCCAGGCTAGTCCAGGAAGCAATATCATGAAACAGGGGTTTGGTCAGTGTGGTGTTTGGCTGCCAACGTTTTGAGCCTGAGTAGACGGATATATTGAGAAGTAAGACTGAAATTAGAAGAGTTTGCATTTGACTCTTAATTTCATATTTGATTCAATGGGTGGCTGAATGTAACTCTCTACCTTTTCATTCTCCACTGATTTCTACACTAGGTGGGATATTTCTGCCTACTTGTTTGGTTCACCACCAAATTATGAGGAAAATGAAGAGACAGAACACATTTTTAAAATTATGTTCTCTTGTAGAGTACAGTTTAGAAATAATTTTTTGCAGAATCTACATTTTGAATGTAAGTCTGACATTTGGGCCTCATTCACCCTACCCATCTGCAGATTCTAAATCCTATATAAGGTTGGGGTAATTCTGCCAAAGGCTTTCCTTCCTCCGCCTGCTAACCTAATCAAACATTTGGTCTGTTAAAACAAAGATGGGCCAGGAAAGTTTTTCTTATATTTCAATTGCCAGTTGAAACCAAAGAGACAATATCCCCTGGATCATTTGAATACCTCATTTATAGTTGGCATTTACCCTAATGCATAGGTCTTGAATGCTTTGAAAATATACTGAGTTCTTATACAGGGTAGGGGTTTCCCTTTCAGAAACAGAGGCTGCAAATATGCTCAAGATATGAGCATGGTATACACAAAATATGGTTTATTATGTTTAGGTTGGCACTGTTTGGGTATGCCATGGATGCAAAATGTTCCTGAAGTCCCCCATCAACAATACAATTGTTTCTAAGTTTCAGAGCTGAAGGCTTCATTAAATGCTGGAGCACGTGACATAATGGCGTGCTCAATTGCTAACTTAATATTTAGATACCGAAATTTGGAGGCAAACACCTGATGCTCCCCTCAGGTCTCTACAATTAATCACATTTGCTAATCTTTCCCAAGACGTCTTAGTAGACAGAGAAGAATGCAAAGTTTTAATTTGCTAATCACCCAGTTGGCTAAGTACTTGGGGGGGAGATGCTAATCGTCTGCAGACATCTGTAATGACCCTTGGACAAAACCGAGGAAAACGAAATCAAAGCTTTGACAAGGGCAGGAGAGCGGAAACAGAAGCCCTAATTGTGGCCATGTGAAGTGCACTTTCCCCTTTTGTATCTTTTGTAGTAGGATTGCACAATACTGTAAAAAGTAACTTTTATAGATAGAACCAAAAATGACTTTTTTCCATCTTCTGGGATAAATGGTCAAACTTGATCTGTGAAATACGCAAAGAGAGACCGACATTGTGGTGCAAATGGAGCAGACAAAAGAGTTTGGGCGAGCTTTTGCCAGTTAAATTTGGCTAACCTGCAGAAAGCTATTGTCAAGCCAGCCATGCTTCACTGAGCTCCCTTCCACTTTTGTTGTCATGTTTCCTCTTTATGGTTAAGTGAACCTCAAAACAATGACAAAGAAATATGCACTGAGTCACATATTCTAAGAAATAGACTGTACTCTCCTCAAATCAAAATAACGGCACTTTAATTCTTGGATTTTCCACATTTTCGTTGCTAGAGCTCCTATTTGCTTTCTTTGAATCTGTATCAGTTCATGCAGTTCTGCCAAGGGGGGAAGCTTCACAGGACACTGCCACTTTAGCACGTGAAATATTAAGATGAACAGAACATGGAAAAGGTAAGCTTGCTTCCTTGCAGTATTTTGAGTGTCTGTTTCTTTGCTGGCGAAGTTTTGAGTTTTCTTGGTTGAGAGAAGTTTTGTTTAAATATCCATCCTGTGTCAAATAAATTACTCTTGTTGCTGTTTTTAATGGCTAAAGTATAGGAGGGAAAAAAGAAAAAAAAATGTGATACCACTCCACTTAGGAAGCAAAGGAAAAAGCCATGGGTTTGCACTTAAATATAGACTACACTGATACAATTGTCAGAGGTAGGTGTTGTCGCCTCAAAAAAGCACAACTTATTGAATTTCCTAGGTTCAGAATTTAATTTTTTTTGAATAGTTTCTAGTGAATTTGGTTTTGAAGATGAAACTCTGTTATGTAACTTGATCATGGAAAAAATATAAGCCTGATCTAAATAAGCTTGGTCTAAAATCAGAAGAGCTGCCAATTCTGTGAATATTCCCTGATTCTTCTCTGCTTCATATTTTGTTGTTGTTGTGACTGAAATAACGCTTTTAAACTGACGTTTTAAAACATTTTACTTTAGAATGCCCTCCCCAAACAGTTCAACATCACACATGTTGAAGTTTTCTGGTGAGAGTTGCTCAGTTGTCTCAGGGTGGATGGCTGGACTTTTATGACACCCGGTAATTGCCTTTCCCAGAATTGTATCCTTGAAAGAGGGTCTAATAAAGTGTTGGATCTTTTTACTTTTCTCCCCACGGCAAGTTCTCTGGTTTCAGCTTTCCAGATTCTCTAGTATTGAGTGTTCTTGCTGCAGTAAAGGCAAAACAGCTTTCTCTAAAACACTTTCTAAAAGCTCCCAGTCAATACTTGAGCGCTGCTCCCTGCGTGGCCTTGACAGCCCTCACACTGTCCCTCACTGAGCTCCAGCCTCGGTTTTCTCAGCAGGTGTCTATCAACACACATCTTGATTTAGTCATCTTTTACCATCTCCAGGAATGCAAAACCTCATTGATTTCTCCTGCTCTCTTTGTGTTTCCTACCTTCTCACATAGGAGTAAATGAGCTCTTAGATGAAGAAACTCTCACATTCAAGACTTTTCACCTTTATAGGAGCTCCACACACCTATTCCTTTAGATGAATGACAACAACAAAAAAATAGAAACAGAGTCTGGAGGTTTTCTGTATTAGGGAAAAAGAACTTTTTTTGGTTTGTTTTTGTTTTTTTTTTTAAGTCCTAAAGATAAATAAAAGCTGTGAGATTCTATTTTGTAACTAGTTGCTTTGCTTTCCTGGGAGGATATGTCCTGTGAAAATTGATGTAGAACTGAGTACTGTTAAGTACAGCATCCCAAAGAAGAGTGGCACCCATGTGACCAACTTCATCCACTTTTGGAGGTGAAGAATCCAAGTACCACATTCAGCATTACCATGTTGATAGACTCAGAAAACAACAAAAACATTGCCTTCCTATTTCATTTGCTAATCTCTCCTAGGAAAGGTGTAGATTCATGTTGAGGTATAAAGGCTTGATGACTTGCTGAGGTCATGTTTTGAACTCAGAATTTTTTGCCGTAGAATGGCACATCAATACTCTTTTTAAATGCAGAATATAAAAGTAAATAACACTCATAACATAATTGTTTGGGAAGAATTGATGGGATGTTCACAAATGTGTAACAAAACAAGTATTGTTAGCGAATTTTATAAGGATTGGAGAGTTTTCTGGTCCTTGAATGTGCATAGGCAACTAGGAGGGAAAGTTCATGCACATAATTCGTGATTGCTCAACGTGGAATCAGAAATTCAAGGACTATCCTGGTACTATCCTTAGTAGCTTTTCTAATCATTGTTTACTTTGAAATCTGAAGTTCTCTTTTTCCTGAGAAGAAAAATGTATTTAAAATAGTATCTTAGGAAAAAACCTTTGATAAACTGCTATCTGTAGCTTTTAATTCTTTCATAGTTCCCCATGATATCAGAGAGCGATATAAAGTGAAATTTCAAAACAGTACTATGAAAAGAATTTTAGGAAAGATTTTGTAACTCTCTAAAGTATGTAATTTTCTCAAATGCCTATGACTTTGAAATTTAATTAATAGATTCTTTAAATTTTAGGAACATAATTTATACTTCCTTTTCCATGCCTTTTCATACAATGCTCCATTGTAATTTTGTAAGTGTTGTAAGTGTATATGTTGGGGTTAATTGAATCCAGAGTGGAAGGAGTTGAGAAAGGAACTAGGCTAACACAAATGTCAATTTTACATTTTAATTGGATAGATCATTAGTTTATAATTAGGAAAAGTATTAAGAATTAGTGGAAATAAAAATAACTTGAAGACTGTGGTGCTGTCCTGGGTATCATCCAGAGTCACCTATTTCTCTTAAGTTCTTCTGTGTGATTCATTCCTGTTCCCAGTTCACTGTACACGATCTAGTTTTATAAATATTTGACCAGTTTTGATCACCTCATTTTTTTGACTACATTTTCAGATTTTGACTGTTTTAGTAGATAACTGACCTAAGATAATAAAATTTAATTTCTAAAATATTCTTTCAACTAAAAACACCTGCTATAAAATTCATGTTTATTATTTTTTTAAATTACCTTAATGAAGCTAGAACTTAAAGGGAAGGAAGCACTATTACTTAGTTGAGTAACACGTTATAAGAACACATGTATTAATATGTGTGTATACCTAATATTTTATACAAAATATTATATAAAACCATTATATCGTATGCACTCATGTGTGTCATAATCTGAATTTGCTAACATTGGTGTCTCTGAAAGTTTCACACACAAATATCTTAAGGTTTTAATAATGATTAAGTACAAAGTAAATGATCCAAACCAAACCACTATTTGATTTATTTTGTAGGAAATGAATGAATCCTCTCCTATTCCATTATTATCATTGGGATTAAAATTAAAGTAGAATGGATGGGAATGTGTTTTGTTTTTTATTTTGTAACTTGGTTTCCATGGATTTCAGTCACTAGCTTACTTTTATAAATTATATGGCTATATCTTTATTACTGCTAATTTATGCTTATATTTTTATATATCACAAAATGTTAAAATATAGATGTATAATTAGATCATTGTAATCATAAAATTTTAATCCAGATATGGATAAATATTGTTACTGATATCTGATATAAAGATGAGAGATTAATGCCTTCATCTTCAAAACTGTACATATTGTACGAAATTTTGTTATTTATGTCAATAATCTTATTAACACACTCTAATTATACATATGCTCAAATTGCATTAGTTAATAGTGGAGTAAAAACTGAGACTTTTCTGAGCTTTGCTTTTCTATAATTTAAATTGTGTTGTTGATATTATAACATTAAAAAAATCATATAGTTTATACTTCTGCTTTTGAATATTAACTTGAGTAAAATACAATCATTGACAAATAATCAGGGGACCCTAGCCATTCCCACCATGTATGTAAGTATATATAACTACATACCCATGTTTTCCAATAAGTTAAAGGTAATACAGAAAATTCTTCTTTATGGAATCAGAAATTATATGGTTAAAATTAACTAAAAAGTAATTTTTGTTTTATGGAACCTGGCTTTCCTTACTTTTAACTTTCATATGTATTTTGTCTTTCAAGGAAGTCTTACTCTATGTAGTATGTAAATGGTCTAATTCATCTTCTTTTAACCTATTGTTCATTTATTTTATTCAATTTATTTCTATAATTATTTTATAATTAAAAGTATTCCTGCTCTATGTGAGAGTGTTATAACTTGAGTAAAGCAAACACTAACTCAAAGGACAACATTAACTTTGGACTGAAATTAATCATAGAACATTATAATCCTGAAGCATGATTCCTAAGGAGGTTATTACAGAATGAATAAGTTGATTATGATGGAAATTTCCCTTCTGGTGTCATTCTGGTCCTCACTTGCATACACTGCAATAGAACTTCACCACCACTCATGTTCTTCAATATTTGCTGGTGTAACAATTCACAATTGCAGTCTCAACAGTGATCGTAACACTTCAATGAAATTGTTCTACATAATTTCATGATATATGGAAGAGATTAAAATAATTGAATTGCTTTAATATATCCCATTAGTGTTTGAGATATCTTGATTCACATTTTCTTTTTAAGCCATATAAAGGGTACTTTCTGTCCCAGCAAATGAAGCTGGGGGTGGGGTAGAGTGGGTCAAGATGCTGAGAGTGGGTGTGAGGAGAGAGATAGAGAGGCCAGAAATGGATTTGGAATTGAAGGGAAAAAAGTGATAGTTTCTTACTTTTTATATGAATCTGTGGATTTGAATTAAGAGAAGTCTTACATGCGAAACTTTAATTTACATTTAATTATTGATCAAAGCCTAAAAAGCCAACTTTAAGGAAAAGAACCACACACTTCTTTTACCTTTTAATTCCCATGTTTGAGAAATTTCAAAACATTTCAAAATTTCAGATTTTCCAAAAAAAATAAATAAATTTCAAGGAAAAGATACAAAAACTCTTCCCACATAATTTTCTGAGGTGAATTGATAATCTCAAGTGGTATTGACTATTATACATCTGAGCGATGTTTAGAGTTGGAAAAATACCTGTTCTTCACTAGAAGAGGGAGTCTAGGGTGGCAGCCTTGTTTCTTTTTTTATATAGGTATATTGCAGTTGAGTGACTATGTGCTGGTACTATAATTCAGATTTACAATCAGCCTGCTGCATCAGTATTAGAATGCAATGAATCACATGGCATCCAAATGAGACTTAGCACAAGAGGAAAGTGAGAAACAAGTAAGTCGGAAGTTTTGCCTAATATGGGGGGAAAAGAAGAAACCTGATGGGACGCTCCTCTGTGACTATGACTTTGCTTAAGAATTTAGAATTGCTGTGGTTATTGGCAGACAAGACCTCATCCCTTCTAAAACTCCAGGGAGAAGGTCTGGAGACAGCTTGCCAACTCTATCCTGCCCTAAACGGCAAAGGCTGTGCTCTCAATCACAGTGGATAGCATTAATAACCCCCATGAAATCATTATGTGCAATGCACCGGATTCTCTCCTGAAGACATTTCTATTTCTAATTCTATTCATTACTCACATGGCAAAAAGCAAAGTTATTTTAAAAGCCAGATTCTGTATGGCAGAAATTGATGAGGCACACATTATTTTTCAAGTGAATATATTTTTGACATTAAAATCATTTCTTTGAATAAGAAACTTGTATGGAGAAAAGTGAACTCAGGTGAAGTCAACTTAGATGAAGCAAACTTTACCTGAACTTTGCTCTGAAAGATTACTCAGCGTTTTGGCCATGATACCTAACTGTTCTCAACAAGGTTTCCTATGCCTGCAGAATGCCCTTCTAGTACTATGAGCAGGAGGGAAGGTCCACTGTCCTTCATTCCATTCCTTGGACAACTGAACATTTTCCATGATACTCTGAGACATTTAATGTTTTTACTACTACCACAGCACATTTTTCTTTTAAATAAAATTAGATTTAGAAAAATCGGGTTAAAAGGGCTCAAGATGTGCACGCTATACAACAAATAAAGTAATTCCCTCCAAGTCTGGGATATTGCCACTTACCTTGGCAGTCTTGATGCTCCTTCATAATGGCAGTTGCTTAGGACTTAGAAAATATAAAATACCTATGGGACATATTCCAGTACTGTACATTAAATTTGAGGATTTTACATGTGATAAAGTATGTCAGTGTTGCTTACAGGGAATTCCAGTGATACCTCCGCTTTCTTGGACTTATTATAAATCCTTTGTTGGAATTATTGTGGCTGGTTCAATAATTCAGATTAGCCCTCATGTTTATTAATGCACTACATCTGTGCAAACAACATGTCAAGCAGAGAGTTTATTGTAATTGCCTGAGCAAACAGAACCTGAAAGAAGCAATTTCCAGTTACAATATGCTATGACAAGTAATGAGGTAATTGGCATTCTGTCCTGATTACTTCCACCTTCTTTTTCATCAGGTCTATATTGTGTGTGATAGATAGTTTTATAAGAAATGAAGGTGTTTGATAATATGGTTCACTGCTGCTTAAGGTTAGTGATTAAAGACAATCATCATTTTCTCTCAGAGATCTTATTAGCTTTAACATTATTTATTCATATGTGTAAGAGTGTGCCCAGGACCCATCGTCTCAGTGTACTGCATGCGGTTAAAATGTAAAGGCAACTGCCACTGAGTGAATGCAGAGCATGTTCTAGGTTTCCAAGCATGATGGGACACGGCAACTTTTTGCAAATGAAATCCATGCACTAACAGTGTGGGTTAGGATAATGGCTTTGAGCTTGCATCTGTATCCAACATTCACCTGCTTTAGAATAATAGAAGCAGCATGATATTTAAGGGCAAGATGGTAATTTGATGCTGAATCCTCATTTCCAGGATTTTATAGCTTTCTGTAGACATTACCTTTTGCTTCCAGCCTGCAATGGGGAAAATGATGGAGTGCATCACATTTCTAGACCCGACATTAATAGTTTAGAAAGCGTCAGAGTCTTAGATTTTTAAAAAAGAAAAAAAAAAAAAAAAGGAAATGAGCAGAAGTTATTTTTGGAAGAAAGAAAAAAATGTCCTATCTTTGTTCCAAAGGAACTTCTCCCCCTCAATTTATAATCTTCATTCTTGGCCATATTATCAAACACCTTCATTTCTTATAAAACTATCTATCACACACAATATAGACCTGATGAAAAAGAAGGTGGAAGTAATCAGGACAGAATGCCAATTACCTCTCAGTCTATGGAGGAAAAATATGTACATTCCGCTTAGTTGATGAAAACGTCTTGGGAATGCCCCATATTTGCTCTGTTTGTTTCATCATTTAGATACTATCCTCAGATGTGTGTTTTCCCGGCTAACTTACTTCCCACTGCCTTCCAAATTTCAGCCTAAGTATCCTTTCTGCCCATCCCACCGCCTTCCAGATTTCAACCTAAGTACCCTTTCTGCCCATCCCAACTCTGTGCTCTCAAATCTCTCTACCACCTCCCACATCACAGGTCAGTCCCAATTGACATGTTTGTCTTTATAGCCTGAGACTATAGACTCCGTAAGGACAAAGGTTCTGTCTTCAAGCTGGAGCCGGTTTAGCCTCTTGGTAGTGACCTCAACTTTGGAATTGCGCTCTCGAATTGAAATTCCAGCTCCACTGCTCATGGGTAACATGAACTCAGACAAGCTGGAAAATTTCTCCGAGTGTGTGTTGCCCCACTTGAAAAATGGCTGAAGGAAATAATGCCATTTGCAGCAACATGGATGGACCTAGAGATTGTCATACTGAGTGAAGTAAGTCAGACAGAGAAAGACAAATATCATATGATATCACTTATATGTGGAATCTACAAAAAAGGTACAAATGAACTTATTTACGAAACAGAAATAGAGTCACAGATGTAGGAAACAAACTTATGGTTACCAGGGCATAAGGCAGGGAGGGATAAATCGGGAGATTGGGATTGATGTATACACACTTCTATACATAAAATGGGTAACTAATAAGGACCTACTGTATAGCACAGGGAACTCTTCTCAATACTCTGTAATGACCTATAAGGGAAAACAATCTAATAAAGAGTGGATATACGTATATGTATAACAGATTCACTTTGCTGTACTGCAGAAAATAACACAACATTTTAAATCAACTATACTCCAAAAAAATTAATAAAAAAGAAACAAGGATATAATAATTCTGTTTCTCTCACAGTGCTGTTGATAAGATTCAATACTACTAAGTCTCTCAGAGCAGTGCCTGGCAGATGTGGGCACTCACTCTATCTTTCATGAATGAATACATGTGGAGTTGAGAAAATTCATCTTCTGGGCCTCACTTTCTAGAACTACCCCATTTTCCCTAATACTAATTAACAAGTCAAGCAAAAACAAACAGGAAATGAAGCTTTATTCATTAACACTATACATTCTGAGGTTGCTAATTCTATAAGGTTGCTAAAGGAGATAGAATAATCTTGGGAGAGATAATATGTATAGAAAAAAATTAGTAATCTGTGGTTTACTTAGTTACAAGAGTCCTTTGGGGCATCCAAGGTCTTAGAAGCTGGGTGGGATAAAAGACAACAGTTGAAAATCACAGGAAATCTTCAGCAGCTCATGACCTCCCACTAACAAGATTATGGGCTATACCCCTATTCCAGTCTTCTTATTGGAGGAGGCTCAGATCTGTACCTGGCACAAAGGTGTCACGCAGTGACTACTTTTTTGGAATGAATGAGGGTCGGCATAAAAATCTCTAACCAAGTATCCTCAGTCAGTAACAGATAACAATCCACATCTTCTGACATGAGGGTCCCCATAAAGCCACCAGTAATAAAGAGAATTCTTCCACTAATTCGTTTTCAGATTTCAATACCAACCTAAATGCTTCAGTCCTTTTGCATGCATTTTTATTTGTCCTAAGATGCGGATAACTTAGCAAAAAGAAAATTAGAAGAAATCACTTATGTCTAGGGAAGTAGAGAGAAAGAATAAGGGAGCTAGCACCCAGGAAGAGCCTGTACATCTTAAACAAAGCTGTAAGGAGGGCAGGCATGGTTTCTGAGAGAAAAATACCATGCCTAGACACAGAATCCTCAACTCTTCATTTTAATCACCTTCTATCCTTTAAAAAAAAAATCTTTCTTTATCAATTTTTTGAAGGTTTATTATGTGCCAAACCCAGTGCCTGGCAACAGTACTTAACAAATAATTGTTCAAGGAATAGATAGATGGATGGATAAATAGATAAGGGCTCTGCCAGGCGTTGGTACCTGTGTATCTTATTATTGTTAAAACAGACATTCAGGGAGAGATGTCCAGAGCTGTATCTAAAGGTACCAGTTATTGCCTGTTAAAATACCATATGCTCTCTTGTTAGTGTTCACATTCTCTAAGGTAGGGTAATAATAGCCACCTAAGTTGGAAATTGCAAAGCTAAAAGTAATCTTTCCATCACTACTGCAGAGGTGGTGGCTGAAAGAGAATTTACCCTCCCCCAACCCCCAAGAAGACACTGATTGAGCGTCTCTGGTCTGGAAATGGAAAACCAACCACAGAGCACTGACTTGTGCCTAAGAAAACTGAAGGGAGTCTTCACAGAACTGAAGCTAATTGAACTCCAGTTTTCAGAGTCTTTGAGAACGTATGATGCATGAGGTGGCCGGACCAATGGACAGTCTGGAGAATTTTGCAAATGTAGATCGATTTAACTAGAATGAATAAAGAATTGTTTTAAATAATTTAATAAGATGCAACTATCACGAGCCCATATTATGCGCTTAACGCTAAGCGCATCCCAGAAGAGAGGAAATCAAAAGCGAGGAAGGGGTAAAATTTAATTAATTAATTAGTTAATTAATCAATCAATTAAGCAGCTGGGAAAGACCAAAATGCAGTGAGCGAAAGGTGTAGTCATTTACAGAGAGTGAGACTAGACCTGGACAAGATCGTTATCCAGCATTTATTTACCACTTATTGTGTATTGAAATGCTATGTTTACACTTGATAAAATGTTAATTCTCGCATAAAGTCCTGAGAAAATTGGAGCTAGTGAGGTCGCAGATGGAAGATCTTTATCCATCCCCAAGGTCCATGCAATTTCTAGCATTCTGCACTTGCACTTAGGAGACGTGTTAGAAAGCTAGAGGAATAGCTGGGCTGTACATAAAAGGATTGGAAGCTGGAAAAGAGACAAAAGATGAGTTTCTCCAGAGGCCTTGCCCACACCAGCCCTCCGTGAGCATCTGGGCAGGGGCCGCGGTGCAGATGGAGGCGAGTCATGCGGGGCCTTTGCTGGAAAAGCACTGTGACAAAGGTGGTGCCAATGCCCAGCAGGGCCTGAGTGCAGGGAGCTTGAAGGCAGAGATTCAGTGATTTCCAAATAAAGGAAGCAAGCGAGAGGCCAGGAGCGCAAAGGGAAGTGACCTTGCCTAGAAGCAGCTCTTTAGCAAGAAAGGATGCAAACTCGACCTCACAGATTCTGAGGCTGGTATTGATCAGAAGAAGGTCTGTAGCCTCAAGAATGGGCTGCCCTTTGAGCTCAGTGGGCTACTAAGTGCAGCAATGAGCCTAGAAGGACATGGGCTGTGATTGGTCACAAGAAGCATGGGGTGCTATCCCATATCATTGCTAATGTGGTGGGATTGGAATTGATTTCTGCACAAATAACAATTTAAAAGGGGGTTGTATCTTTCCCATGCACAGAAAAATTACAGGAAGGAAACTTGGAAGATTTCCTATACATAAAATTTTATATGAATACAGAATAAGAATACATTTTATTAGTTCAAATTTCCAAGCACTTGATTCATCTAAAGAATTGCACTCAAGCATAAGTACTGGATAATGTCTGCAACAATTAGAATCATTAGTGAAATCATGAACTAAAATTGTACTTATACCTTGATATTCTTCTTTCATTAAAGCCATTAGTTGCCTGTGACTAACTAAAATGTAGTTTTAAATCTATTTTAATTGCATATTAAGATCCAATAAATACTTGAAAGATAAAGCATACAATCAAGAACTTTCTTTAAAAATGATTAGTTTTGGTCATATAAGTATAGAATGAACTTACTAAAAATTCTGTTTAAATGGAATTATTACTTTGTTATAAACATCGCATTTTTTGAAGATGGCTATGTATAGATTTACCTAACAAGGAATATGGTAAAAAAAAAAAAATACATATAGGGATAACTAGACTTGACAAAATCTGTAGCCAAGGAACTGCCAAAATCAAAGAGCTGTTTTTATTATTACCTACTTTTTCATTCATTCATCCATTTGTTCATACATTCAACAAACATTTCTTAGCATATCAGAGCGTTTGCTATATGAAAATGATGAAATCAACTTTCACCTACTCTAACTCACTCATTCTTATATGTCTACTTAGCCCACAAGTCATATGGAATCTGTTTTCATCATAATTCACAAATGATCTCCTCATCATAACCCCTTGCCTACTAAATTAGGAAGTCATCGTTAACATCATTGTCTAGAATTGCAGCAGCCAACTAACTGAACTATCACCTTCATACTAAATGAAAGGATAAGAGATGACATGGCACATTTGAACTCCAGGTAATTCAGTATGTCTGGAGGAGTAGGCAAGAGGGCTATATCCGGAGAGGTAAAAGGGGCTAAATTATCAAGTATTGTGTTTAAATTCTGTTGTGGACAGTATAAGAAAACATTGAGGGTTGTAAACGAGGGAGCAGCATTATGTGACATGCATGTAGAACGTTCAGATGGTAGATCTCTGGTTATGTGAAGAAGTGCTTAATTAACAAAGTACCATACAAACTCAAGGTATGATCAGTGTTCACTTATTTTCCTCATTATAATTCTCTCTTCAAGTGAGACATACTGTCCTTTTTATCATTTCATTTTGTTTTATTACACTTTATTTTGGTATTCCAAGTACCAGTAATAGTACCTAGCCCATATTAGGTATACAAAGTAATAAAGATATATATCAGTTAAATATGACTTAAAAACTAAATGTAAAGGGGAAAACGTTACAACTTTTAGAAGAAAGTATGAAATATCTTTAGGTATGCAAGTTCGCACATAAGGCAGAAGAAGTACTAACTTAAAACAGGATTGATAAGTACATTAAAATCAAGAAATTGTATTCATTAAAAGGCTAAAGAAAATGAAAAGAAAAGGTACAAATTGAGAGTGGATATTAGCCATATATATAACCAACCAATATCCAGAATATATGAAGAACTCTCATGAATCCATGTAAAAAAAAATCCATAGAAAAATGGGTAAATAAAATAATAGGCATTTCACAGAAGAGGAAACATGAAGAATCAATAAACATATGTAAAGACATTTGATCTCCTTAATAATCAGGTAAATTAAGTCACAATGGGATGTCATTTACAACCACCAGGTTGTCAAGAAAAAGAAATTAAAAGTCTAACAAAGCCAAATGTTGGCAAAGATATGGAAAAACCAGGAACTCTGCTGTCAGTGAGAGTGAAAACCTCTGTGGAAGCAAATTGGCATTATCAAGTTAACTCTCATACATGCATCAATTAACAGGCAAGAAAATGTTCATAGCAACATTGTTTGTGAGACCAAAAATCACTCACTCACTGAACAAATAAATAGGTAAAATTTTCTGTAATTACATAATGAAATACAATATAGCAATGAAAATGAATACACTAGAGCCACATGCAACAAAGATAAACCTTAGATATATCATGTTGAAAAAAATTAGCAAGTTTCAAAGTATACTTTATTGCAAAAGGTAAAAACTTGGATATCATATTTTAAGAAGTTCATAAAGAAAATAAATAATACATTACTTAGGGATATCTCCAGGTATGATAAATCCATAAATGAAAGCACTTATTATTATTGTTTATTATTATTATTATTTTAAATTTAGGATAATTTTTTTCCCCTTAGGGGCAAACAAGAGTATGGGATTTGGCTGGGGAAGGCTATGAGGTTATCAGTGGTAATGGTAAGATTCAATTTCTAAAGCTGAGCATTTCAGAGGTGTTTATTTTTATGTTTCATAAATTACATATATGACACCTATATTCTTTTGCAGGTATCAAATTCTCCCCAGCAAAACCTATAAGAATAATGTTCAATGTAGAAAAAAGTGAGCAGGTAATATTTAGTATTAATATCCAGTAAAGAAAGTGATATTATTGCAATTTGATCTGAGATGTGGAAACATCTATTTAGCTTAGGTTTAAAATGACGAACAAAGTCTCTATAATTTACCGCATCGCCTCCCCCTCCCAACCATTACCTAGGCTCTGGGGGACACCGTATCACTGAGGACCCTCCACAGCTTCTTCCACCTCTACTGCTTTCCTCTAGTTCTAACAGCACCTGGATCACGGCAGCCTGGCGCATCTCTCTACGGTGCAAAAGTCTAAACTCTGCAGCACGACGTTCCCCTTACTTTCTCCCAGAATCCACTTCCTACTCACGCTTCCGGCCTCATTCCTGTTTACTTTCTGCGCTGTTCTTCACTGACGTCCAGGCTCCTGGACAGGATAGCATTAGTGAACACTCATGTGCCTCTTACAGTGCCCCAGGTGCTCTTCTAAGTCCTTTACATATATTAGCTCATTTAATCCTCACAGCAGTCTTAGGAGGTAAATGCTATCATTATAGTCATTGTACATTTGAGAAACAGGCTCAGAGGAATAATTTGTCCCAGCTATAACAGCAAGCTAAATGGCAGGGTGTGAATTTTTCCGCTTGCAATGGATGACCCCTTAGCCCTGACAGGCTGTTTTGCCTGATCCCTGCCTGTTCTTCTAGACCCAGGTTAACTGGAGACTTTCCTGATCCCACCCCCAGCCATACCCAGATCCTAAGACCTGAGCGGGGCTGACATTCTTGTGCTCCAGTAGAACCTCTGGTACAATGGCTCTGTTAGTTACTACCTCCCTAGGGGTTTCACTCTTACCATCATGACCACATTGTCAATTCCTGGCACACAGCCATACTCAAAACACGTTGATTAAATTCATGAGGGGGAAAAAAGACGTTGAGCGAAATAGTGACCCAAGTCCAAATTTTAGAGTCTTTCTTTCATCTCTTCACAAATACTATTCTCTGTATTTCGTCTGACTAATCAATTCTAAATATTATTATTATTATTAAAACAGTGAGAGGAAAGCATTTAGAAGCCATGCAAACAAGTAATATTTGAAAGTGTTTGTGATGCACTGTGTTTGTTGTATCAAGCCAAGTTAATATAATCAAATAAATAAAAGAAGCTTAAAATAATAAATGCAATCTTATCTTGAATAAATTTCGATGAAGGCTGTATTCTGCAGGTGAGTATAGTTCTAAATAACAATGCATTAATTATGGCTATTTGAACCCTCTTAGAGAATAACTGATTCCCTCCAGCTATAGAAGAAAAAGTTTACAATTATGACACCAGGAGATAAAAAATTGTATTCGTTTGCTAAAGTTCATATCAGCTTAACTGTGGAGCTTGACTGACACTGGTCCACACAAGGTACACCCAGGCACTGGGCTGAGAGAACTTAGGAGACATTCCACACTCACAGAAGTCCTGGGTAATAATGATCATGAAAAAAAAGAGATAAACATCAGCAGTTTTAGTCACATAGCTTCAGACCTGATCCATTTGCAATCATTTTCTGCAATTTTAATCAGAACTATCATTTTATTTTTTTTGAATTTTATTTTATTTTATTGTTAATACAGCAGGTTCTTATTAATCTATTTTATACATATTAGTGTATATATGTCAATCCCAATCTCCCAATTCATCACACCCCCCACCCACCCCCCTCTTTCCGCCCTTGGTGTCCATACGTTTGTTCTCTACCTCTGTGTCTCTACTTCTGCCTTGCAAACTGATTCATCTGTATGATTTTTCTAGATTCCACATATATGTGTTAATATACAATATTTGTTTTTCTTTTTCTGACTTACTTCACTCTATATGCCAGTCTCTAGGTCCATCCAAGTCTCTACAAATGACTCAGTTTTTTTCCTTTTTATGGCTAAGAAATAATCCATTGTATATATGTACCACATCTTCTTCATCCATTCATAAGTCGATAAGCATTTAGGTTGCTTCCTGGCTATTGTAAATAGTGCTACAATGAACATTGGGGTGCATGTGTCTTTTGGAATTATGGTTTTCTCTGGGTATATGCCAGTAGTGGGATGCTGGGTCATATAGTAATTCTATTTTTAGTTTTTTAAGGAACCTCCATACTGTTCTCCATAGTGGCTGTATCAATTTACATTCCCACCTACAGTGCAATAGAATTCCCTTTTCTCCACACCCTCTCCAGCATTTGTTGTTTGTAGATTTTCTGATGATGGCAATTCTAACTGATGTGAGGTGATACCTCATTGTAGTTTTGATTTGCATTTCTCTAATAATTAGTGATGGTGAGCAGCTTTTCATGTGCTTCTTGGCCATCTGTATGTCTTCTTTGGAGAAATGTCTATTTAGGTCTTCTGCCCATTTTTTGATTGGGTTGTTTGTTTTTTTTTAATATTGAGCTGCATGAGCTGTTTATATTTTTTGGAGATTAATCCTTTGTCCATTGATTCATTTGCAAATATTTTCTCCCATTCTGAGGGTTGTCTTTTCGTCTTGTTTATGGTTTCCTTTGCTGTGCAAAAGCTTTTAAGTTTCATTAGGTCTCATTTGTTTATTTTTGTTTTTATTTCCATTTCTCTAGGAGAAGGGTCAAAAAAGATCTTGCTGTGATGTATGTCAAAGAGTGTTCTTCCTATGTTTTCCTCTAAGAGTTTTACAGTGTCCGGTCTTACATTTAGGTCTTTAATCCATTTTGAGTTTATTTTTGTGTATGGTGTTAGGGAGTGTTCTAATTTCATTCTTTTACATGTAGCTGTCCAGTTTTCCCAGCACTACTTATTGAAGATGCTGTCTTTTCTCCATTGTATATCCTTGCCTCATTTGTCATAGATTAGTTGACCATAGGTGCATGGGTTTATCTCTGGGCTTTCTATCCTGTTCCATTAATCTATATTTCTGTTTTTGTGCCAGTACAATATTGGCTCGATTACTGTAGCTTTGTAGTATAGTCTGAAGTCAGGGAGTCTGATTCCTCCATCTCCATTTTTTCCCTCAAGATCGTTTTGTCTATTTGGGGTCTTTCCTGTCTCCATACAAATTTTAAGATTTTTTGTTCTAATTCTGTAAAAAATGCCATTGGTAGTTTGATAAGGATTGCACTGAATCTGTAGAATGCTTTGGGTAGTATAGTCATTTTCACAATATTGATTCTTCCAATCCAAGAACATGGTATATCTCTCCATCTGTTTGTGTCATCTTTTATTTCTTTCATCAGTGTCTTATAGTTTTCTGAGTACAGGTCTTTGACTTCCTTAGGTAGGCTTATTCCTAGGTATTTTATTCTTTTTGTTGCAATGGTGAATGGGATTGTTTCCTTAATTTCTCTTTCTGATCTTTCATTGTTAGTGTATAGGAATGCAAGAGATTCCTGTGCATTAATTTTGTATCTTGCAACTTTACCAAATTCATTGATTAACTCTAGTAGTTTTCTGATGGCATCTTTAGGATTATCTATGTATAGTATCATGTCATCTGCAAACAGTGACAGTTTTTCTTCTTCTTTTCCAATTTATATTCATGTTATTTCTTTTTCTTCTCTGATTGCCATGGCTAGGACTTCCAAAATTATGTTGAATAAGAGTGGTGAGAGTGGATATCCGTGTCTTGTTCCTGATCTTAGAGGAAATGATTTCAGTTCTTCACCATTGAGAATGATGTTTGCTGTGAGTTTGTCATATATGGCCTTCATTATGTTGAGGTAGATTCCCTTTATGCACAATTTCTGGAGAGTTGTTATCATAAATGGGTGTTGAATATTGTCAAAAGCTTTTACTGCATCTACTGAGATGATCATATGGTTTTTATTCTTCATTTTGTTAATATGGTGTATCACATTGATTGATTTGCGTATACTGAAGAATCTTTTCATCCCTGGGATAAATCCCACTTGATCATGGTGTATGATCCTTTTAATGTGTTAGATTCTGTTTGCAAGTATTTTGTTGAGTGTTTTTACATCTATATTCATCAGTGATATTGGTCTGCAATTTTCTTTTTTTGTAGTATCTCTGTCTGGTTTGCGTTATCAGGGTGATTGTGGTCTCATAGAATGAGTTTGCAATTTTTGGAAGAGTTTGAGAAGGATAAGTGTTACCTCTTCTCTAAATGTTTGATATAATTCACCTGTGAAGCCCTCTGGTCCTGGACTTTTGTTTGTTGGGAGATTTTTAATCACAGTTTCAATTTCATTACTTGTGATTGGCCTGTTCATATTTTCTATCCCTTCCTGTTTCAGTCTTGGAAGGTTATACCTTTCCAAGAATTTGCCCATTTCTTCCAGGTTGTCCATTTTATTGGCATAGAGTTGCTTGTAGTAGTCTCTTATGTTACTTTGTATTTCTGCAGTGTCCATTGTAGCTTCTCATTTTTCATTTCTAATTTTATTGATTTGAGTCCTCTCTCTCTTTTTCTTGATGGGTCTGGCTAAAGGTTTATCAATTTTGTTTATCTTCTCAAAGAACCAGGTTTTAGTTCTATTGATCTTTGCTATTGTTTTCTTTGTTTCTATTTCATTTATTTCTGCTCTGATCTTTATGATTTCTTTCCTTCTATTAACTTTGGGTTTTGTTTGTACTTCTTTCTCTAGTTCCTTTAGGTGTAAGGTTAGATTGTTTATTTAAGAATTTTCTTGTTTCTTGAGGTAGGGTTGTATTGCTATAAACTTCCCTCTTAGAACTGCTTTTGCTGCATCCCATAGGTTTTGGATTGTTGTGGTTTCATTGTAACTTGTCTCTAGGTATTTTTTGATTTCCTCTTTGATTTCTTCAGTGATCTGTTGGTTATTTAGTAATGTATTGTTCAGCCTCCATGTGTTTGTGTTCTTTACTTTTTTTCCCTGTAATTTATTTCTAATCTTACAGCGTTGTGGTCAGAAAAGATGCTTGATACCTTTTCAACTTTCTTAAGTTTACTGAGGCTTGATTTGTGACCCAAGATGTGATCTATCCTGTAGAATGTTCCATGTTCACTGGAGAAGAAAGAGTAATCTGCTGTTTTTGCATGGAATGTCCTATAAATATCAATTAAATCTATCTGGTCTATTGTGTCATTTAAAGCTTGTGTTTCCTTATTAATTTTCTGTCTGGATGATCTGTCCATTGGTGTAAGTGAGGCGTTAAAGTGCCCCACTATTATTGTGTTACTGTCAATTTCCTCTTTTATAGCTATTAGCATTTGCCTTATATATTGAGGTGTTCCTATGTTGGGTGCATATATATTTATAAATGTTATATCTTCTTCTTGGATTGATCCCTTGATCATTATGTAATGTATTTCCTTGTCTCTTGTAACATTCTTTATTTTAAAGTCTATTTTATCTGATATGAGAATTGCTACTCCAGCTTTCTTTTGATTTCCATTTGCAGGGAATATCTTTTTCCATCCCCTCACTTTCAGTCTGTATGTGTCCCTAGGTCTGAAGTGGGTCTCTTGTAGACAGCATATAGATGGGTCTTGTTTTGGTATCCATTCCACGAGCCTGTGTCTTTTGGTTGGATCATTTAATCCATTCACATTTAAGGTGATTATCAATATGTATATTCCTATTACCATTTTCTTAATTGTTTTGGGTTTGGTTTTGTAGGTCCTTTTCTACTCTTGTGTTTCCCACTTAGAGAAGTTCCTTCAGCATTTGTTGTAAAGCTGGTTTGGTGGTGCTGAATTCTCTTAGCTTTTGCTTGTCTGTAAAGATTTTGATTCCTCTGTCGAATCTGAATGAGATCCTTGCCGGGTAGAGTAATCTTGGTTGTAGGTTTTTCCCTTTCTTCACTTTAAATATATCATGCCACTCCCTTCTGGCTTGTAGAGTTTCTGCTGAGAAATCAGCTGTTAACCTTATGGAAGTTCCCTTGGATATTATTTGTCATTTTTCCCTTGTTGTTTTTAATAATTTTTCTTTGTCTTTAATTTTTTCCATTTGATTACTATGTGTCTCGGCATGTTTCTCCTTGGGTTTATCCTACCTGGCACTCTCTGTACTTCTTGGACTTGGGTGGCTATTGCCTTTCCCATATTAGGGAAGTTTTTGACTATAATCTCTTCAAATATTTTCTCGGGTCCTCTCCCTCTCTTTTCTCCTTCTGGGACCCCTATAATGTGAATGTTGGTGCATTTAGTGTCCCAGAGGTCCCTTAGGCTGTCTTCATTTCTTTTTTCTTTATTCTGTTCCATGGCAGTGATTTCCACCACTCTGTCTTCCAGGTCACTTATCCATTCTTCTCCTCAGTTATTCTGCTATTGATTCCTTCTAGTGTATTTTTCATTTCAGTTACTGTATTGTTTATTTCTATTTGTTCTTTAATTCTTCTAGATGTTTGTTCTTTAATTCTTCTAGGTGTTTGTTAAACACTTCTTGCATCTTCTCAATCTTTGCCCCCATTCTTTTTCCAAGGTCCTGGATCATCTTCACTATCATTATTCTGAATCTTTTTTTCTGGAAGGTTGCCTATCTCCAGTTCATTTACTTGTCTTTCCAGGGTTTTATCTTGTTCCTTCATCTGGTATATAGTCCTCTGACTTTTCATTTTGTCTCTCTTTCTGTGAATGTGGTTTTCATTCCACAGGCTGCAGGATTGTAGTTCTTCTTGGTTCTGCTGTCTGCCCTCTGGTGGATGAGGCTATCTAAGAGGCTTGTGCAAGCTTCCTGATGGGAGGGACTGGTGGGGATAGAGCTGGGTGTTGCTCTAGGGGGCAGAGCTCTGTAAAACTTTAATCTGCTTATTTGATGATGGGTGGGGCTGAGTTCCCTCCCGTTGGTTGTTTGGCCTGAGGCAACCCAGCACTGGAGCCTCCAGGCTCTTTGGTGGGGCTAATGGTGGACTCTGGGAAGGCTCATGACAAGGAGTACTTCCCAGAACTTCTGTTGCCAGTGTCCTTGTCCTCACAATGAGACACAGCCAACCCCCACCTCTGCAGGAGACCCTCCAACACTAGCAGGTAGGTCTGTGTCAGTTTCCTATGGGGTCACTGCTCCTTGCCCCTGGGTCCTGATGCACACACTACTTTGTGTTTGCCCTCTAAGAGTGGAGTATCTGTTTTCCCCAGTCCTGTCAAAGTCTGTCTCATTGTGTCTTCTCCTTTGTCTTTGGATGTGGGGTATCTATTTTGGTGAGTTCCAGTGTCTTCCTGTCGATGATTGTTCAGCAGTTAGTTGTGATTCCAGTGCTCTCGCAAGAGGGAGTGAGCGCATGTCCTTCTACTCCGCCATCTTGAACCAATCTCGGAACTATCATTTTAATTCTGTGATTTTAATACTTCCTTAACCGAGGAATTATCCATACTTTCAAGATCCCAGAAAATTCCATCAAGCCTCAAGCACAGAATAGGCAGTGTATTAGCTATGAAACATGGCCCAATCTTGTGTAGAGATACAAAAAATTACCAGGAAGTTCATGGAAATCAGCCAATTCCCCTAAAGTAATCTTTTTTGTGACTCTAGGATTCAGAGGTACCCTAGAAATATTTCCTTTAGGTAAGTGTGTAGGTTTTCACAAGATCTTTGTAAAATCATCAAAACATTAAAAAAAACAAAAAAGAATAAAAATTAATTTTAATCTTTTATTTATTACTTGACGTCAGTAAGGCAATAACATTTTCTCTCCCTCCTTCTCATCTCCTTCTCCTTCTCTTCCTCCTTTTTCTTCTTTGTCAAGAAATTTGATTAGTTCTGTTGGGTCATGTCCACATTGCTTGATTTGATGGTATAGGAAGCAATGGAAGGAAAAGATGCAGAGAACAAATAATTGATCATTATATGGGATTTCTTGGAAAATATATAAGATGGAATATAGTTCCAAATAAGTTTTCAAATCAAGAGCATTGTCATTCACTTAAAAGTGTCCACTGGAGCGGACAAGTGAAGTCAAGCAGGTGGGGGAGGCAGGCGAGTAGCTTCTAGACCTTCATCTGTGCTCACAAGTGCACTGGCAGCTGGGAGAGTGGGAGATCAAGGGACCACATGGCTGCAGAAAGAGCCCAGGCAAGTCCATCAACATGACCTACAGACCTGTGTGCCCCATTTGAAGAAACTCATTTGCAAATCTCTCAATAGTTTCATGCCTTCCTAAGGCGTTAAAATGCTCCATCCCGGATATAGAGGTCAAGGAGGGACTCCAGGTGGGGAGCATGTGTCAAGAGCCTTTGATCCTTTCTGATAAAGAAATAAGAATCACGGATGATTGTATTAAAAACATTAAAACTATATCAAAGCATCAAATCCTCCTTTCTCTAAAATGGTAGGTCACTGTAAAGAATTAAATAATTTTTATATTTAAAATATGTTTCCTATTTTAGGATTTTGGCATTTTTACAACATGAAGCATATGCCAAGTCCTTTGGTAATCTTCATTCTTTCTTTAACATTTCTAGACATGCCACTCTATTAAAATTGACAACGTCATCAAAAAAAAAATCTTTACTCTGTACCTACCAGGTGCGTGACACTTTGCTGAGGCAGAATTGATAACTATTTATAGTGGAATATTGCATATATTTTTAAAGTCCAAAGATAGCTGTGCTGCCTGCCTGTGTTGTCAATAATAGAAGTTCATGACATTTGATTTGAGTCTTTGTGAGAGGCAATGTTATTCTGATTTAATAGCTTCCATCTGCTCTACTCATTTTCAGTGCTCCTTTTACAGTTTCCAAATTCCACCCTGTACCCTCCAGGGAAATTTTCTCAAGCATTGATTCTATTCATCTATGAATTGGAGGAGGGGGGAGTGTTCTCCTGCAGCCTTATGGTTTTGTTTATTGATCTTGATTGTTAGGCAACTTGTTGACATGCACACGCACACACTTGTTTTTCTATTTCTTTTTCTTTTTTCCTTTTTTTCTTCTTTTTGGTATTGGTAAGGGCGTGGTAATCAGAAAGACTTAATTCCTGAACAAAACATAGTGTTGATGTATTCCTTTACAGAGTTAAGCAGAGGAACATTCCATAAATAAAAATGCATTAAAAAGACACCCCTCCTATATTGTTAATCTGTCACTGAACAGTCCATTACTATAAAACAAGAAAAATACCTGTTCAAATTTACTTGTTTGAAATAAAAGAACATGAATCTAAAACTTACTTTACAATTATTACAATGTATTGCAACGTTTGTCAAACATGAGCACAATATTAACACAAATATAACACATTCGGGAAGTCTCATAGGCCTACTGGCCACATGTGGCATTATTTTTAACCTTTTCATTTTAAAAGTAGGTATTACAGTACCTGAATAAAAATAAGTATAATTCTATCTGACATTATACACCATCTGATTTCATGCTAGATCCCTGAAGTCAAGTATTGGATGTACAGCATTTTTCCCTCTAGTGCAGTAAAGTCTTTCCAAATGTGTTCACCTTCATACAGATAAGGAGGACGCAAAATAAGATAACTCATGTTTTACAAATGCCCATTATGTTCCTGATAAAATTAATCACATGTGTTTTATTATTTTTTGAGAAGCCACATTTTATGATGTCTTGACACTGCAATGCTTTCATTTTCAATATAAAAACCTCAGGTGGAGAGACATATAGATATATTTCAAATTAATAATGAAAGTGCCAGAAATCTATACTTTTGGTAATGCATTTCCTATACCTATTGGCCACAGAGTGGAGTTAATATTTTCAGACACACATTTTGGGAAATTTTACCTTAACTCTTTAAGGAAATGTGAGATACATTAAGAAAAATGACATTGACTGTGTTTGGGGTGATGGGACCTGCCATTGTAGAAGCATGGAAGAACCTTAGACAATGAATAAGATGTGGATTTTAAAGTTTCCTTCCGGGCTTCTCTGAATGTATTTTCATTTTCTGAGTGTCATTTCACTATAGACTGGCCTGAAGGGCTTTCACGCCAGCTTTTTACACTCTGATAACAAATAGCTGAATATCCTTGTACAAGTTAATTTATCAGTGTTTCACCTGTTTGACCTAGGCCCTTCCTTTCAAGTGAGAATTGCTAGGTTGAAAACCAAATTAAAGCTTTCTCCTTTATTTTGCTATGGCTTCCACTTTCTGTTTTACATGTTTTTTCTCTATATGTCTAGGTAACTAAAATAAATCTCCTATCAAAGCATTCTACCTTTTCCACGATATGCCCTACCTGGACTCCCATTGCACTCGCCCTGCGTTCATTTACTTTATTAACAATACTTTAGCTTATTTTGTGCATACTTTTACCCTTGTCCTCTACTTAACTAGATTTTAAACTTTTTGTTGGCCGAGGACATGCCTTTGTATCCTCCACAGCATAAAACTTAGTGCCTTAGACTGTTTTAAACAGCGGTTTTTAATACTTCTTTACCAGAATGAAGCTCCAAAATAGTCATTCATGTCTACATTTATAAATTTATTCATTCATTTCACAAACTGTAATAAAGACCTAGTATGTGCTCATCATTGTGGAAGATGCATGACATATGAATATATACAACACTAAATCCAGAGAATCTGAAAAGGATCCTCTAATGGTAAGCCTCAGTTTAGGATTATAGCTCCTGAAACAATATATTATTTTAAAATAATAGCTGTAGTAGGTTCTCACAGAGTAGATATTCTAAAAAAAAAAAAAAATGAGGATATTTAGATCATCTCAAATCAATTTCATACCACAGTAGTTCCTAGCCTTTAGCCCTGATTAACTACTTAGTTAGATCCTCTGTTAACCAGTGATTTCTCACATTTTCAAATTTTTTAAAAAACTCAAATAAAAGTTACTCAAAATAATTTAATTTTTGAGGAATTCATTTCATTATCACTAGCATCATGTTAAACATTTTTTCTCACTTTGTTTGTTTTATTATTCATCGCTTTGGTAAATTTTAACTAGTTAAATTCTCTACTTTAAATCAATCTTTTCTTTCTCTCATGTCGATATTTTAAATGTCCTTCTTTGATCTAATTATTATTTTTTTTCTTGGTGTTCTTGGACCCACTGTTGAGTCACCTATTAAAATATCGATGTCCATTCTCTCCGGAGGCAACAAACAAAATTAAATGTATTGTACATCCTTTACCTTCAAAACTAATCTGGAGTACCAATGTGGAGGCAATTTATCACATAACAAAATCATAATAATTGCTGTCTAATATTAACCACACTTCTTAAAGTTCCATCAACTTTTCAGCGTATTCATATTTTGTTCCCTTTTTCTAGATTTGCATTTTCTGAATTTAAATATAATTTTATTACTTTAGACATTTAAAAAATTTATTTAGTTCCATTGAATTGGTATTCCTTGTTCATTCCAGTATTTGTAACACCACTCTAATTTCAAATTCTAGTACAACATATTTTATAATCATCCTCATTTTTTTCAAAAGTAATATATAATCATTTTAATAAAATATCAATCGCTTTGACTTTCTCCTGGAATCTCTACTCTCAGCTGCAACATCATAGTACATTTGAATATTGTGTTTTATGTTAATTCATGTCACTGAGTCAAGTTTCACACTAAGAAAATTTAGAAGAAAATTTTCACAATAATATCAGTCATCATTTTAAAAATACATATATATTTCACAGTTAACTTTAAGATTTATTAGAAATAATTGCCATTTTTGAAGACTGTACATATTATGCTTTATTAGTATGCCATGTTTAAAACCAAAGTCGTACTTTCTTCTTAGATTGAAGTCAAATTCAGCTTTTTATTTGAAGGACACCAACGTTACCTGATTTTCCCCATCTAATTCTTTCAATATCCTTAGTTTTAACGTTTTGTTTTCTAAATGAAATTCTACAATAACTTGCTAGAAACTTTTTGTTTTGTTCTTTTTTTCTGAGAGATCTGCCTCACAGACTCAAACGATGAAACTTTATTCAAGGAAATGAAAATCTGAAAATATGATGTGAACGATTGAGAGGAATCCCATCCAGAATGACCTTCACATTTGCATAACAAACTCTTACAAAACGCCAGTTTCTTTTTCTCAATTGTACATTCATAAATATTTGATGTCTGTATACATATTTTCAAACTTTTTGTGCTAACAAAGATTGGTCAGACCAAAACATGTAAGTGGTTTTAGCATTCCAAATTTGGATTCCTTCATAAAAAGCTTGAAGAAGGAAAAATAAATGACAAGTAAGTTTGCACCTCCCCAGAGATGATCAAACCCATATAAGCACATAGTAATAATATTGACTCTATGCTATAGCATCTGCACAACATCCTGGGGACAATAAAACACTGAACAAATAGGTCCAACTTCAAGACTCTGATGATCAAAATAAAATAATATAAGCAAGTAGAAGCACCAATAAATACCTAGGCAATGGCCTGATATAAATTATATAAATATTTATGAGTATTTAATGTAGAAATGTTGACATTTACAGAATATCCTATAGTTAAAGGAATATGATGTGCAGAATCTTGAACAAGCTTTTATAACAGAAGACCAGCCCTCTCAAACTATAGGTAAAGTAGTCGATATTAACATTACACAAATGCAAAATATAGGTAAAGTAGTCGATATTAACATTACACAAGTGCTGATGGCCATTACAAAACATTCTGGGAGAGTACTAGGGTCCCTGTTGGCAGGGCTTATGAATAGTAAATTACCTTTGTGTCCTTCTCCAGTACCAGTAACCACAATCCCTATGCGAACATCTGTTGCCCAACCAATAACACTCTGCAGCCAAAACTTGACTTGAAAGAACAATTTCCTCTATAGGTTTAGTGGTGATAAGATGGTTTGGCTAGTGACTCAACAGGCATACTAATGACTATTCAAATATCCTGGATGTGGCACGTGTGCTGCTGAGGATGGCTAAATGGGATAGAGAAGTGAGATCCTTGCAAACAAGCCTGTCTTTGAGGCGGGGAGAATGTGAAAGGTGACTGAGAATGGCATTTAAAGTCATTCCACCTATTGGCATCAGTTTGGCTGGCACATTTTCTACACTGTTTTCCAGCTGACTTTTCAAAAGGTTTCTAAGAGAAAGAACCTCACATTTTAATATGTCAATCTGAAAAATGACATTTTGTTTTTCGGTTGTATTTAAAGAGCATCCAATCAATAGTTATTTGGGGGATTCTTGTATTCTATGGGCTCCCTTCTCTCTCTCTCCATCCCACTCCCCACCGTAAAGTATCTGCATCTGTTACTTTCTAGAAACCTTTTACATATTCCAGTCATTTTTGTTAGGCTTTTGTGTTTCTTCGTTGCCCCAATTTCCCCCTTCTTTCAGCCACAACCCCAGGCACTTCCTACTAGAGAACGACACCAAACAACATGTCAAGAGCCTTTCAAAATTGCTGCCAGATTTTGGTGACATTCTTACAGCATATGGAGTACTGATGTTCTGAAAACAAGGCAGAGAGCTACCTGATGCTTACCGAGTCAGGAAGTTCCAGTCTGGTGAAGTGCTCTGGTTCAGATTTGCAACGTAAACAGGACTTAAACTGGTTTTTAACAAAGCATCTAAGTAAAAGTGACCAAAAATGTCTTTTTCAATCAGTTGTGTCCCACCCTTCAAGCTCTGTCAATAAAAGAGGAAATATTAAGATAAAGCAAAAACTGAAATTATCCCTAAGGGATCCTTGTCAATAGAATAATTTAGTTATAACTTAAATATGTTATATGTTATCTTAGATCAAGACAACATGACGTGAGAGCTGAATGCTCGCTATTCTTTGCCACAGGAGGTTAACCTCAATTTCACTGAATATGAAATTCAAGTTGAAAAGGAAAATATAAATGAGTTAAGAAATTCAGTAAATACCCATTCAGATAGTATTCAGTGAAATAATCATGTGCTTTATTGGGATACACCTTTTAATTTTTTAATGCATTAGTATTTGTTTAATATTTATATAGCATATATGTAAATATATATACAAATTCATATCTATACATACATGTCTATATGTGTATATATATATATATATATATCACTTTAACAGTTTTTTCTTATATTAGAAAATTACCATAATATTACTACGAGTATAGAATTACATAATATACAACAGTTTGGGGCAAATATTGCCATTTCATGTTTTCCAGATGGAGGTAAATCTATCCCATTCGTTCATTTCCTAAATAAAATTTAATCTCTTTTTTCAAGATAAGAATTTAAAGATTGAAACAAATAATATTAGAGAATGACAAAAGTGCCTAGAACTGATCCTTGCAATTCAGATTTATTATAGATTTAAATCAATAACCCTACAAAGAGGGCTTGCTATACCCCTCTATTCATTTTTTAACTTTAAAAATATTTCTGTCAGTCTTTTGTATGTAAATATATTTTTGGACATAAAACAGGTCACTTTAATAGACATTGAGTCCTTGAATAAGTTATGAAAATTTATAAAGCCTTGATTTTCAGAAAATGAATAATAATGAAATACACTTCATAGAGGTTTCTTGTGAACTAAATAGGATAATGCATATGTATTTATAACACAATGCCTGGCATGAGGTAAAGTGCTCAAGAAATATGTCATTAATTTTATTGAAAATGTTTGCTATTTTTTATTGACATAGTTTTATCTTAAATATTTGAAATAGATATAAACTTTTTAGTATTTCTACGGTGAACAGTAATTGGCTAGATTACTGGGATGCTAGCTTCTCTCCTTCATGTTAGATTACCCTCAAATCATAATGACAAATCTTCTGTGGCATCTCCTAGATGTATCTATGCCAGTCCCTGCCTCCGTTCCCAATACCTGATTAGCCAAAATTCGCTTCACCTTGAGCATCCTATTCAACCTGCAGCTGGTCTCATCTACCTTTTGAATCTATTCCCCACTAACTTTTAATACAATCCTTTTCTCCAAAAGGCTGCTTTTTAATCTCTATCCTAGGATGCCACTGTTCCCAAGCAGATGTTTCAAATCCCTAAAAAAAAATTTAAAAAAAATTTATTTCCGACCATGTGTAAATTGCTCTAGCATAGAAAAACATAAAAATTATAACAGTGTAATTTGTGAATCTACTATATAACCATGTTACCAAACTTGAACAGAGAAAGAATTTGAAAAGAAGAGGAAAAAAAACCTGAAAACAAACTGTGCTGATAAAACACATTCTCAGTTAAAATCTCAGTGATTGAGCATAGTATATTGAAGGATTAATACCTCATTGGGAGTATATTTTATTTAGGAAATAGAAGGATTCATCTCAGGATGATATTAAAATCATTTATGACATAAACAAGTTTTAAAACACCCTATATCTATAGTTATTTTAAAGGCATGAAAATCCATTCCAAATTTTAAAAATTAAAAATAAAATAATGCACTTACACCTGTACCAAGACTAGAAGGACAATTTCTTGACATGAAGAAGGATAACTATTCCAAACTAACACATTGCATATAAGCAAAGGGCAAGACAGGGATGAGGGGGAGAGAGAAGCATTACATTTAGGAACAAATGATACATGCTTAGCATCAATTCTTACAATTGCAATATGACATATAAATTAATGAAGAGTATAAACATTGTAAAGGAGAAGAAATTTTTTATTACATATATAAAATTTCTTCATCTATTTGAAATACTCAGGAGAGTCAATAATAAAAATATATATACAGACAATTAAATTAACAGAAGAGTTCAATAGGAAAACTGACAACTAAAAAATAAATAAAAAGTCAATAGATTTTCTAAAGTGAATTAGAGTATGCAATAGAGAAAATCCCATTCATACCTACTAAAAAGTGGAAAGGAGTGGGTAGATCCAAGAGCAAACAAATAAATACATGCACATTCATTATATCAGTCACCCTTCGTTAGCTTTATGCTAGTATTGTTACTTACCATTTGCTACTCTTACACTCTAGCTATATTTAAATCCTACAAAGCTAGTTTATGTTTTCTCTTAACATGATGCAACTGTAGATAAAACAATGATGCTCTCAAAATCTTGCAAAAAGGGGATACACATCAGGCCACTCACCAGATCCACTTCTGGGGTTGTAATTTGCCTTCAGCCAAGATCCCACTTGGACATACTGTAATCTAAAATCTGATTATAAAATTAAATGCCACCACCATTATTCATCGTTCTTAAAATAGTAGAGGAAGTAGAAAAAATTAGGGAAGGATTGGTTAATATCTTCAAATACATACTTAAAATATGGACTTGTTTCAATTTCTAGAGCTATGTATTAGCCTGTATTTGGTATTTGTGAATTCCTTTTCCTACCACTGTTTCCCTTTCTTCGTCTAGGGTACACAGAGTCTAGAAACTCAAGGAAGTGCACTTTTATCAATAAATGTGATGTGATCCCACTTTATATTCCATCTTTGGGGATTTACACCCTTAAAACACATTCCACACATAGTTCTTAGATATCCAATGTAAATTGTCAAGATTTTGTACTTGTCCCCCTGGGAATGTTGTTCTCTGATTCTGGTTATAGATCTGAAGTTAAAAAAGAGACAGTAAATATGAACCTTGAGGAAGATGGGCTTTCTTTTGCAAGAGACTGGTTCATATACGGGCAGTATAAGGTCTTTACCTCCAGAACGAGAAAATCACACCTGACAGGAGAAGACCTGCTTCTGTTGGAAAGGCAGGCTCAATGCAATTCGGAGAGTCAAGGTTCTCAGAATTTTCTGAGTCCAGTCAGATGGCCCCTCTAATCTTTCCCACTCCTCCCAAATCAATATCATAAGCTTTACATAGAAGGCATTGGAGGCTATACATTCAACTTGCTTTGTGATTCTGCTACAGGAACAATTAAGACTTGGGGCTTGTTTACCTATTTCCGTTCCACAGTTCAAGGACGTAAGAATTAAGTTTTACCAGAACTGCAGTTTTGGTAAGATGTAATTTTCTAAGAAAATAACTAATTCTCAAATTTTTAAATGTAGTGTTGTAATGATGAAACTTCTAAGTATCTTTCAGAATATTTATAGAAGTTATTGACCCCTTTTTCGTTGCTGATAAAGTTTGTTGGTGGTATTTTCTATCTAGATTAGTCTTGAACTGTTTACTAATTATTCAGCCTATTGGAATATGGTCTCTCTTTCATTAATGTTCACTCTAACTTGATTATTTATTTCCTTCTTTAAGTTGTGGTTTACATTCTGGCATCTTGAAATAAATAAGATAATTGATTTTGGGCTTTTTTCTTTTCTGATATATGCATTCACAATAACGTTGTATACATTATAATAGCATCACAAAAGTCGATATGAAATATTTTCTCCTAATTCAGATCATAATTTTTATTTTCATATTTCTTTCTTATTTGATGAGTGAATATTACCTAATTTCTAAAATTTTGGGAGTTTTAAATAAAATAGCTGTTTGTCATTGATATCTAGTTTAATTATACTGTGATCAGAGAACATAGCTTATATAGTTTATTTCCTCTGGCATTTGTTGTTTCATGGGCCCAGCATATGATCAGTTTTGGTAAATGGTCCCTGTACCCATGTATGCTGATAAATACTATCTATTTCTTATGATATGGTGTTTTAAATATTGTCAGTTAGGTTACGTTTGTTGATAGATAACAGTGTTACAATTTCTGCTTACTAATTTTTTGTCTGCTTTTTTGTTGTATTACTGGAAAAGATTTGCTCAAATAACCCACTATGTGTTTTTAGTCTATATCTCCATTTCTTTTGGCAATTTTCTCTTTCTCTACTTTGATGATATGTGTTTAAGTATATATAACTTTAGAAGAGGTGTATCTTATATTTTGAAACTTTAATCATTAAGCATTTCACTTTATACTTTACAATCATGTCTTAAATTATATTTGTTTGAAATTAGAATATCTACATAAGCTCTTTTTCTCTCTCCTTGAATGAATCATCAATTTTTCTTTATGTGAAAATTGTTTGAAATTTGAAAATCTTTTCACCTCTGAAGGATATTCTTGCTGGATATATAATTCATCTCTTATCAGTTTTGGAAAATTCTTGAGCATTCTATCTCCACAAACTGCTTCTGGTTTTTTTCCTGCTTCCTCTCATTTGGGACTGCAGCTATTTTTCCCACATGTTCAGCTCATTTCAGTGGGGTTTTTTTCCTGTGTGATTTTGTCTGAATTTTCATTGTATCTATCTTCTAGTTTATCATCTGGACTTTATTGTTTTTAGAGCTCTATTGAGCTATATTTAGTCAGTCGTTAGCTGTATCTGTTATTTCCCAGCTATTGTATAGGTATCTGTATTCTATTTATGTACACACCTAGATCCTTGACACAGCATGCATGTATGAGCTCTCAGTTCTCTAAGCTGAAACTCCAGGTGGTTTTAATTGGATTCTCTGCTTAGGGTCTCATCGGGTCAAAATCAAAGTGTTCACCCTACTCGGCTCTCATCTGGAGGCTCTAGAGAAGAATCTGATTCCAAATTCATTATAGGTTTTGAGTCTAGTTGTTTGCACTTGGAGGACAGAGGTCCCTGTTTTCTTTCTGGCCATCAGATGGGGGCTTTCAACTCCTAAGTCACCCACATTCTTTGACATGTGGCCCCTTCCAACTTCAGAGGCAGGAACAGCAGGTTGAATCTCCCTCAGATTTGAGTGTCTGTCTTCTGCTACTGACCATAAGAAAACTCTCTGTTTTAAACTGTCCATGTGATTAAACTAGTCCCACCTTGTTAATCTTCTTATCGTAACATTGGCTAATTAGTAATTTAATTACATTCCTTTGCCATGTAACCTAACATAATCGCAGGAATAATGCAAGATGGAAAATGTCATGGAGCCCTCTAGAATTCTGCCTACCAGAGTTCATGTCAGATACAGAATATCCATTTGAAGTTTTCCCTGAATTCTCCAAAATTTGTTTTACTTTTTAAACATGTTCATTCATCATAGTCATTTAAAGAACGGGACTGATTACCCCAAAGTGTGAACTATGTTATACATCTGTCTCTGTTGCTTAACTTTTTTTACCCCCATCCTTGGTTATCTTTATTGAATGCCTGTCACTGTGTATGAAAAATTGTAGATTTAGTTTGAGACACTGGATGACTTTATCTTCCTCCACAGGGGATTTATTTATTTATTTATTTTTATTTTAGCAGACATAACAGCTAGCAAAAATCATCTGAGATTGAGCTGATGCGACAAAAGATTTAAATCTTTAAAAGGACTCTTCTCATTATGATTTATCTGATTCCTTTTTTAGGATTACAATTTATAACCTGTGATATTTATCAACCACTTCTTACTTGGTGGACCTGAGATTCAAATCTCATTCTTTCCTTTAGAGACTGCTCAGGGCCCTACTCTGCTTTTTGAGTTGCTCTCAAGCTATTTTCTGCTCAGCTTTTCCATCTCACATCATAGTTTTAGAATTATTAAATGCATCAAGGCATAAAGTATTACAAAATATTAGGCTCCCCTCTCTTGGCTGATCTTTTCTTCCTGATTTGAATGTCTCTGGTCCTCATTGTTTTGATAGTTACCTGATGTCTCAAGCAGATGGGCTTAAAAAAAAAATCCAGATTATAGTTGATTTTATTTTAATTAACTTTATTGAGGTAAAATTTACAAACAACATACACATTTTAATTGTGAAGATCAATGAGATTTGACAAGTGAATATACCCAATGTCATCATCACTGCAAAATTAAGACATAAAGCATTTCTATCACCCGAAAGATGCCCTTGTGACATTTCCCAGTTGTTCTCCAACTCCAGTCCAGAATGACATTGATCAACTGACCATCACTATGGGTCTGTCATTACAGAGTTTGACATGAAGGTAATTATACGATATGATTTTGTTTTGCCTTTATTGTTCTGACTTCTTACTTCAATGTAATATTTTTTTGGAAATTCATTCATGTTGCTACACATATCAGAAATGTGTTTCTTTTTATTACTGAGTATTATTCCATTATATGAAAGAGTTTATGCATTTACCTAGAGACAAATATTTGCATTGTTCCAATTTTTTAATATTATGAATTAAATTGCTTTAAACCTTTTTGTACAAGGTTTTGTGGACATATGTTTTACTTTATCTTGAGTGAGTATCTAGGAATGGTGGTACTGGGCCTTAACATAAGTGGTTATTTAGCATAATAGAAATGATAAACTGATTATCAAGTAGTTCTATCATTTTACATTTCCCACAACAATGTATAAGAGTTGCGGTTGCTCTATATCCTTGTCAACACTTAGTATTGTCATTATCTTAAATTGTAGCCATCCTAGTAAGTGTGTAATGACATCTCATTGTGGCTTTAGCTTGCATTTCTCTTAAGAATAAAGATGTTGAGCATTTTCCCATGCTCATTGGCCATTTGCACCCATTCTTTGCAACAATATACGTGCAAATCATTGCCATATTTAATTGGGTTTTTATCCAAATATTGAGTTGTAATGGTTCTTTAAACATTCTAGGTACATATCCTTTTTCATATATACATATATATGAATACATGAATATTTTCTTCTAGTGAGCATCCTTGGTTTTTTCATTTGAATGATGTATTTTGAAAGCCATCTTTTAAAATTTTAATAAAATGAAATTTATCAATTTTTTTCCTTGTGCTTTTTTTTCTTATCTAAGAAATTATTGCCTACTTAAAGTCTGCAAAGATATTCTGTCATGTTTTCTCCAGAATTTTTTCCAGTTTTATATTTTCCACCTGGGACTATAAACTATTTCAAGTTAATTGTCATGTAGAGTGTGTGGTAATGGTTAAGTTTGTTTTTCCAGGTAGATCTTAAGTTATCCATCACTATTGGCTGAAAAAGACAATCCTTTTTCCTCATCGAATTATATTGGCATCACTATCAAAAATGACAATATATGTGGGTCTATTTCTGGACTCTCTATTCTATTCATTAATATATATGTCTATTCTTACACCAATACCACACACTATTGATTACCTCAGCTTTGTAGTAAGTCTTGATTAGGTAGTGTCAGTTTCAAATTTTGTTTGTTTTCAGAATTATGTTGGCTATTCTAGGTGCTTTGCATTCCCAAGTAATTTGCAGAATCAGCTTGTCAATTACTACACCCCTAAAAAAAAAAAGCTGTATGACACTTTGATTAAAATTGTGTGGAATTTATGGATAAATTTTGGAAGAATGGTTATTAGATTATATTAATATAATATTCTCCTAATCAAGAAATTTTGTATATCACTCCAATATTTAGATCCTCTTTAATTTTTCTTTGGAGTATTTTGTAATTTTCACTGTACAATTATGTATTTGTTTATGACACCTTGTCCGATAGTTTTTCCCTGACAATTTGTATTAAACACCACCTTGCTCACTATCTGTCATCACCCTGTTTTATATTTCTTCATAGAACTTATCATTGTCTGGTATTATGTCATATATCATTTTGTTCATTTTTCATTGCCCACCTTACTTAATGAAAGCAAGATCCATGAAGACAGTGGAGCTAGTATTTTCCTTGTTACTGCTCTATCACCAGTGCATGGTTCGTTTTTGACACTGACCAAACATTCATCAAAGAAATGAAACAGAAGCATTCCCACTCTAGATACACTATAGTATGTCTGTCTACAGAAAAACTTCCTTGTTCCATACCTTGTGTCGTGGACTTATTTTTTCTTTCCAGCTTGGTCTTGGTTATCTCATTTCTGCCTTACACCTATATATTTCTGTGATCCATCATTTCCTCCATCTTGATTGGACTTTCCTAAATAAATATTTTCAGAGAGTGAGGCTTTTCAGGGAGAGTCTCTCTAAATTTTCCTCTTGAAGGCTGGTTTCATTTATTTTATCACTGAAGAGTAGGAAAGAATAAGGTTTAAGATTCCTTCCGATTATTTATTATACATATCCATGTTTGTTTTCTACAGGAGCAAATTGGAATGCTTGGCTTTTTAGTACGTGTTAAAAGAGCTCTTCTTTTCCATGTTCTAAAATGAGGTCTTCAGAGCCCACCTCTTTTAGAGATAGTGTGGTGTAGAAACACTACAGATGCACACTCTGTGATAGAATCTTAGCTCAGCTAACATCTATAACTTGGCCTTCTTGTGCCTTACTTCTTTCAAGCTGTAACAAAGTACCTAACTCATGGGTTTATTGCACTGGACCTAATTTAATAGCTTAGCTTATGTGTGTGTAAAATACACACACACACACACACACACACATCCTTCACTTAGAGCAGTGTCTGATATGTCTCCAGAACTTTCAGTTCAATACCACAATTTCAAGTGCACATATCCTCAATAAGGTACAATAAATAGAATAAAAGCACATAAAACTAATTGGAGAATTTTTGCCACTCATTTGGATCATATGAGAAATATAGGATATCTCTTCATAAAAGATTATGTATTTAATAAAGTGAATAAAAAGATATTTAAAGATAATTCTAAGTTCTTATTTTTTCTTAACTCCTAATATACGACCATTATGAAAGTAAGAATGGAAGCAATTGTTAATAACATTTTAATATGTTTTTCATATTATTAATTAATTCTACTTACACCAGGTGCAAAATCTACCCAGACAATGCTTTGCTCAGAAAATATGGTATTATAAACTTTGTCAAATTTGGGAATATTTTTGCAAGCCACAAAAATAGCTCAGAATTAACTTATACTTTTGTTTTTAACCAGGCTCTTACTCTTCAAAAAAAATAAGTTAAAATAAAACATAAATTACTAGTATTGTTATTTTTTCAATATATAAAATGCAATGGGTAGGATAATAAAATATAGAATTTAGTCATATAATAAAGAGGTGACTCAGTGACTTCAAGGCCTCGTTTTTTGTGTGCATACTTTAGAGTCATACAGAAAAGATTTAGAATGAATGTAAAAGGATATTTTATTGGCTCTTAACCTCAGTGATGTCATCCATGTATTTGTAAAACTGATAACATTGTAGAGAAAGCATAATATGAAGAACCAAGGAAATATGCTCAGCTTCTGATATTGTCTTCTTCTTAAGCTGTATTTCCTTTCTTTTATAGAAATTGAGTTGAAATAATGGTTCTAAAATATCTTCCTATATTAAAATTTTCACCAAGACTTCATCAAGAAGTTTTTGGAAGGGATTCTATTATTTCACATACCCACTAAACATTAATTGAGAACTAGAATGTAGAATTCTACCTGGGCAAGCATTTTTGTTTATTTTATTCAGTTTTATATCCTGAAAGCCCAGCACAGATGCTGACATTAAAAAAATACTCAATAAATATTTGTTGAATAAAGGATGAGGGAACTGACCTAATAAAATTCAAATATTAAATATTAAATGAGAAAAATAACAAAATAAAAATTGGTATTATCATGGGGCCCTCATGCTCTAAAAATCTGGAGACCGCTGACTTCTGGTCTAATGAATTACAAGATTTTTATGGGTCTCTGGAAAATTGTGTCTTCTTAGCCAGATACATATTACTTCAAACCTAAGTTAAAGAGGAAAATTTTATACATACGATTTTGTGTATTCATTTTCTTAGCATTTAAAAATAAAAACATCCTTTTGGCATTTGACAAATACTATCAAAGTGAATAAATTGGGAATTAATCACATGTGGTCATTAGGGCTTGATGTTTGCTCATCTATGCTGAGACTGAAATCAATCAAATGAACTAGCCTGTGTACAAAATGTCAGTTGATTCTGGGCTTGCAAACAATAAACCTAATAAAATTACTTTTATTGAGCCCAGATATTATTAAATTAATAAAATACATTGGGAAGGGTTTTTTAAAAATCAGTTTTATTTCCATACTCATTTTTTAACTAAATAAAATTAACTTCAGGCTTTGCTCTTATTCTTTCTTTTTCCTGCTTGTTTTGTTGTTCACCTTGATACATTGATATTCTTACTGCTTGATCTATTGTAATAACCTTTTAACAGGTTTCCCTGTCTTGGGTGTCTCATCCATTCAATTTACATCAAATGGATGGCACTACCTCTGTCTCCTCTGATCAAAAACCTGCGGGGACTCCCCATCACGTAAAGAACAAAGTCCAAATTCTCTCCCTTCAAGAAATGATCCCTGCTGCTTCTACCTGCCTCTTAAATATATTTCAAACACAGGCATTTCTCTCCATCACTACTGCCAACATCTTCGTTCAGCCTTCCTCCTCCTTCATTGCAGTAGAAACCTCCACAACTCTGCTCTACTCTTGCTGTCCTCTACTTATGTCATATGGACACTGGAGTTAATTTGCTATTAGATCCATTCTCAACATTTTCTCTGCTGATCTTTATCACAGGGAACTATTTCCTAGGCTTCATTCTTCCTGGTTGGTTTCACAGTAGGTTATGAAAATGGAAACGTAATTCCAGCTTCCATCCAATTGTCACTTCCTCTGTGGCCCCAGTTAACACCAGGAATGCCAGCCATGGCTTTCTCTTGCATCAGAAGCTCTGTCTCACCACCTGTTCCCTGTATCCTTTCAGCCTAATGGTAAGTAGTGTCTTCCAACCGCACCAAACCTATAGGTTGCCTCACTATCCCCTTTATGCTTTCCTCATTCTTCTTTAACACTATGAATTTTCAGTAATAAATGCTTCAGTTGGAAGCATCTGAAGTTTTGTTTGTTTGTTTGTTAGTTTGTTTTTCAGACTGAGCCTTGATTGACACATGCATCTTCCCATTATTCTTGGGATGAAATTCAGTGGCCTTTACCATAGCCTGTGAGGCCCTCTGTGACCTGTTTCTTGCTGACACCAGTGGCCCCATCTCTCACTACTCTCCTTTTCACTCACTGTAAATTCACTTTAATAATACCCTATTCCTGCTGCTGGGAACACTCTTGCTTCCGCTGAGTCTAGGAAAACCCTACTCATCTTTTAATTCTAAACATAAATACAATTCTTTATGGAAACCTTCACTGACATACAAAAGTTATGTTTTTCCTTCTGTACCTTAGATCGCTATCAACTATTTGATTGCATAATGATTTGGTTAAATTACTATCTCCCCTACTAAGCCTCAAATACCAGGGATTGCGTGTAGACCAAGAAACTAGCAGAGTGAGTGATATACCGGTGACACTCAACAAATATTTGTTGAGCTGCCCTCACTTGTACAACTTTAAAAATTACTGGGCACTAGGTACTATGGATACAAAGAATCCATATTCTGGTGGGGAAGAGAAACAAAGACATACGATTGCGATAAATAACATGCTAAGTGCCACGTGGGGGGGATATAAATACAGAGTGATATGGGAAAATCATAGAGCTGGCTCTAGCACGGACTGGGGGAAGGAAGTTGTTGAAAATCCCGAAATAGCAAAATTAAAACCATGAAATTAATAAATAGTTATTTAGTAACAGTTTATTGTGCGTATAAGAATAGTTCATAAACTGGAAGCTTCCCAATTCAAAGACTGATATGAATCTCAAGGGCATGAAGTTACAGGATGGCTCATAAAGTGAAAATGAAGAAGTTGTTACAATGATTGGTTATTACCATGGGCATTTCCAGATAGCAGGGAGTTGGTTAAAAGTCATTACCTCATACCATTTTTAGGAAGATGACTTAAGTTTATTCTATGATTGTCAGAGGCATTCATAAGAAATAACCTAAGCTAAGTTTCACTTACGTTCATGACATAAGCTAGATTTGGTTTTGCTTACGTGGCTTAAATGTTTTTTGCCTGCTCAGGGAATTTTCAAGTCTCGTCTCCATTTTGTATTTAATTTTAACGTTGGGATCGTTAGAATGACCAAAGTTATACTGGTGAACTTGGAAATACAGATATTTAAAGGAGGAAGTCTCAGTTGTAAATGCACCTAAGAATCCAGGAGTATTAAAAAACTCCAACGTCCAGGCCTTGTCCCTGAATAAATAAATTAGCAATTCTGATGTAAATCCTTGTTTTTTGTTTTTTTGAGGTTTTTTAAAATTCTATTCTGCAGCCAAGATTCAACATAACTGATATATTAAAGGACTCCGTATGTGCAAAAACATAGAAATGTTAAAGGAACCTGAGACAATGAACTTCACACAGCGCACTTCCACTTGGATTGCTGCAAAGGTTAACTGAAGACGAGGAGATTAAGATAAAACACCAAAAAATGAGTCTACAGAAACAGGGACTGAGTGAAAAACTATTTTTTTTCAATGTATAATGATATAAATGAAAAACTATTGGAAAATTTTAAGCAGGAAACCGGGGATCTGATTAAGTGAGAAAGATCATTCTGCTAACTGCATAAAAATAAATTATTAGGCTAGACAGAAGCCAGCTGTAGTCCTACATGAATATGATTTGGAGACTTGTTTGCAGGGGATCAAGACAAAAAGCCTGTGAGAGATGCCAGGGGTGTGTTTGCAAGGAGCTGCTTCTGGGCTTTCCCTGTCCTGCTCTGAACCTAAATTCTAGTATCTTTGTGACTAAAGGAAGGTAGTTCACAACATACATCTAAAAATAAGCATGATACAATCTTAGGTTTTTAAACTGCAAACACCTTTATTTCATACAGTTTCCCAGCTTCAGAAGCCTGAATTTTGAGGCCCTGCCTCCACCTTGTACTCACTGAGCTTAAGGTGTGATGACGTCATCCCTGAGCAAGCACTTCCGGGTCAAAGGACATTGACTATTTGCATCTGATTTTAAGCAGCGTTTTTGCTCTATGCAATCCATTTACTAACGGAATGATCATCCACAGTACTGGGGGGGAAATTCAAGCAGCTATTTTTCTCGTTTCCTCTGGACCTCGACAAGAAAAGTTTCTGAGGGTGAAAGGGCAAAGTATAAACCACACCTCACAAGGAGAAAAACAAGTGTGCGTCTCCGTGTGTCTCTGCACCTCAGGGCCCAGAAGCCTTAAACACTCCCTCTTACTAATCTTGAATGTGGCTGGTGAGAGTCCTGCTCAGATGGCTGCTGTCAGGCTCAGGGGACCACGGGGCCAGAGCCCCTTGGGGATTTCAAGCTAGAGACTCAGCCTTTTCCACCAGCTGTATGAGATTGAATAGGGCCACCCTGAACAGTGACTTTTCTTCCACGTCCGTAGGAGACAATCAAGCACAGGGCGTATTTGGCCTCATGAGTGCCCTTCTCTCTTGATGCCCCATGTGGCCAGCTGCTTCAAGTGCCTCTCATGCCAGCTCTCACATCAGTTAAGCTGAGGTTCCTCAATTGGTCCCAGGTAGCTGAGGGTGTGGGGTGTTTTAGTTGGGACTAATCTCTGGTTCCCATATGGGGACAAGAATATTATTACACTTCAGTCCACTAAAAAAAGCCTCAGTGGGGAAGTGAAAGCTTTGCAGGTGTTCTCCCTAATAGACCCAAACATTGCAGCTTGTGTATACTTTTATTTGCAAAGTGTTTTTCTCTGTCTGCATGTTTAGAATAAGACTAGTGTAAAGCACTGCTGTTTAATTACTAGCAGGGCCAAAGGTTTCATTTTAATTCAGGATTATTTAAATAAAAACATTATTTATAAATGAAGTGCTGTTTTCTGTCCAAACATGTAAGAATGCTGCTTCTAGCTGAGATCCAATGCTGTTACAGAAGAATTAAACGTTGTTTCTGTGTTTGTGTAGGGTTTTTTTAGAATTGGGATTTCTATTAAACCACTCATTACTTTAATCATGCCCAATTTTAAGATAAAATAAAACAGTGAAACACTCTTATATAGGAGTATTACATTTACACCAATACTGATTTTCTTATACACCAGCAAGATGTCAATATTATCGTTTTTCCATCTGGTTGATAAAATCCTGTGATTGGCATCATAATTATTATCATGATGAAAATGTACATTAACATCACCCTATACACATTACTTGTTACTTTTTGAAGCATTTGTACATTCATCTTTAATCAGCATATATTTATTGAGAGGCTACTTTGTTCTGAGCACTGTGCTTTAGATGTCAGGGGTTGCAGTCAATTTGGAAAAAGACTTGAAATACTTACAGAGCAATATCAGATTGTGATATTTTATCTATATACTTATCTATGTAATTATGTACTGCTTCTTTACCAAAAGCATTGAGGCAGCTTACCAGATAATGTCATGAAAATTGTCACAACTTTTCCAGATCTGTATCTTCATTCAGAACATTTAAAAGTCCAAGAAAATAATCCATAAGCCTTTTCTTTTTCAAATGTAGTGTGTAGATTCTTGAATGAGGGAAAGGCCAAAAAAAATACCAAATGCTCCTCAAAATATTCTCATTTTACTAATCATTCATCTACTCCATGATTGATTAAAGAAACATTTATGGTTGACCAGATGACCAATGTGAAGAAACAACAAGACAATCATAAAGTGCACTCAACTAACAGGTGGTTGGTTAGGATGATTAGTTGGAGCTTTCTTTTCTTTTATTGGCTAAGATGACCAAATTTTATTATGAAATATTTAGCAAAGATGGAGTGCATTGAATCATTAACCCATGTTGGAACACATGCGTCTTAGGAAAGAATTGAAGACAAAGAAGTTTGCAATTCTCTAAGAAGTGCCCTGCAAAAGGGGGATTATATGCCATCCTCATGGAAAAGCAATTCATCCATTTGCCTTTAAGTACATAAAATTTTAGGTATCTCCACATGTGTATGAGAGGTAGTGATTACTATTTTGCAGATTCTATGGAAGATATATCTACAATTAATTAATTAACGTGATAGTGGAGACTTTGTTAGATTTCCCAACTTTCCCTCCTTCTTTTCTCCACTTTCCTGCTTGTGTCTCTAGTGAAGTTCCCCTGTACTTAGTGTGGAGGTCCCTTCCTAATGATGTTCACGTTTTCGTAGGGAACAGTGTGCTCATGAAAGATGACTAACAAGATATTATATTTTAAGCCTTCAAATTTATCTTTTGATGTGAAAAACATCTAGAATGTCTAAATATCATAATAATGGGCTGTCTGTTCTTCACACTCATAAGACTGGGTTTTTCATTTGTTTTTTTAGAAATCTAATGGGTATAATGTGTAAAGAAAAATATTAAAGGCAAAGTTGAAAAATAAATATAACTGCAGCTGAAAACTGTCATGCTTAATTTTCTTCAAAGCATTTTGTTTAGTGGTTCGTATTTGTACTAGTAAAATTTTAAAAAGGCACTCCATTTTTCTGCTGATATTGATTTGGTAGAAATTTTAAGTCTCCTAAATATTGTCTTCCTACGATTATTATATTAGTCAATAGTAGTAACAGTAATGATAAAATCAACATTATTATAATAATGTTGATTATGTTAATCCACATTATTATAGTCGAAAATGAAGTTTAAATAAAATAATTTGGTATACCATTTGGAAAAATTCTGTTTTATTAAGCATTTGTGGACATTCAAATTTTCTTTTATTCACTTTTTCAGAGATTCTTTATTTCAAGGTCAGATCTTTTCACAAATAACTAAAATTATGCAAAATTGCTTTCAAAATAACTTGGAACAGCACACGTGGGAGCAGAATAGTTTTTGGATAATGACAGGGATGAGCCTTTTCTCAGAACTCAAGCTAATAAATTAGAGCTGTTTAAGGTCTGAAAAATTTCAGCTAGTGTTTTTCTCTCCACCTTGCCTTACATACCTCAACACAACCCTCCTTTCCCTGAGGGCATAACTTGGGAATAGACATAGGATATTGTATTTTCTGAAGATACACAGCAGAGCGTTAGAGAAAGTGTGGCTTGGTGGGCAGATTGCTGGATACATAGACAAGGCATTCAGGCATCTAGTTTTAATCCCTTCCTCTCTGCATGATACTTGATTGTGATCATGAAACTGAATTGTTTGAATCACATGAGCTTACCTTTAAAAAAAGAAAGAGGACTATCTGGCAAAGGCAGGATGAACAACAATTTGTGATTCAAATGTAACTACCTCATCTTAATGGTCTGTTTTGACATTATATAGAACTCCTACTTTGAAAATGTTGTAGTTGTCATCCATCTTGTTTCCTTGTTTGACTGACATACTTAAATTCTTTATCATTCTAATCTATAAAGTTATAAGAGGAAACACTTCTAGCCAAACCACTTGCCTTCATAGCTCAAAGGTATTTCTGTACAAGCAAATGAAGTTAGTGTATTTCATGTGGAAGAGAAACCAGCAAATATATGAAGAGGTCAGTTGGACTTTATATCCATTTTAGGGCTGATGCAGCTCATTCTTCTCTCACAGAATCTGGCAGTTCCCAGATTCTCATAATACAATGTACTCTGCATATATTACTTTTCATCTTAAAAAGTCCCCAAATTAGGAAAACACTCATTCAAATAACAATATAAACACATTTCCTTATTAAACTAAAATGCTTAGGCTAACTTTTGGCATTTATCTGGGTATAACTGCAAGTGGAAAGTATTAGAATTAAACCATAGAGACAAAAATGAAATGGATTTTTAAGCATAGACTATCAAATATTATTTCTCTTTTTTTATAAAGCTTATAACTAAAATAATAGGTTTTAGAGGTTGTCACTTTTGCTAACAACTTATATTTTTTATTTTTCTGTTGGTCTTCATACCTTGACTCATGGTTATAATAATCTACAAACCCTAATTTCCACCCACAAAATGCATTACAGAAAAATGCTAAATGACTAAAAGAACAAAATTGGACCTACCACTTGTATTTACTATAATAATTCCTTCACTATTATAGATAATTAGCATTAATGCTATAACAAGTGTTCAGTTTGAGTTGCTTCATACAAAACCACAGTCACGCAAAGTTATTGATCTCTTAGGAATTAAGGTGTTGTCCTTGGGTCACAGTCTAAGAGTCATAGAGAAAGGATTGGGTATACCTTAAATTACATTCAGAACACATGTTCATTATTCATTTTAGCCAAAATTTTCAATATCTGACTTTGAAAATACTTTTCCTTCTTTGTTTTTTTTCAGAAATCCCAAGTGTCTAGTAATTGTCATTGGAAATGCTGATTATGAATTTAAATAAATATAAATTATTCCTTTTGTCTGTGAGAAGGAAGTTGCAATATTCTATAATAGTAAGATTTAAAATACAAAATGATGACAGTATTGTTTTTATTCTACCTATAAAATGGGATCCCAGTTTAACAGGCTCCTTCTTTTCTGTTTGCAGTGCCTGTTTCACAGGGACACTGACCCCACGGAGAGACATGGGTACATAGAAGTCATAGTGGTAATTGGGGGAATCGTTTTCAGATTCAAGGAATAAAGAGCCAGTTAAAACAGAGGAATGATGTCTTCTTTAAGACATTGGTAATGTAGAAATTCAGAGTTCTATTTGCATTAAAATGACCTCTGTGGAATAAAAAAATAAATCTAGTACTTGGCACACATGCTTAGCACACAGTAGGCACTCAATAAAGCTTATCAATGAATGAGCAAGTGAACAAGTGTGTTCATAACCATTAAGTTCCAGAGGTTTCCTCAGTTTCTCCAATGTCCTTGCCAGTCCTTGGTTTCTGGTAGAACTTACCTACTCTGTTTCCACTTCCTGGGACCCTCTGACTTACCACACTTCACCAGACCTTTCTCCACTCATACCACATTATGTTGAAATTAACTTTTTACATGATGGTCTCCTCTGTTATACTGCTGAAGTTCTCTGAAAGCAGAGCCAAGGTCTTCTTTTTCATTGGGTTCCTGCCTAACTGCTCCCTCTCCCTCCTCCTCCTCTGCCGACTTCTTATCCTCTCTCATTACATCCATCTGAGGCACTCGTTTCAAACCCAAATTATATTGTATTTTTACTTTATTAAAATGATTAAAAGACCTCCCACTGCACATGCGAGAACACCTAAACTATTCCATTATCTGATGTTTGTCTTCTCCACAGTCTTTGTGTACTTCCCTCCTTTTTGTCCAATGTGCTTCAATCTTACTACTTTTCTTTCAGTTCCTTCAGTAAGTCCAATTCTTTTCTATTTCAGTTCCTCCTCTCCCTGGAATGCCTTGCCTTACTCCCAACTCAGCATGCAATGGCAGCTCAGCCTTAAGATCTCAGTTAAAATATTAACTGTTCATGGGAGTCTTCTCTTATTTTTCCGGTTTTAATAAGCCGATCTGCTGTGCAGTGTGCTTTTTCTTCATATGAATGGTTGGAATTTATAATTAGATATTTATTTGTGTGAACTTCCTGGGGTCAGGGTCCATGTCTGTTCTAATCGTCATAATAAAATTAGCCTTCATCATGGTAACTGGCACATAGTATATTCTTATTAAATATTTATTCAATAAATGAATGCATCTTTGTTTTGATTCCAATTATGAACATTCTGAAGGAAAGAAGAAGAGACTAAAAAATGTGGGGAAAAGAACAGTTGATGAAAAGTTTTAGAACACATAATAAGAACCTGACTTTGAATGGTAACATAATTGCTGGAAAGGTGGAAACAGGAAGTTTAAGTTTGTGGATGCCTGATTGAATCAAAAGGATGGAAGTGAAGCATCACTCCATACACTCCACATAAGAACCTCTTAAATTATATTTGCCTATTTTAATGTTCACAGAATATTCTTATGTGAAAGAGCACTGAAAATAATGCACTGGAGGAAGCAGGGGTCTCAGGAGGTTGACTGGGAAATCAGATAGATGCCTTCTTACCTCCATAGACGTTCAAGGGACCAATGAAGTAGTTATTGAGTGTAACCAGAAGTTTTAACTCTGTAAACAATAGCATATACGTGCAACAAAGTCTCAGGAGTTTACTCGTTTATTAGTTTTTCACCTTCCTGAAAAGTGATCAATATGATGGCTTTTGACAGTATTGAAAAAGTAAAAAAGGAATTGCTGGGATCTGCTTCTTCCATCATTTTGTTCTACTGTGCATCAGACTCAAGTTAACTCTACAGAATTTTTATTGTTCCCTTCAAAATGCTCAAGATAAATTACAACAGGAGAGATATTAGTATAGTTTGTTACTTACCAAAGACATGAACAAAGTGAAAAATACCCTTCCATCGTAATCAAAACATTATTGACTCTTTTTTGTACCAAATACTGTTCTGAAATCCTTTTAAAACTCCATTCATTACCCATTCCACTTGAAGGAAGGCAGGATAAGTAAGTTAATAGAGATAAAACTCAAGCCAATAAACATGAGTATATCTTTAGCAGATGGCATAGGTATAAAATTTAAGTTGTTAGGAAGGATAAAGGGATAACATGTTTTATGTATATTTGATTTACTTATTTTATTCCTATTTCCTATTAAGTTGCACAATTCTCAGTTTGCTGGACTACATAAACTCCTAAAAACAAACAAACCAAAAAACACCTGCTGCCTGTTACCATAGTGCTACTGTATATATTAAGAATTCTCTACATATCCTGACATTATGTGACTCACATGCAGTGCAGTTAAACACAGGGAAGACCAAATGTCTGAGTTAGTAATCTAGATATCCTGGCTCCTCATCATTTGTGTGTGTGTGTTTGTGTGTTTTTCCTGCAAACCTCATTCTTGAGAAAGAAGAGTTTACTGTCACTCCCTCGACTCCATACTTGAAGTATAGCTTTTGTCCAATAAGTGACTGAACTTTCTTTTGAAGGTGCAGTGGCCAGCTGAGTAGAATGGCTTCCCCACTGGCCAAAACTGAAAATGGAGCTCTAGAGGCATCAGGCTTCCATCAATGTCAGCCATCAATTTGTGTCCACTCAAGTTCAGATCATTAACTCAGTGAGAAAAGTTGCGGGATTTAGAAAGAATCTGAATGACAGTCTTAAACTCTCAAGGCAAACTATTTCCAGTGTTATATATTAAATAATGTGAAGGTAAGAATTATTTAAGTAGGACCTGTACCATTTCAATATAATACCAAATGTTTTGTTTGTCTTATGAATCAGTTGTCTGGGGATACCAACAAAGGGTAGAGCACAGGGCAGAATCATCCTCCAAATAGGATTAGTTAAGGGAGTAAGTGATGTAGCAGTTGTATTTTACAATATAAAATCATACTCAGTTTTAGAATATTGGCCATGTATATGGAGCTATGGAGAAATGTGTTAAGATACGATAATCTTCCTATGCTAGCCATGAATTTTATTTTTAAAATCACATTTTTCCTATTTTTAAAGAAATAAATAGTTTCTAAATCTATCATTCTTTTTGTTTAAATATATCATAGAGACCAGGTTCTCTGACCACAAAGCTATAAAATAAGTAATTATTAGAAAAACAGCCCTGTCTCAAAGAAAAAAAAAAAGAACAGAAGAAAAGAAAAAAGTATGTATTGGAAAATGTGAAAATATTTATTGATAATGTATATAATAGAAACTATCAACTATTTATAACTGAAAAACAAGGAAAACACTGCCTATCAGACTATTTAGGATACAAATAGATCTATAATTATAGGGAAAGTTGCAGCATTAAATGCATATATCAGAAAACTAGAAGATCAAAATCAATGAGTCAGCATTCAAATTAAAAAGCTAGATAAAGAATAGAATATATCTAAAAATAGGTGAAAAAATAATTTGTAAAACTGTGAAATTCACAAACGGAAGAGGAAAAGAAAAGACATAGAAGATCATTAAAACAAACTGATTCTTTGAAAAGACTCACATAATAGTAGCTTACAAATTTGATCAAGAAAAAAGTGAGGATAACGGCTAAATTACCAACTTTGGAATTGTAAAAGAGACGAAATTTCTAAGTGCTGTAGAAATATTTTAAAAGATTGTAAGAGAAAATCTGTACTTGTTTTAGATAAGATAGACATTCTTGTCAATAACTAATGACGTTAAAACTGTTCTGGTTCAAAGTTTTCTATACTATTTCTAGGTCCTTAATTCTGTACCATGTTTAATAACTCCATCTATTAGTTCCTTTCTTTATACTATTTGCAAAATTAATTTCAGATTGATTAATAAGCTAAATGAATAAAGACAATTTCAAATTTTTTAAGAAAAATTAGAGAAAATTTCCTTATGACTTTCAGATAAAAGTGATTAAATAACTCAGAAAATCACAACCCATAAAACAACAACAATAATAGTAATAAATAAAATTCTCTACAACAATAAAAACAGGATAAATCAGGTTTAAAAAAAAACATGGACTGGGGAAAGATATTAATAGCACATCATTAAAACAGATTCACACCTTGAATACCTTTTAAAATTCATAGAAATAAAAAAGTTAACCTAAATATAAAGGGGCAAAGGAAATGAACAAACATGTAAGGAGCTGATCTGAATCGTTAATAAATATGTAGATAAAAGCTCAACCTCTCTAGTAAACAGAAACTGAAAAATGCAAATTGAAGCAGAAAAGAATTTCTACTTCATAACCATCACACTGGCAAAAATAATAACGTCTAGCAATAAAATTTTTGAGAAACATGGGAAAATGGAAAGTTCATATACTGTTGGTGGGATTAAAAACTACCAGCAATTAAACTAAATATGTAATTATGTAATTAAATTAAAGAGTAACATAGCATACAACTCAGCAATTCCCCTTCAAGGTACCTACCCTAACTAAACTCTGAAAAAGGAACAAGAATTGCTATTGCAACATTGCATACAATAAAGAATCGAAAGAAAGTCCAAAACACAAGAGGGAAATACATATCATAGTCTAGTCATAAAAAAAAGTACAGCAAAGCACTCAAAATGAATAAACTAGGTCTAAATTCAACAACATGTAAAATCGGGGAGACAGATTTTGAGAGGAAAATAGCTACAGAATGCAGAGCTCTTTATAATTCTAATCATGTGAACTTTAAAAACAAATAATGAACAAGTCATATTTTAGTAACTAATACATGTGTTTTAAAATATAAAACATGTACCGGATTGATGCATGTCATCTTTGAATATGTACCTCCAGGAAAGGTGAGGATAAATGGAGAAGACACTCAAAACAATTATGATCACAATGATTATGCAGTACATATGCAAAACATATACATTTGTAGTGCATGGGTAACGTGTACCTGAGCATTTTCTATATTCGCAGTATATTTGAAATATCTGAAAGAGTTAAATTAAATTAAATTAGGCAAGACCCGGTTTTCAAGGGGCATAAATGAAACTCAAACTAGTTAAAGCTAGTAGAAAATTTATTGATTCCTGACTTAAGAATATACAGGCAGCAGGCATGATGGATCCAAGAGATCAGATAATAACGTGAATAGTTTCTCTTTCATTCTCATTCTCTCCTTGGGTCTTAACCCTATGTGCTTTCTTTTTCCCGTTTTATCTCAGCTTTTCTCAGCTTCTTTCATTCTGCCTAGCTCTCTCCACATGATGGGAAAGATGCTCTAAGACAGCTTCCCCCTTACTTATAAGGGCCTTAGTCTCTGCATTCCACTATCTCACAAAGGAATGCACTATTAAGACCAACCTCTCAAAATGGCACTGAGTGATGCTGCATTGGACACAGTCTCCCATGGGCCACGGGAGGGCGGGGCAGACACTCTGCTGTTGTGCGTTAGTCAGATCTCATTGGTTGTTTATGGCTAGCCTCTCTTCTCATTGGTTGGTGACCTATTCTGGAAGATCAGCTTATGTGCTGCACTGGTTACTCACTATTTTTGATGATATCTCTTGGAATGGGGTCTTTCAATGGTTTTCTTGTGTGTGTGGTATATGAGGTCGGAACTCTGATTAACAAACCAATGGAAAGGAAAAGGAAACCTCCCAGAAGGAACTCAGGCAGGGCAGACAAGTTAACTGTTAGCAACTAAACACAGAGAACAGTAGACTGACATAAATCCAATGTTAATACGAAACTTCAACATACTGCTCTCAGATTTTGACAGATTGACAACAAAAAAATAAGGGCACAGAAAATTCAAATAAGATAATAAATAAGGTAGGACTAATATGTTTCTATCCTGTGGAGAACACAGCTTCTCTCACTTTCATGAAAAATTACTCATGTAATGGATGAAAAACCACCTCAAAATATCCCAGACTAAACATTTTTCAGGCTACAACTTCTGATAGCAATTCATTACAACTATAACTATTCAGTAACTAAAGAAATGAACAAATGACTAAAGTACATAGAAAATAACCTAAGACATGATACTCTAGAAAAACTATTGGGTCCATGGAAATAAGTACATTCTTTTGAAAATAACGAAAGTAAGAAGAGTTCAGGAGAACACATATCCATCACCGTGTACGGTTTGCTTCCAAAGTATCACTCATTATTATCAAGCTTTGACTGCTAGTAGCCCACCACTGTTCCCAATCTTTGCCCTCTATCCAGTGATCTGCGTTTAAGTATCATAGATTCTCTTTAAGAATCTAGTGAGAGCTCTTTTCCCTTAAAAATGCACACATACAATCATAAATTCATGGACATACACACACATGCACACACACACAAATACTGCATATATTTCAAATATGCCAAAATCTGTTTGTGCATCCCAAGTTTAGAATTTCTTCTTTAACCCTTTGATTTTACTTTAGCATCAAAAACAAACCAAAAAAATATCCTTTTCTTAATATTTTGACAAACCTCTGGCTATTGTCCCAGTTTTATGTTCCTGACACTGATTCCCACAATTGTACCATCTAATACTTACCCTGAGGAAAATTGTCATTTCCCTGAACACAGCAAAGAAGCCAGATAACATTGCTTTTAGTGGAGGATGGAAACCATTGTGTGAAGGGCAAGTAAATACCTTTGCTGATACCTGGAGATGTTTTCCACTTGCTGCGAGTGAGTAAAGATCAACCTCCAAGCCTTGAGTCACCTTGATGATCTCACAGGAAAAGTGCTCTAGCCAAAAGTACACATTACTTTTCCTTGTTTTCTGTGGATTCCACAAGACCAGGCTGGAAGATTTAAGTATGACTATACAGAAAGCGAAGAGAAAGCCAAAACAAAATAAACAAAAGGTAACATGCACATAGAAAAAAACCCACTTCTTACGACACAATGATACTATATATGCTGATAATGCTAATGATGGTAGACATCCATCTGTGTTACTTCCCACGGTGGTCCAATGTCTACACCAGGATATGTTGCTAGTAGGAGCACAGTAAATATTTACTGAATAACTGAATACACAATAGCTTACTTTTCATTCTGATTTCTTGCCTAGGTCCTAGTCTATTTCTGTCCAGTGGAGGAAAGTTCTCCATTTCAGCTCTCAAGCATGACTACGTTCTGTTAAGCTCAGATCTAGGAAAGGGAGTGAGAGAGCCAACTTCACTACCTGCCTGTATCTTACTTTCTAGCTTCAGTTTCAACCTCACTCCTGAATGTTTGACACCAGAAATTCTCTCAGAAATCCTCACCCTCTGCCCCCACTCCTTAAAATAATAGTAATCTGCACCAAAGTCTTAAAAGAATACTCATAATAACCCATAGCTCAAGAAATCTAAAACTACCAGAAAGTGGGTTAATTGTACTAGGTTCCACTCAGTGGATATGTTACTTTAATATCTCTACTTAAGAAGAGGTCCTCGGATTCTTAATATAGCTCTTGTGTTTTGTTTGTATTTGTTTTCCTATGGCATATTAAAAGATGATCAGCTTATTTAATCAGCAGAGGAGTGCCAAATGAATTACAAGGAAATTAGCAGAATAGTTGAAATAGCTGAAATAAAAAATGGGGAAAACTGAAATATCAAATATTACTGGTAAGGCTATAAATTGATACAATCAGTTAGGCAAATTATTTGTCAGTATCTATTAAAACCTTAACATAGTAATACTCTATAGACAAGCAATTCCAATCCCAGATATGGGCCTAATAGAAAAGTATACAAGTATTCACAATGAAAAAAATGTGAAAATATTGCATAACAGCATTATTCTACAATAGTCAAAAACAGATGCAACCCAAATATTCATCAACAGTAGAATGGACAGATAAATTGCAGTGAATTCACACAATAAAATCCTACATAGCAATGAAAATGGACAAATCTTTTGCTACTTGCAATAACTCAGAGGGAACTCTGGTGAAGAATTATAAGACATAGTGAGTACATACTGCATGATCCCAGTGGGCTTTATTGATATTAAAAATGTATACATAACATCTCCCTAAATAAATGCATAACTTTCAAAGAAAGGAATCAAATTTCCCTTGTGTAAATATATCCACCTTGACTTTGACTTCTGGGAAGATGGAGTAGAGATATTTTAAGTACAGCTAAAATCCAGACATTATATGTAAAACAAACATAAGAAAACTCTAAAAGGTGGAGAGAATAAAGCGGACTGTCTAGTGATCTGAGGACCAGAGAAAAGTCTTAGTGGTCAAAGTCCCTGAATTTTCTTTTTGCTGCATATATGCCAGACACGGAGGTGAAGGTGCCAATGACCCTGAAATAACAGCACAGACAAAAATGTCCCAACAAAAGCCAACTCTTTATTTAACCAAAGGACCAGGAAAGGGGAAGACTAGAAAGACAAAAAAAAAAAAAAAGAAAAAAATCTAACATTTGTTATCATCAGAGTTCCAGAAGGAAAAGAATTTAGGACTGAAAAGTACTTGAGTGAATGACTGTGAACTTCTCTCAAATTTGCGAAGACAAATAAACACATATATTTAAGTAGCTGAAGAAATACAAAGTGAGATCCATACCAAGACACATCATAATTAAACTTCTGAAAACTAAAGACAAAGAAAAAAATCTTGAAAGCAGCCAGAGAAAAACATCTTATCTGTAAGAGAAAAACTATTATAATTACAATAGATTTCTCATCAGAAACCATGGAGGGCATGAGGAAGTGGCATACTATTTCTAAGGTGCCAAAAGGAAAGAACTGTCAACCCAAGCGCTATACCCAGCAAAAATATCCTTCATGAATGAAGGGAAAATCAAAACAATATCAAATGAAGGAAAACTAAGAGAATATGTTGACAGAAGACATACCCTAAAACGACTACAGGATGTCCTATAAACAGAAAAGAAATGATTTTAGAAAAGGAACATTGGAACACTGAGAAGATGAGAGAAAACAGTGAACCAAAAAATATGGGGAAATACATTAGATTTTCTTTCTCGAGTCTTCTAAATTATATTTTATGATTGAAGTGAAAATCATAACATTGTCTGACATAGTCCTAAATATATGTAGAGGACATATTTAAGACAATTAAAATATCAACAGCAGAGGGTAAAGAAGCATAAAGTGAGGTAATGTGTTTCTACCACACACGAACTGCTAAAATAATGATGCTAGTAGATTATGATGAAGTTCGTATGTTTAATACAGCAAAACCACTAAAAACGCTATTCAAAGAGCTACAATAAAATATACAATAGGTAAATCAGAATAGAGTTCTAAAAATTATTCAAGAAACCCATCCAGAGGTATGGAAAAAAACAGGGAAACAAATATCAGAGAGAAGAAACAAACAAACAAACAAAATCCAAAAAATAAAATGGCAGACTTCAGCCCTAAAATGTAAATAATTATATTAAATTTAAATGCTTTCAATACACCAACTAAAATGCAGATATTAGAGAAGTTGATAAAATATATTACTCAGCTATATAATGTATGTAAAATTCATTAAAAATATAATATTATAATCAGATTGGATTAACAAGATGAAAAAAGATATACCATGAATGTTCTAAATAAATGGAAAGACATAACATTTTCATATTCATCATAAGACTCAACATAGTAAAGATGTCAGCTCTCCCCAAATTAATATGCAACTTTAATGCAATTCCTTAGATAAAATACAGATGAGTATACAATTTATATGGAAAAGGAGTAGACTAGCCAATACAATTTTTAAAAAGAATAATAAAGTAGAAGAAATTGTTCTGCCCATTTATTATAGCTTATTATATAGCTACAGTAATGAAGGCTGTGTAGTATTGAGAGTGATAGATACACACAGATAAATGAAAAGAAACAGAGTTTCCAGAAATAGACCCACCCAAATATGCTCAAATGACATATTTTTGGCCAAGGTAACAAGATTCAAAACAATTCAGTGGAGAAATAATAACCTTTTCAACAAATGGTGCTGAAGCAATTGGATATCTATGAGGAAAAAATAAACTGTGACTTTAGTCTCAAACCTTATACAAAAATTAAGTTATATAACTCAAGATGAATTACAGACTTAAATATAAAAAATGAAACTGTAAAACTTTTAGACAAAAACATAGGAGAAAATCTTGGGAATAAGACTAGGCAGAGTTCTTAGAATTTATACCAAAAGATAATCCATAAAAGGAAAAATGGATAAACTGGACTTTATCAAAGCTAAAAATATTTTCTCTGTGAAAAACTCCACTAAGACAAATAAAAGCTGTAGAGGCAAGAAAATATTTGCAAACCACATATCTGACAAAATCTAATATCTATTATACATAAAGAACTCTAACAACTTACCCCTTATTTAACAGTAAAGCAACAAGGTAATCAGAAAATGGGCAAAGACAGAAAGATAAATTTCACAGAAGAGGATAGACAGAAGAATAGCACAGGAAAAAATGTTTAACAGCATTAGCCATCGGGATATGAAAATTAAATCCACAATGAGACATCACAACGCACTTATAGGCATGGCTGAAATAAAATGTTCTAAAATATAATGCTGGCACGATGTAGAGAAACTGGATCATTCATACATTGCTGGTGGGAATGAAAAATGGTACAGCCACTCTGGAAACCACAGAGAAGCTTTCTTAAAATAATAAACATGCAAATATATGAGTCAGCAATTGCATTACTGGTCATTCATCCAAAGAAATGAAGACTTATGGTCACGCAAAAATCTATACAAGAATGTTTACATCAACTTCATCCATAATAGTCCCAAACTGGAAACAACTCATGTACTTTGGCGGGTGAATGGTTAAACAAAGTATGATACATCCATACCTTGGAATTCTATTCAGCGTTAAAAAGGAAGAATTATGCAGAGTGAAAAAAACCAATCCCAAAGTTTACATGCTGAATGATTCTATTTATATAATATTCTCAAAATGACAAGGTGTAGAAATGGAGAGTAGATTAGTGGGTAGCAGCAGCGTTAAGGATGGAGTAGAGGTGAATGCAAGTGGGTGTAGTTATAAAAACACATCTTAAGGGATTCTTATGGTGATGAAAATGTTCTGTATCTTGACTGTATCAATGTCCATATTTTAATTTTGATATTTTATTATAGTTTCTCAGAATGTTACCAATAGGGGAAACAGTAAAGATTACATGGAATATCTCTGTATTATATCTTACACCTGCATGTGAATCCATAATTTTCTCCATAAAAAGGTTAATTAAAAACTACCCGTCTTTAGTGTTTAATAATATACTCCACATACAGAATTACAGTTCAATAATTGTTGACATGCTTTACCACTTAAACCATTTCTACTGGAATCGCTGATAAATCAGTGTCTACTGATAACTATTATTTGAAAATTTACTTAAATTTACATCCTAATTAGTTTTTGCCTGTGTGAATCATAGCTAGAAGAGATATGTGTGTGTTGTAAGTATGTGTGTGTTTGTGTATTCTTAAATATGATCGGTGTTAGGATGTCATATGGCCATTTCTTGGGGCATACTTTCACAGATGGAATTAAAAAGTCTTTGCATTTTAGAGTCCTTTACAGCGTATTCTTTTGCTACTATTGTGTGATGTCTCTGTTAGTCTGCAGATGATCTATACATTATTGAAATAATTTGCTTAAAAAAGCTACATCAATGGTTAATAATAATCAAGACAATGTGTTTCAGACTCTAACAGCAATCCCAAATAATGAATTCTAATAGTGAGTTCTTCTAAAATGTTGGGTTTTTAAAATTTTTTGTGAGCGCTGTATCATGAAAATAAATATGTAGAATCCCAACAAGGAGAAAGAAGTAACTAACCTGTACTTGATACCTACTGAAGCACCAGACAGTAGGATCAATTTTCCATTTTCTCCACACCAGTCCTCAATAATAATGAGGTGGCTATTATTATTCCCATTTTATAGTGAGAAAATTGAGATTTAGTCAAATCGAATTTTTACTCTAGGTCAGACAGCTATTAAATGCAAGAGCTAGCATTTCAAAAATCCACATTCTTTCAATATAGTATTAGACTGCCTCTCAAATAGAAAAAAATATAACCAGGATGTTTAAATTATGTTATGTTTACATTTAAAAAGTCTCATAACTTTTTAGCCTTAGTTACAATATACACAGGAGAAATATTTAGAAAACTAAAACTGTCTCAGTTGTTCTTTCATCCAATCAGATGATCTCAGAAAAATATATTGGTATTTTCCTTTTTCATTCTTCAACAGTATCCCTTGAAATATTATCTGACAAAGATGTCCCTCGTTTTTTCTAGATTTTTCTCAGTAGTGACCTTATTTTGTGGATATTGCTGAAAATAATCCTCCAGTCATTCTTCTGGCACCCTAAAAAGCTTGGTTCCAGCATGTCACTAGTGATTTATGGCTACTCACTGCCTGACATCATCAAGGGGGTAGAATATATACTCGCCCTCAGGAAATGAAAAGGAAACATAAATAAAAATTGCCTGGTTGATTGGCCTGTTTCTGATGAGGGAGGCCACCTTAATAGAAATCACTTTTTTCCTCTCTTTCTCTAGCTTGCTCTATCACGAAAATAAATGGAATTTTTGTCTGGATGTCTCTTTTCACTCCACTTTTACAATATAATTAAGTGTTAAATTATGTGATGTACACCCAAAGTGCTGAAGCAGTCCAGATGAAGGGAAATGAAATTAGGTGTTGTGCGGTCAGCAAAGAGAGGATTAGAAGTGTCTCCTGCTAAGGGAAGGAAGAGAACACTCCTGGCGAGGGCAGTGACTGTACCGTCATCCCCCAGCTATATCGGTTATGAGGAGGAAATAGAACTGGCCACAGCAGAGGCTAAATGTTGAGGGGAAAGAATAAAGGGTTAATTAAGTAAGTGGGATTATAGAGCATTGTGAGAACAATCCAAAATGCTTCAGTACAAATGAACATGTGCCATCGCAGATACATTTTCAGATTATTTTCTGATCTCCATGCATTAGGAACAATGTATTACTTGCTGAAGGTATATTAATAGTGGTTTCTTATCTTCTCGTAATGCTTTAGTTTTCAAGATGTTTCTCTCACATTTCTGCATTTGATGTACTCAACAGAACTCTCAGGTAGAAGAAGCCGTCATTACATACCTTTTTACAGATCATAAAACTTAGGCTCAGAAAAGTTAAGGATCTTGTCCACCGCTTCCAGGGAGAGTCGCCCACTGCTGGCTTATTGCATCCTACATGATGGTGTGTGGTGGACACATTCAGACGGTATACCTTCCTCTGTCTCCACATTCCCACCATGGGGAAAGTTCTCCACATTGCAAAACAAGTAAACTTCCCATGGCATTGCATCCTTCAGGGAGGCCAAATGCAAAGGAAATAAAAGAGAGCTAGTATGTTGACCAGCTACTACTTGCCTTTAGCTTTAAACAGTCATGAAACTTAAATATAACAAGGTATTATTATATAACTTTTACACACACACACACAGGCACACACGCATACACACAATAATAAAGCTAAGAGAGATTACATATGTCCTCAAGAATACACAGCCAGGTAGTAGAAGCTAAATGGTGGACTGAAATCTACTATACTTTTCCAAACTGTTCTTCCCAAAAGTATTTGTACAGAGCTTTCTTACAGAGGAGACTAGAGAGGGAACAGAAGTCTTTTTAATATAATTTAATCCACCTAACATTTTCATAAAATCAGTATTAGGAAAAATCTAAAGCTCAGAGAAGTGATGTTATCTGCTCATGGTCCTAGAGCTGACAGAAGGAAGAGTGAACAGACAAGGGTTAACCAGCCAGATGTGGGTAAGGCATCAGAGGCTAATGATTGTGCTTTTTAATGTTATTCTACAGTATCCAAAACATATGAATCAAAGTTTGAGAATAGCACAAATATTTGCAAAAGCCTTGGGTAACATTAGTCTTAATGCTCTCAGTCATTCTGCATTTGCCTAAGTAGCTACTGTTCTCAGAAAATACCCAATTAAAGTCTTAGGAAATCACAAGAGCACATCATAGCATGGTGTTTTATCAGGTTGAAATCACCAAAGAACTTACAGCATTGGAGGAAAAGAAATTTGCATAGGCTATAGTGACTTGCCGGCTACATAGTAGGGATTCAATAAATGGCATTTGGGTGGCACAAGAGTTGGTGTTCATGACAGAAGCGTTAGTAATGGGCATGGTTGTAATTTAGTTATCTCCTTGGAGTTATCTGTGTGCAGGAGAGGAAGTTCTGTCCCCTCCGAGAAATCAGGAGTTGGGGTCATAAAAGGGAAAAGGAGACTGAAAACCATCTTTTGTTTTCAGTTCCGTTTTGGTTTAATTTCATATATATATCTCATCAGCATGTTGGTGTATTCTGATGAGAGAAAAAACATTTGATGAATTTAATTTTAGAAACTCAAATTATTATTGTAACTCAGCAAGAGAGTGTAGAATCTCAGGGCAAAGAGAAAAACTTAAAGAATATGTTTATTTTTTATTTGTTCGTGTCTCATATATGGAAAGAAGTAAGTGGAACTTTAATAGTCATCTTTGACAATATTGGCTCCCTGGGGGATCCACCCACAACAGTCAGCTGTTCTATTCCTAGATCAGTACATCCAGTTACACAGGATTAGGATCAGGAAGGATTTGCAAAGCCAGGAAGAGCATCATCTCCAATTTCTCCTCCTTTTTCATGATCTTCAAGCTATCCTTCCTCTTTCCCCTCTTTGTTCTCTTTTCTATCATCTTACATCCCTTCCTTTTACCATATATGTGACTCCTAGTATCCTGTGGCTTTTTCATTGTCTGAGTTATAATAGTCACTGGTTCACCCCACATGCCAGAGTCTTACTTCAAAGTGTAACCAGAATATCTGTCCAGGAGCAAGATCTTACAAGTTACATCCAGAAGGCGCCCAGACACTCTTCTGCTACCACCTATTTACTTTTTGCTGTTATCATTCTCGTATGATTTCTTTAAGCACTTTCATTACTCTCTGTAGAATGGAAATAAAAATAACACCTGCCCTATCTAGTCTATGTAGCCAGTCTTTACAAGTATAGGTCTTTAAGTCACACACCTGGGTGAATCTCTGAGTTCCAGCATTTACTAGCTGTATGAATTTTGGCAAGTTACCTAAACTCTGTAAGTCTTTATCTATAAAATAACATGTAATAATGGTATCTATCACATAGGCTTATTTTAAGGATTCCAAGAGAAATTGCAGTTGAAGTACTTAGTCGCACAGTGCTAAATATTTGTGCACAAAGTACTTTTCATAGTGCTGAGTGTAGTTAATAGACAGAATAATAGCACTCCCCAAAGATGTCCATGTTCTAATCCTCAAAACAGGTGAATATGTGACCTTACATGGTAAAAGGGACTTTTCAGGTATGATTCAGTTAAATATCTTGAAAGGCGAGGTTATCCTGGATTATCCAACTGGATCCAATGTAACAACAAGGATCCTTATAAGAGGAGGACATGAGGGTCAAAGTCATAGAGATGAGTGTGACAAAGGCAGCAGAGGTTGAAGTGATACACGTTGAAAATGGAGCAAGGAGCCACGAGCCACGGAATGTGAGCAATCTCCAGAAATCAGGAAGAGCAAGGAAACAGAGCCTCCCCTAGAGACTCCTGAAGGAGTCTTGATTTCAGCCCATAAAACCCATGGAAGACGTCTGACCTCCAGAACCGAAACATAAAAGGTTGATGTGTTTTTAAGCCTCAAAGTTTGTGGTAATTTGTTATAGCAGTAACAGGAAACTAATACAACTGGAAACAGGCAGAACTGGAAAAGGAAAAATGTAAGTAGAATGGCTCTCATCACCCTGCCCTTTCTCTTCCATCTGTTCCCCCCTCAAACCAGTCTCCTTAGCCACCCCCGAGAGAGACAGTAAGTGAAGATGGATGAGACTGAGGGAGAATGAGAGAAAAACATCTTGTTGGATGTACAGAGGATATTCTACAGCCATCTTTAAGGGAAGAAATGAAAGTCATGAAAACCACAAATAAACCAACAACAACAACAAAATCTTAAAAGAACAAAACAAAAATACTCTCTGTTTCCTTTTGCCACATCTACGTTTCATTCATTCCTCCACTCAACAAGTCCAAGATTGTAGCCAGATCTCTACAACAGAAAACATTTTCTTGCCAATATCTAATACCCAGCATGTCTAAATCTAAAATCGTCTTCTTTCTACCTCTACATCAAAATCCTATACAACAGAATCATTTAAATAAGATACACAGGTGCCTAAATATTTTATTTAAACTTAAAACTTGGGGGAGGGATAAATTGGGAGATTGGGATTGGCATATGCACTCTACTGTATATAAAATAGATGACTAATAAGGACCTGCTGTGTAGCACAGGGAACTCTACTCAGTACTTTGTAATGACCTATATGGGAAAAGAATCTAAATAAGAGTGGATATATGTATATGTATAACTGATTCACTTTGCTGTACACCTGAAACTGACACAGCATTGTACATCAACTACACTCCAATAAATTTTTTTTAAAAACCTTAAAAAAAAAATCCTATACAACAAATGATGATTTTATCTGTATCCTGTATTCACAGTTTTAAGAAATTCACTTAGTCTCTCAAATTATGAATCTTAATATTTTCATCAACCACTACATCACCTTTACTAGTCCTAGGAGTATTTTATCAGAGATATGTATCTTAAATCTGTCCCACCCCTTACTATCCTTATTACCTCTTGCCCGAATATTTGTCTTAAATATTTTACTGGGGCTGCAGGTGCCAATCTCTGCTCCCTTCAGTTTAGCAAACCTACTGCCATGCTCACCATCCCAAATCACAATTTGACCTTGTTTAAAGATGCTGATGATGAGAGAGGGTGCTGAAGCTTGAGTAGGGTAAGACTAGCACCCAGACGGTAGGGAAGAGGTAGGGCAATAAACGAGGTAGGCAAAATACGAGTAGGGAGAGGAGAGGCATGGGGATGGTGGTGTTAAGTGAGTTAGACACAGGGGTATAGGTCAAATGAGTATGTAAAGGACAATAGTAGCAGTTTTCTCACTGTTTGAAAAGGCGGTTGCACATAAAGGGTAAAAACTAGAATGAACTCAGGGATGTTGGATTGGAATGGAGATGTCAGCGTTAATTCATCATTTTCTATATAGATATATAGATATAGGTATATACATCTGGATATACGGGACTGACTGTGTGTATATATGTGTACATATGCATGTATATTTTGTTTTCTATCCAATGACAGAGCTTAGAAAGAGTCCTTCACCAAGACCAATGTGTACTCCCAGTACCTAGATCTTGATTTCTGAATATCATACTGTAGATCAAGGCTCCTTGGAGAACTGACTGAATTCAGTGCTGAGGCAGGAAAAGTACAATATGAACTTGGAATATCTTAGTGCCCTTGAGCAAGGAAGTGCTCAAAAAAAAAAAAAAATGATTGTGACTTGTCAAAAAACACAGAAGGGTCTCTCAATGGCCAGATATGGTAGAATTTGATTATCAAAAGAAATAACAATCATAAGAGGTTAAAACCGTGTGGTTAAATTGGGGATTGATATGTCTATCTGGATATAAACAAACAAATAAATACACAAATAGACACTTCGATGAGGAATGTGATATTCACATAGTCTCAAAATACTTTTCCACAGTTTTAAAAATTAAACTGCATAGGGAAAAAGAGGTACTTTACATTGAAGAGATCTGAGAGATACCACCTTGATCAAGTGATCAGAGATAACATCAGAAATAAAGGGACAAACTGACCTGTGTGCACCTGATGGGATGCAGTGAAGGAACACTACATCCTTTCTGCCGGAGTTGTACAACCTGGGTCTAAATGTAAAAGAATATTAGGTAAACCCAAACTGAGGACATTCAGCAAAATAACCAGCCTGAAATATGTGAATGTGTCAAGTTCATGAAAATCAAGGAAAGGGTGAGGAAATAATCCACACTAAAGGAAACTAAAGAGTGTAACAACTGAATACAACATGTGTTTCTGGACTTGATCTTTTGTTAAAAGAAACACCATTAGTAAAACTTGAATGGAGTCTACCAATTAAACGCTAACTATACATCAATGTTCGTTTCCTGATTTTGATGATGGCATTTTAGTCATGCAAGAGAATGTTTTTATCTATAGTGAATACATATTAAAATATTCAGTGGTAAAAAGGCATCATGTCAACAGTTTATCCTCAAAAGATTCAGGGAAAAAAAATTATGTCTTTTGCTTGAAGTTTAACTGTATGCTTGAGGTTATTTCAAAGTAAATGTTTTTTTAAAATGTTTGGTGACCTCCTAATATCCATGGACATAATTCCACAACATTAATATGCCATTCTCATTCAGTCCTTGCCTACCATTTTTCTTTCTGATATATTTTATTTATTTTCATTCATATTGACCTTTTGCGAGCCTCTAAGGTGAACACCTTGGTATGAGGTCTCAATTTTTAGAGACAAAATAACATGTGGAAATCTTGATAAGCTTGGAGTGAGGTGTAGATGACAAAGAAAAAAAGAAAAAGAAAAGAACTGGACACACTGCTATATTTAAAATGGATAACCAACAAGGACCTACTGTATAGCACAGGGAAGTCTGCTCAATATTCTGTAACAACCTCAATGGGAAAAGAATTTGAAAGAGAATAGATACATGTATATGTATAACTGAATCACTTTTCTGTACACCTGAAACTAACACAACATTGTTAATCAACTGTACTCCAATATAAAATAAACATAACGAAAAGAAAAGAACTGGAAATCTTGCCCTGGGGCAGAAAAAGATTGTGATCGGCTACTATGTCTCAAAGCCACTAGACTACCTCCATGTACTAGCTAAACAAAACACCTTCCCTTTCCCTAAAGAGGCTATGTTCTTCATGATTTTGTGTTTCCATTCATGCTCTCCCATATACCTGGATGGTCCTTGCCTGACCCTCCTACCTTTTTATTCTCTTACCTGAGAATGTCTGTCCACCGTTCAAGATCATCAGTCTTTCTAGGGCACAATTTCCTCTTAATCCTCCCATCATGCTTTGTACATAGCTATGTTATAACCCCATGTTGCACTGTCATCATTTGTTTACCGATTTGTCCCCTGCACTAGGATGTGAATTCCTGGGGGATAAACATTAAGTCGTATCCATCATTGTAGCCCCCAGTGATACTACAGAGCCTGCCACATTGTGACCATTTATTGACAGTCATCGACTAACTAAATGAATGAATGAGTTATGTCCCAAGTGAATGAATGAATGAATGACACATAAAAGGCAGAGCAGAGCTTGAAATATGGTGAAAAATTATTAACTAATTTCGCTCTTTGGTAAAAGTGAGACCATGTGGCATTGCTATGGTCTGTGAAAGAGCATCGATATTGGATTTTTGTGTATCTTTTCAAAGATGACAATGGTTTGTTTAAGTTTGTATGAACTTTCATTGTGCTTAAATATGGTTATTTTGTTAGTATTTGAAAACATTGCTTGGTGGGAAGTTGATGATGATTACAATAAGAATTCATGAGAAAAGAGAGGCTGGAACAAAAAGGGCTCTTAAAGGTTGATAAACTAAAACCCAAACCAGACAAATGGGATTTATCAGGCCAGACCACCCCTATTTTCACCCATCTCTGTTTATAGTAACACTTACACAAACACTGACCTTTATAAAACTTTGAGGGAAAATGTGCATTGTGTTGGGCTTTTGATAATTTGGAGAGGAGAATAAATTACTACGGATATATGAGTTGTTACGAATCACAATACCTTAAATTGCCAAAGGTTTGCAAAGTAAAAACTTATTTTTAATTATATATAAAATCATAATAAAAATATGCTGTATATTTAGGAAAAGATTTTGCACCTGTCCTGAGAACTCTATCAAGACATAATTGCACATGTCTTCAGTTTTAAATTAATAATTTCGGAGCGTGCTCTTGTTTAAAATTGGTTTCTAATGGATAAGTCTTCTACTTTTAAATATGATGTGAAATACTTCGAAAGCTCTTTCATTACAGGATTGAGTCTTACTCATTTTTAGATTATCTCACTCTGATCCAGACACACTGCACTTTGGAAGTTCTATGTTCTTATTTCCAAGTGAATAAATAAAAGTAAGACTATTTTTTAATGACAGCAGCACAACAATCTCAGCCAACAACATTTATGTAACTTTAGCTGCCTCTTCAATTTTTACAATAGTCCGTGATTCTAGCATTTTTATCCTATAAGTGCACTTCACCAAAATGTGGTAAAGATATTTTGATGTACATGGTGGATCATTTATATGAAATTAGATGAGAGTTAACTTCAAAATGTACATGTGAGTTGAACATTTTGGGTTTCCCTTTCTCTCAATATAATCTAAACCAGGTTCTAGGTAATAGAGAATTTTTTTTTTTTTTTTTGGCGTCAGAAAAATGATACATATGCAACCTTTTGAAGTGAAAGCATCTAAGTCAAGCTTAGGTGCCCCCAAAACCACACTGTGATGATGAAAACAAATAGAAACTTTGAACTCATGTAGATTTTCCAATAATGCTTTGAAAAATCTTTAATAAACATTCTCTCATTAATCCCTTTACCAGGCCAAGCTGCAGAATGTGGAGATGGTAAACCAATAAATCTATCAAAATAAAGAGAAAATCTGCCTTATAAGAAAGCTACCTCCATTCAATGCATCTTTTTTCTTTTTTTTTTTTTTTTTACAATTTATACTCATTAGATGTCAACTTTGTGAACATTATTGTGTGGGGATGAGAGAGTTAGGAAGAGTCTGAAATAGTGGGCCCCCATCTCAGTTACTCCATGCATTTGTCTCTTTTGCAGAGAGAAAGCCTGTCCATCCTGACAGCCTTGCATGGTTGTTATAAGATCAAACACAGGCAAAAGTTCTCTGCAAGTTCCAAATGGCTTTTAAAAATCAACAGAAACCAGTTCCGAAAAACAGAAAGGTATTCTCCGCAAGTTACTAATCAGAGCTCAGCAACTGTGATTATGTTTTGGCAACTGGATGGCCTCCCTGCACCTACCCTAACTCCATTCAGTTATTTTCCCTCCGTGGCAGAGAGGCTGATCCACCCCCCCCCTCTGCCCCCCAGCCTTCACCATGTAAAAGGGCCTTGAGGCTTTTCCCTCTGCCTTTGTGTTAAGACCAGTATATGTGAAAGGAAGCACCTCCAAGGACCCACATGCTCTGGCCTAGGTGCCTCTGAGGCTGCTGTCCCCTCTCCCTCTGCTGTGTACACTCGTCCCACCTGCCTTGTTCGGTTCCTGGGGGCTGTCACACTGTGGTGCCTCTACCCATGCTCTCCTACAGAGCCCGCATGTCTGAATTACTCTGCCATCTCTCTCCCTCCCTCCTTCTCTCTCTCTCTCTCTCTCTCTCTCATACATACAAGGACACACACACCTCCCCTAATGAAGTCCTACTTATCTGGTGGATCTGAATACTTCATGAGATTATCTTTCACTAACCTTTGAAAGTAGGTTGAACACCCTTCCACCTCTATCAGACCTCACGTTGTTATTCTATGTGCCCCTTTCCCCGCCATGCAGCGCTTTTCAAACCATGTCCGCTTATAGTTGTATGATCATTTGACTTACAGCTGTTTTTCCTCTAAATCGTAACCTCCATGTGAATAATGACTTTCTTTTTGCTCATCACTACATCTCCAGTTACGAACACCATCACCTAACACTAAATAAATATTAGTTGAACAAATAAATTTATTTATTTATTTTTGGCTGTGTTTGGGTCTTCGTTTCTGTGCGAGGGCTTTCTCTAGTTGCGGCAAGCGGGGGCCAATCTTCATCACGGTGCGCGGGCCTCTCACTATCGCGGCCTCTCTTGTTGCGGAGCACAGGCTCCAGATGCGCAAGCTCAGTAGTTGTGGCTCACGGGCCCAGTTGCTCCGCGGCATGTGGGATCTTCCCAGACCAGGGCTCGAACCCATGTCCCTTGCATTGGCAGGCAGATTCTCAACCACTGCGCCACCAGGGAAGCCCCGAACAAATAAATTTGAGACAAAAGCAGGTCCCCAAAGTGTAGAACACATTTAATCATGTTCTCTGATAAACGCCCAATCTAAAGTTAAGGCTTGACTATTTACTTCTGAGAAAGGCTGAGTCTACTACCAAAAATGATAGAGAAATGACTACTTCCTAAACTGTGTTGGATTAGACAATTTTGAAGTAAGTCGTCACAAGAGAGGATTGAGTTAATTTATTAATCTTCCCAAATATGAGCTTTTCTGAAACCTGCAACATTTCCTTTCTTATATTACAGAAAGAGTGATAGAAAATTTTCGTGACAATATAATTTTATTGCATAGATGAAGAAAATGAGGAAAAATTAATTCAAAATATTTTACCCTGAAAGATTAACCCAGTGAAGTCACATTTACAATCAATTCTTCTTGATAAGTGATAATGGGAAGAGAATGTAGTTTATTCAAATCTATAAATGACACAAATTAACTTTAAAAATTTTCTTATTTCAAATTTAGGAAGACTGTTTCAGATATTTCAGAAATCCCTTTCTATTTTGTTTTGCTAAGGGAAATATTAAAAACAGTTTAGATTTTCTGTTCATACACCAACTAATATAATTCTAGAATGTCTAGTGGGCTTTGGAGAAATACTGTAATTAAAAATCCACCTCAAGGACTTCCCTGGTGGCACAGTCGTTAAGAATCCACCTGCCAATGCAGGGGACACGGGTTCGAGCCCTGGTCCGGGAAGATCCCACATGCCGCAGAGCAACTAAGCCCGTGCGCCACAACTACTGAAGCCTGCGCTCTAGAGCCCATGAGCCACAACTACAGAGCCTGCGCTCTACAGCCCACGAGCCACAACTGAGCCCACGAGCCACAACTACTGAAGCCCCTGCGCCTAGAGCCTGTGCTCTGCAACAAGAGAAGCCACCGCAATGAGAAGGCCGCGCACCACAAGGAAGAAAATCCCCCGGCACAACTAGAGAAAGCCCACGCACAACAACAAAGACCCAATGCAGCCAAAAATAAACAAACAAACAAATAAATAAATAAAAATAAAAATCCACCTCAGATAACCGTAACGCCGTGTGGAGATTCAAAATATTTCTTGTATTGGAAAAGAGCAATAGAAACCTGGGATATGATCTGCATCCTGTTACTATTTGACTTTGCTCTTTTCTTTCGCAAAACAAAATAGGAAGGAATTTATGTTACTATTTGTTTCAGGCAGGTCACCTCATCTCCCTGAGCCATTGTTTCCTCATCTGTATTTTAAGAACCCACGAGGCATCAGGTCATGGAAATAAAAACCCACCAAAAGCAAAATGAGACAAAATGATTATTCTAAGTATATTTCTCTGTTAGAGAGGAAATTATCATTGCTCAGATTTCTCATTGATTTTGCTTTTAAAAAAAGAAAGAAATGTCTATTGTGACAGATCATGTACATCTTTCCATATCTGACTTATTTTATTTCCCCAAGCTTCAACTCCACACATTCACTCAGATCTAATCCATTCCCCATGGAACTGCCTTATTTCAGTCTCTGATGAGATCAGATCAGCCCCTGCAGGACCCCTTTTAGTGAAGCAGGAGATAAGTGTGCTTGATTTTTCCCTAGTTAGCTGTCTATAGACATTTGGAAAGATTTCAGACTAAGATTCTGATTAACCTGCAGAGGGAACATTCTATCATGTTTGTATATTATATTTGCATATTGCTTGCTATACTCTTGAAAAAGCCTTTGATGTTATCAGTTTCATGGTAATCAATACCAATATCAATTTTTACTAATAACAAAATTAAATATACTTTAAGGAGTATCACTCTATCCATTTTAACCAATAATAAAATTCTCCCCAATATGGATAACTGAATCCTCTTCAGTTCCTTAAATAGTTACGGAAATGAATTCTCCAAAATGTCTGTCCCTAAAAAGAAGAAGAAGTAAGCTATTCAAAATAAGTAAGTCATATGAACATTGATTTCTCCCCTTTACCAAAGAATCTGATGCATTGTGTGGGATCCCAAATCCAAGTAATTCCATGTAGGGCGTGGTCCACATTCCTCATTCCTCATAATACATGAAGACACTTCAGTGTGTTTGGGCATGATTTAAGCCCAGAATAAGACTTAATATTTCTTTTCTAATAAAAAATAGCAAAATACTTCTGGAACAGCAATTTTATTCATGTGTTACACTGGATGTAGGAGAACTCCTAAACTTAGATTTCAAGACTTTAAAACTCATACATCCCTAGCATTAATATATTTTTATAGGAAACAAGAAGGCTAATGCTTTGAATTTCTGTATTGGGCTCAGTACATTTTTTTTCAAATAAGTTTCTGAACAACTTTGGGGTTAGAAACAGATGTAAGGGGATGGGGTAAGCTGAGGCTTTGCATGTGTCTAAGGTAGCAGTGATATGGCAAAGACCATTACCACCTGGAATTTGTTAACACAACTGCTTCTAACATCCGGAGGAGAGCTATCACTTGTCTTTAGTTGTGTTGACGTTGCTGCTGTTAATGTAGTTTTGGATGGTGTTTCTATAGAGGGGCCTCTGCACTGGCCAAGCGTGGCGTCCCCCGGGAGGGAGTCCCAAGCTGCTTTGGGACAACCCTCCAAGAGGGGCAAGCGGAGTGGCCCTTGCTTGCTCTTTCCTGTTCTAGCTATATGAGATTTCGTTTCCAGCCCGGGGAAGAAAAAAAAGTCTTATTACACGTTGTTTATGGTTCTGTTGCGTTAGTCGGTTTCTTTTATGAAACCAGATACAAGTTGTGACATGCTGTTCATTCAATCACTAATCACCAGCTCAAATTGCAAACCTATGTCAGCAGGTTGGTGTTGATTAAGCTGTGGCCGCCACTCACATATTGTTTTAAATGCTTGATAAATTCTATTTTCTGCAGCGATAGACTGCCTGGGTTCTACTTTTCCCCTCTTCTCTCTAAGCCAAAAGAATTGCACCAAAGTCCCTCTGCCCGTCCTCTGAAGCTTCTGCTTTCTCTCCCCTGCAAGGCGGGCTGGTAACCACTAGGGGGAGAAGACAGCCGGCTTTATTGAAGCCTTCGCCACCGAGCCCCACGGTGGAGAGGCTGTCCGCCGACGGGCTGCCAAGAGAAAGGGTGTAGTGTATTATCAAGGTTTGCAAAAACAGACCAAATAGGCTTCTTACAGCATGCGAGAAATTTGCTTCTAATAAATTAGAACTGACTGCAAAGACGGTTACAAGGTTGGAGCGTGCTTGCCTGTTAAGCCGTAGTCCTGAGCATTAGCAAAATGATCTAAGAAATCAGAATTAACCCTTATGAAAACAAATGGCTCTCTCCTAAGGACGGTAGCTAATGCACATAACATGCTAGGAGGAGTAGCCGGGAAGTATGCGGAAAGGAATCAAAGATGATCGCGCTGCTGGGTGTAAAGTGAAAACTCAGCATATAGCTCATTTTGTGAATCTTCCAACACCTGTTCCCATCACTTTAAAGCCCTACATTCTATAGCTAAGAGGGAGGATAGAGAGGGAGACATCAAGGAAAGTAAAATATTGATATTAGTAAACAAAGGGGGAGGGGAGAAACTTTGTGGAACCTTCCTGCACCTTCCAAACTGCAATATTCTAACATGTACCACTTAAATTTAAAAAGTCATCCAAGATGAATGAGCGACCCCATATACCATTTGAGCACTAGTTTTTAAAATTTAAAAAGAAAAAATCCAGTTTGACCTTTTTAATCTTTTATTTTTGCTTAAAAAAAAGAAAATATACTTAATATCAGTATTGTTAAAGTGCTTTAAGGTAGAACTGGAAGCTGTTCTGTGTACTCTCCTGAGTGTAATTGCACTAAGATCATTCGGTTTCCATTTGGAAAGCCAGTGGCAATTACTGGAATACAATGTATCATGCATTTGCTCACAGGATATAAAACGTATATACTAATTCGCAATAAAATGTAACAGCTGTCAGTGCATTTTCTGCTCTGTTACTTCAATAAATTGGAACTCGGACTAGAAAATGGGAATATTGCATTTTTATACACTCTGTAATGTGTTTGCTTTTTGCAAATACAATTTATTTTTTTCATGACAAAAATTGTGGTTTGTTATTACTGCTAGTGGATAAATATTCCTGTATCAGAATGAATTACATATGGTATCTGTAAAGAAGTAGTAATATTTTCTGCTTTTTATTGTAGCCTGTCTCCAGTAAACAAAATACACTTAACCTACTTCTGTCACATACTGAGTGTGTGTGTGGTTTTTTTTTTTTTTTTCCTTCCTTTTTTCGTTATAATGTCTGTGTGTAGGGGGTAGGGAAAGGAAGTAGGAGTTTATCTTTTACCCTACCTTCTTAGGTGGCTGGGTTGATCATTAACATTTATTTCCAGATACCATCATTCCCTTCAGAGCTTTTTTTTTTTTTTTTTTTTTTTAAGTTTCCAATCTCTCCTTTCATACACTGGCTAATCAGCTTTCTTTAGAATATGAAGCAGAGGCTCTGAGTTTTATTTAAAATAAAATGCTTGCACATTTCTGTAATTTTGTTACTTGAGGTCAGACTTTTCACAGATAATTAGCCTTTTACACACTGTGAAATCAACCTGCATTGGTTATTTGGCTAGATTCTTTGCTTCTGTTCTTTATTTCCCAGAAGGTTAACGTGCTGAAAATCTAGCTTCAAGCTCATAGGACTGTCTCTTTGTGTTGCTAATTATCCCGTTGCATAATTATTAATATCAGGAGCAGGAAGAGGAAACAAGTACACCAAATAGTCGGGAACACTGGTGTTCTGGCAGGAAGCAAGTCCTGCATTAATAAAATGTGCCTGTACCAGTATCACAGGAGATGGGAGCGTTCCTTGTTAAGGATCATTTATTAACTGAGATCATCTTTTAGTTCGCCTTGGGGTAATGACTAATGTCAATGGCAAATTTCACAGTTGTCTAGAGAAATGAATTAAATTTGTAATAAAAAGCCCTTCGGCTTGTTGTACATGTTCATTTATTGGAGTAGTTGAACTAGGAAGAGTGTGAGGCAACCAAGAACATCGGCTTAATTTTCCTTACATATAAGAGTGACCTTTCGCACCATATTGAAAAAGTTACCTATTATGGACGGGTGAATTAAATGTGAAGTTCCTCTAATGCAAAGTAAACTAGATGGCTAAACTAAGTTAAACGGCCTTTGAGCCTGTAAGATTCTTCATAGAAAAATATTCTTTCTTTTTTAATATGACTCTTCTATTTAAACCATCATAAAATAAGTCACTTGACCTATAAGCAGAAGAATCAGGTAATTTAAAGTGAGATTTCCTACAGAGTTACACCTACTTTGACTCCTGCAAGTTCTTCGGGTGGTTTCGTTTTGTGCTCTGGTGCAGAGTTTTTGAAAGTGGCGTTTTAACCCTCTTTTTACTTCTAAATATGCAGTGTTTTTTGTTTTGTTTTGTTTTGTTTTTTACTTGGTGTAACGCATTGGCACTATCATTATTTATGGAAAATTTTGTGTTGCTTTATACAGTTAAGGAAAAGCATATTTCCCAGGAGGAGGAACAATTACACCACTGTCCCTCTTTCTGATTTAGAAAGACTGATTCCAGATTCCTTTTCTGAGAGAGAAGTGGACTTGGAAAATGATAATTACTTTTAAAACAAGCGCTATGATCAAGCATGGTATTCTCATTTTATAGCAGAAAATATAGAAGCCAGTCTCTTTATGCAATGTTATCTCTACCGTAGTGCACTTGAAACATATTATCTTAATTGAGGTACCAACGCAGCTAACAATGGCAAATGAAAAAATGGACATTATTTTCAGCAAGTAAAGACAATTGCAATATTTATGAAAATTGAAATGGAATCTTTCTTTCTGAGAGGTGAACTTTCATCACATTTTTAACTTTAAAATAATGCCTAAATATTTTCACTATTAAATCATACTAGGAAAACATTTTCACGGACCTACAAAAGTCTTCATTTCCTTTTACAGCGGGACCCTCTATACTCAGAAAAATACATGTGGACTTCATATTATTGCCATACTAGACGTATCGCTAAAGGTGAATCAAAATATCTAAAGGGCCCATGGGAAATAAAAACAATAATAAAAACAAACAATCAGAAATGTTGATTTTAGTTGCTCTCATTTTTAATCATATATGAAAATGCTTGCTTGGAGCTTATTTCTTCCTGAATTCCAGGTTTCTGGAGCCAAAACAAAGGCTTAATTTTTCTTAATTTAAATTATTTCCCCAACTACTTCTCTCCATGTGTCCCCTTTTAGCCTAATGTTTGATCTATGTTATACCAGCTATTGGATCCTGCAGAAATGGATGGGTTGACCCTAGAGGTGTTTTGTCTCTGTAGCTTGTTGGTTACACTCTGGGGTCTACTATATGCTTATTCATGACTTAGGAGACTCTTGGAAATTTGAACTTTTTTTTTTCTCCCTAATGCAGATGCTCACAGCATTCCTAATAAGGCCAGGAAAGGAGTTCACAGTCTCCTTTTACCCACACTCTCACCTCAGCCCTTTTCAGCATGTAACCTTATTCTCTGTGGGATTACTTGGATGAAAACCAATTAGGAAGCAGCTCGCAAGATAAATGCATACAGATTACTCCAGATTGGACACAACCCATGCCAAATAATCATAGAGTGTACGATGCCCTGAATGGAATACATATGAAAGAGTTGAGAGGAAATGGAGACACAATATTGAGAAAGGACTCCGAATGCCAAATCAGAACTAATGCAACACGTTAACTGAATGTGTGGACTTCCTTCCACCCCACCTCCCGCTCCCTCCTGTTTTTCATTCTTTGTGGAGATGTGGCCACAGGCCTCCTGAAGTGCGTTCTCCTTTGCTAATCCTCCCACAATGGTCCCCATGAGTTTCTGAGGGGTCCCCCATGCCCTTCATTCTAGGACTGTCAGTTTCTGTCTAATAAGCCAATCTCCCTCCTTGCCTCTTGCAGAGGGCCTCATTCTCAAGCTGGGAGGGGGCAGCGTATCAAAGGCCAGGACAGCTCTGAGAATTACTGAATGGGCAAATCAGTATTTAGTGACCATGCCTTTCAGCGTGCTTACTGGAATAAATGCAGTAAAGAAGAGGGAGGAGAGGGAGACTTCTAAGATACCACAAACTTTCCAGACATGGTTCAGAAGCCTCACTTAAGTGACAGAAAAACTACAACCAAAGTTAATGATGAAGTCGCCACTTGTGATGATGGAGCTCTGTGGGTCAGCTTTTCTGCTTTTCCCTGGCAGCTAGAGGGGCAAGGGGGTGTCTCTGTTTCCTTCCTCATCTATCTCAATACAATCTCTCTTTCTCTCTCTCTCTCTCGTGTAGAATATATGGATAGCTTGCAAGCTAAAAGTATTAAGGTTGGACGAGTACTTTTTGGTCAGGTATTCAAAGATCCCCTCCTCCCTTGGGTTCATCCACCTAATAATTTTATATACGTTAAGTTCTTATGCTAAAATCAGATGGATGGAATCATTCCTGGATTTCACATAGACTATATGATCCGTGCACATCCTCTTCCTATTAAAGTGGACCCACGCTTCATGATCATAGGTACTGAGTTAACTGAGTTACTGTGTGTCATAATTATTTATCCGGGTCCTCCCGAGTGAGAAGTCCAGTGACTGATAAACTGCGGTGTGTGAGGAGGCGGTTATAAAGTCACTGACAAGGTCTGCAGGCTATGGCAGAGGATTGGTTTTGCCACTTTTAACCTTCTCCTTTTGTCTTCACTCCCTGTCAGTTTCATTAGCTTTTCATGGGATCAAAATCTGTGCTAATTACAAATTGGGATACTGAAAGTGACAGGAAAATATACTCCTTTTTTTCCATACACTGTACAAAAATGACATTCATAAGCGTTTTAAACAACTAAGTGGAAAGAAGAAATGTTCTTATAAAGTCACATTTCAGGAGAAAGGAAGGTAGAATGTCAGCTTTTTTCTGTGTACAAGGGGATTACTGATTGTTTCTGCTTTTCTCTCATACTTTTCTGACTTCTGCTGATTTTCGACAGTAAAAATCTTTTGTATTTAAGGGAAGATAGTAATAAGAAATGCTCTTCAGTGTGCTGGTGTAGGGTGAAAGCAAGGATTGCAAAGTTGAACAATCCTAAAATCGTATACCTGCTACTAATTCCTCATACTAATTCCTATCAGTTTCTAGAATTCATCAAGTTTCTGCCTTGGAGTCTTTGCATAGTCTGTTCTCTCCGCTGGGAAATATTTACATATCTCCTTCCACTCTCATCACCTTTGGAATTTTCACATCCTTTGTGCCTCTATTTATTATACATGTGACTTCTTCAAAAAAGCTCTCTCCCCACTTAACTCATACGTGGTCATTTCCTTCATAAACTGACACGTTAATTACATGTTGGTATGTTTCCTGGTATAATAGCATTTGTCTTTCAGGCCAGACTGTTGGTTCTCCTGAGGTACGGTGCCTGCAAGTTTGCACACCTGATAATTACACGAGGACTGGCACATGGTAGTTCCTTAAAAACTGATGTCATCTTAACGAATGACTAAATCGGTTGTGAGACGACAGTCAAATTCCTCATCACTGATAAGCCTCAATATTGTCACCCTTAGAATTAGGATACTACCTCCTTTACAGGGCTGTTATAAAGGAAGAAATGAGATAATATTTATAAAGTGCTTAGACAATGAAGACTGCTAGTATTAAGATTATTGTATTCTATATTACCATTTTATTAATTTTTTGTTAATAATGATAATAGCAATAAAGGGAAGCAGAAGGTTTAGAGGATTTGGGAATAAAGTATTTAACAACTGAAAAAACAACCATAAATTTTAGGAATAGCTTGTGGCAGCTGGCCCTTTTTTGTGTGTTGGTGAAGAAGTAGGTGAATTGGACCTCTCCCTTGTTTAAATGTATCCTTTCACTCCAGCAATGAGAGCCCTGGTTCTAACCACCATCCATTCATGTTCATAAGTGTTCAGCTCCAGTATACAGGCATATTGACATCAGAATGGTTAACCTGTGTACCAGCGAGTAACATGCTTTATCAACTACAGTACAGTGCTTACGTATAGTTCCTATTTCCTTTAGTCTTACAAGTTCTACTCGTGTCCGAAGTTACTTAGTTCAGAGCAATTTTCCTCCACCCTCTTCAGTGAGGGTGTGTCCCACATTTTTAATGGAGTTTGATTCTGTTGTCACATTCTCCACAGCTTCATGGAAACCACTGCTTTGTTTACTCTCTTTTGTTTGCTTTCCCAGAATGTCATATAATTGGAATCATACAGCACATAGAATTTTCAGACTTGCTTCTTTTACTTATAAATATGCATATAAGATAAACCCACATATTTTGTGGCTTGAAAGCTCATTTCTTTTTCATGCTAAATAATGCATGTATGTGCCATAGTTTGTTTATTCATTCACCTATAAAAGAGAATCTTGGTTGCTTCCAAATTTTGGTGATTATGAATATAATCATAATCATGCTATCAGCATTCATGTGCAGCTTCTTTTGTGTGTGGATATGTTTTCAAATTAGTTAGATAAATGCCTAGGAACCTGATTGCGGGACTAAATGAATGACTGTTTAGCTTTGTAAGAAACCGCCAAACAGTCTACCAAAATGACTGTATATTTTGCATTTCCCCCAGTAAAGAATGAGAGCCCAACACCCTCACCCTCATTAGGTACCATCAGTTTTGAATTTTAGTTGTTCTAATGACTGCGTAGTGGTCTTTTGTTTTGTTGTGTAATTCTGTAGTGACCACTGACATTGAGCATCTTTAATATGGGTATTTGCTATCGTATCTTTGATGAAGTGTCTGTTCAGATCTTTGGCTCATTGAAAAAAATTAGGTTGTTGGTACTTATGTTGAGTTTTAAGGTTCCTTGTACGTTTTGCGTACAAGTCCTTTATCAGATGTCTGCTTGGCAAGTATTGTCTTAGAACCCATGCCTTGTCTCTTGATTCTTTTAAGTATTTTTCACAGGGCATAAGTTTATAATTTTAATAAACTCCAACTTATCATTTTTATTCTTTTATGGATTTGCTTTTTGTGTTGTATTTAAAATATCATCACTAATCCAAGGTCACGTGGGGTTTTCTTTCTCCTATGTTTTCCTCTGGAAGTCTTATGATTTTGCATTTTACATGTAGGTATATGTTCCATTTTAAAGGAATTTCTGTGAAAGGTGTAAGGTCTGTGTCTAGGTTCATTTTTTTTTTTTTTTTGAAATTCTTCATTTTTATTATTTATTTTATTTATTTATGGCTGTGTTGGGTCTTCATTTCTGCGCGAGGGCTTTCTCTAGTTGCGGCAAGTGGGGGCCACTCTTCATCGCGGTGCGCGGGCCTCTCACCATCGCGGCCTCTCCCGTTGCGGAGCACAGGCTCCAGACGCGCAGGCTCAGCAGTTGTGGCTCACGGGCCCAGTTGCTCCGCGGCATGTGGGATCCTCCCAGACCAGGGCTCGAACCCGTGTCCCCTGCACTGGCAGGCAGATTCTCAACCACTGCGCCACCAGGGAAGGCCTAGGTTCATTTTTAAAACTATGAACAACCAATGGTTTCAGCACCAAAGGTCAGTTGATTATATTTATGTGGGTCTATTTCTGGGCTCTCTATTCTTTCACATTGATCCAACGACCTTCTTTTGCAAATACCATGCAGTCTTGATTAACTGTAGCTTTTTGGTAAATCCTGAAATTGGGTATTGTGAATCACTCAACTTTGCTCTTCTTTAGCATTATATTAGTTTAGTTCTAAGTCTTTGCCCTTTCCATACAAACCTTGGAATCAGTTTGTCAATATCTGTAAAGTAGCCTTCTGGGATTTTGATTGAGATGGTGTTGAATCTATAGATCAAGTTGGAAAGATTTGACATTTTAACAATATTGACTTCTTTGATTCATGAACATGTAATATCTCACCATTTATTTAGATCTTTGATTTCTCTCTCAGAGTTTTGAAGTTTCTTGCCTATAGATGCTGTATATATTTTGATAGATTTATATCTGTGTAATTTTGTGTGTGTGTGCTACCATAAAACATGTTTTTATACGAGTCACATTCCAACTTTTCATTGCTGGCATATAGAGAAACAATTGACTTTCGTATATTAACCTTGTATTCTGCAACCTTACTGGACATGCTTATTAGTTCTGGGAGTTTTTTTTTTTTAATAGATTCTTTGGGATTTTCTACATAGATGATCATGCCACCTGTGAACAAAGACAATATTATTTCTTCCTTTCTAATCTATGTATTTTCTTTCCTTTCGTGATAATTGATTTAGCTAGGACCACTAGTACTCTGTTAAATAGGAGTGGGGAGAGGTGACATCATTGCCTTGGTCCTGATATTTAAGAGAAAGTGTCCAGTTTCTACTGTAATGGTTAATTGTGTGTGTCAATTTGAATGGGCCACAAAGTGCCTAAATATTTGGTCAAGCATTATACTAGGTGTTTCTGTGAGGATGTTTCTGGATGAGATTAATATTTAAATTGGTAGACTGAGTAAAGCAGATATCTCTCCCTAAAGTGGATGGGCCTCATCCAATCAGGTGAAGGCCTGAATAGAACAGAAAGGCTGACCCTCCCCCAGGTAAGAGAATTCCTCATACCTGATGGCCTTCGAACTGAGATATTGGTTTTTCCCTGCCTTTGTACTTGAACTAACACGTCACCTCTTCGTGGGTCTCGAGTCTGGATTCTGTTGGCATTTGGGCACGAACTACATCATTGGCTCTTCTGGTTTTCAGACTTTTGGACTTGGATTGAAACTAAACCATTGGCAATCCTGGATCTCCAGGTTGCCCTCACCTTTTAGATCTGGGACTTGTCAGGCTCCATAAAAGCACGAGCTAATTCCTTTTAATTTTAATAAATCTATCTTTCTATAATTTATCATCTATCTATCACTCTATTATCTATATATCTATTATCTCTCTATCTATTATCTATCTAGCTATCTATCTATAATCTATCCTTCTATAATCTATCTATCTATGTATCTATAATCTATCTACCTATCTATAATCTATCTATCTACCTATCTATCTATAATCTATCTATCTATCTATCATCTATCCTGTTGGCTCTGTTTCTCTGGAGAACGCTGACTGATACACTACTTACCATTAAGTATGGTGTGAACTGTAGGCTTTTGGTAGATGTTCTTTAGCACCTTGAGGAGGTTCCCTTCTATTCTTCCTTGCTGAGATTTTTTTTTTTTTTTAGCATAAATGGGTGTTGATTTTTTTCAAATGCTTTTTATCTGACCACCGAATACATTTTCTCTAATTTATTTCTTTAACTGAGTGAAGATAAAAGGACAAATAGCTACAAAGCCTTGAGAAGAGTGCTTGGTGCGTAAACTGTTCATTCAATAGCTCTCATTGTTACTGTTATGATCACAAACATTGTAACTGTTCTTATTCAGAAAGTTTAGGGTTTCACACATTTTGATAGGTAGTTAACTCTTATATGGTGGTTACCCAGAAAGAGAAACACAGTTGGGGAAATATAAATACAATGATCCCCTGAAGCACAGAGTAAGAAATGGAAGCATGCCCAGGACAAAACAAATATTTCAAAAGTTTGCTCAGGTTTGCCTCTGAAGGTGGAAGGTCTTCACCTCTCTCTTCCTCCATTTGGTCCCTGCTTCCAGATCCTAAGACAGAAATTATTGTCATTAATATTAACCTCTGTGATATAAAGGCTTATGTTCTATCTATAGAACTCAACTGCCCCTCATTATATGGATTCCCTTGGAATGAAAATGAACTTCAGTTTCAAAACCAATGTGTGGAACACGAATTTTTTTTTTAAGTCTTGGACTGAGGCCAAGGAGATGAAAATAAGGCTTCAATAGGAGGACTGGCTCGTTGAATGTCCAACAGAACAGCTATGACACTTAGATTGCCATCTTCTCATTCATATGCCTGGTTTCATGTTGTGTTATGTCCTGCTTTTATGAGACCATATCTGTTTGCTCATTTTGTATGATTGAACATATTCTTGTGTAAGTTTCATGCATTCAAGGATAGCCTCATAGACTTAACAATACAGGGAACCAAACAAAGATAAAGAAGTCTAAGATGGAATTGGATGGTAAATGTGGATGGAGCTCTTTTAAATTCTGAGAATCAAGCCATATTCTGGCAGAGTTAATTATTTTTCAAACTATTTAAGATGTATACTTCAGCTTTTCCTTCCCCCTATGAGCTCAAAGAAGAGAGGAACTAGATTCAGGTTCTTCCATTAACAGAAGTGCACCAATGCTGCAGTGGGAAAAGGAAGAATGTCTTTCTGAAGAGGAGCTATCACTGCAGTCCAACTATGATTTTCCCTGGATGTTACTATCCTATAGTGGTACCTATATTATTCTTCTCATTGCAATTGCTGTGGTCATACAGCCAAGCAAAGCAGAATGTTTGCTGGCCATTAATACAAAAGGAAGAAAAGAAACAAGAAAAATAAATTTGAGGTTAGTATAAGAGACACTGAAACATACTTTTTTAAACTTTATATTTTGTGCATGAATTTTAAATTATACATATTTATGGAAAACTTGTCTATTAATCAACTGATTTACTAACTACTCTTCCCAACATTTCACTAGGTTTAACTTTCTTCTATCAAAGTTATTTTAAGAAAAAAGAAACTAAAGTAAGGGATTTGAAAGGTCTCACCTTACCTTATCACAGATTACTAATCAGCATTTTAATGCAAAAGAGAAAGAGGTCTTACATCATGCCCCCAAATATCCAATAATCATTTAGGATTTTGAAATCTTAGTTTGTCTACAATATTCATAAGTGTCAAATTCTTCTTATTGGCTAAATTGATAAATATTATTAAATATAAGTGGTTAACTGTAGAAAAAAAGCTACTTGCCTGGGTCAAATGCTTGTTCTACATCTTAGTTACTGTGTCATCTTGGGGAAAATGTACACCCTTTCGAGCCTTAAAGTCTTCATCATTCGTAACATTAGGACAATTAACACCCACATTGTAGGAGTGCCGTGAGAATTAAGTGAAATAATTCATGTGGGATGCTTAGAGGCACGTTTTTTACGTAGTAAGTCTTCACTAAAGAGTTTAAAAAAAACAGATTTTGCATCCTAAAACTGCATAATATTCTACATGTCCCACATTCTTTCATTTGAGGACCCAGATGAAAGCCTAGTGTCTTTATTTTTCTTTCTGAGTTCTTGCATGGAGTTAGCTTTCAGGCCAAATTAAGGTCTATTTAGTACAGAACCATATAGCATCAGATGGATTTGCTTTGGAGCAACTGAACCTCCATGTGCAGCAGCCTTTGTTCAGAAAGTGAAAATAAAATGTGAAGAGTTATGTTCAGGTGGAAATACGGCAGGGCTGCCTTTTAGGGATAGAAAAATAGCAAAAAAAATAGAAATAAATTAAAGCCCCAGCTCTCTTTCCACTGTTATACAGACAAGATGAAACCTCAAAAATATCAATCTCAGATGATTTTTAAAATACCAATTCTATGGTATGGCAATGGCACCTGTATATTTTCTCTTCCAAATCACACACAAGGTCTAATTAATGCATTTTATAAATTAGCTTTGTTTTACTCCATCAAATCATATGCCTGGCACGTAACAAATTGATTCTGATTTTGTTTGTAGTATCCATAAGATAGTTTCAAAGAGCCACGTGAAGACGTGTGTTTGTGCTTCACATGGTACACATTAAGAATTTTATCAGAAAAATAAACATAAAAATTGTGTTATGAAACATTTCATAATTTACTATTGTTTGCTACTCACTAAGAGATTTATATGAAACATGTTTATTTTTACTTCAATTAAATCCAGTTGACTAAAAAAATACCAAAGTCAAAATATATTTACAAATTTTGATGAAGCTAACTCTACCCAGAACTGATCCCCCAAAACCATTTTCCTGTACTGTCTGCACAAAGCAAGACACACTACTGACATATAGGGCACGCTGATGGTACAAAAGGGATAATTAGAGATTTTGTGTTCAGTATGACAGTAAAAAGGCATACAGAAATAAAGGAGAAAAGCGTTACACATGTGCCCTAAATTAGTTTTGTGTATGTTAGGATGTCTTTGGGTGCATGTTCACAGGCATGCACTCACACACACATGCACACACAGACACACTCACCTGTATTCTCGGGAAGACACAAAGCCAGCTATCACATAACTGTTATTTAATGAACGTATTCTGAATGCACTACATACAATTATTATTGATATTATGGTTAGCATTTCTGTAAGCACCAACACCCCTGCTCTGAGCCATGCAGAATGATGGAGTAGTACATCACATCTGCCCTGTAGGCGCACAATCTCAAGTCAAGAAACTGACAAATATGCTAAGCCTGGGGAAAGGGGGAAAAAATGGGTACTGGTCTTGGGCAGAGACAAGGAATGTATAATATCACAGAATCCATTTCAATCATCTTTAGTCCTTTATTTTGATTTAGCTTTAATTTTACACAAAACAAATGTATCATTAGTGGACATTTGAAAACAGAGAAAGAGGAACTGTCCCATTGTGTAATTAGTTGGAATGTTCTTAGCAGTAAGAAATACATATAAAATTATGTGAATAAAGGAGTGAGATGAACTAACGAAAGTGACACACTATATTTAAAATATACCAGAAGAAAGAGTGGGACAAATATAAGCAAGGAAAACTTGTGGGTATGTCTGAAAGGTTATAGGGAATGTTTGTTCATTTTCTTCTGAGAGTCAGGAAAATCATTTCAGAAAGTGATTCTTATATATGTGCTTGTCCATATATCTAAAGACCCTTTTAGAGTGTTCCTGAAATCGTATGATCTCACCCAGGGGTCCGTCAAGTTCAACATGGAGAAATATCTGAGTTTTCCTCAGCTCAGACTGTTAAAATAAGTAAATCTATTCAAGACATCCTGAGGCCATTTTACCTGTTCCTCACACCTTTTTATTAATTAGGAGATTCTACCTAATCGTTCATTACACGTGTTATGTTCTTCCTCTGCTTCCTTGATGTTCAACTATATTATAGCAAAAACATTGTATTGGTTTAACGTGAGTCATGGACATGCTTTTTGTGAGAGAATAGCTTATATATTTTAAAAGACAGGTTATAAAATGCATGTGCGTACAAATGTTTAATTTCTCTTTCTCTCTCTCTTTCATGTCAATTCTGTTTTCTTTTCTTCGAAGAAGAAAGAAATAAAAGCACCAGTTGAAAACTTTTAAAAATCTACATCTTTTTGTCAGCCATTAACATGTAATTGACTCCATCGTTATTCCATTTAAATCAGGTCATTTGGGTCAATAAAACTTTTTTGATTCCTGAGTGTTGTAGGCATTGTGAGGAGCATTAGGAAGCTAATTCTCTGAAAGTCTTGCCATTCGGGAAGTAGTGTTCTTGACTGAGGCCAGGCTGCTATTAGTTATGCATCATGTCGGTGACTAAAAGTCCACTGAGTTGTGGGAAAAGCAGCATCACTGTAGGTCAGAGCTAAGAGGTGGGGACTTGTTAGGGCAGGTAAATTCATCCATCACCACTACTACAACGTACACCCAGCCTGACCTCACAGTGGCTGCACCTGTTTTAAGAGATCACAACTCCCAAATCCTTACCTTCATGTTTTAAAGAGAGCTGGGATCCTATGTGAATAAGGCTGAAGGAAAAGAGGTGAAAATATATCTTAAGCAACATTAAACACACTATGGTGTACATGTTTCTGTACCATCTAAAATTCTTTCTGGAGCGAAGGAGAGCTGTAAAGAAATTTTTAAAAAGTTAGCAGGCATCTTTGTGTCACCCCCAGAATTCTGCACACGATTATTACTTATTAGGAGCTCAATAAGTGTGTGTTGAATAAATGGAACTTCAGGTGTGGCTTGTGTTGATACAGATAAACAGTCCATGATATGGTTGTGGTTAATACCATTTCCCAGTTGGGTCCTGCCTCCTATGTAGATAGACTCTCTTTTCTTATATCTTCCTCCAAAACCTATGATCATTCAGAAAGTTTCAACAGTAAAAGTTCCAGTTATCACATCTTATCATATGGCAAATTTTTTTTCAATTAAAGGGAATGTTTCATTAGAGTTCTTTGTTTGTTTCCATTCTACTCCAATGATACACTGTGAAGTTTTCAGTAATGGTGAAGAAAGTGATTTAAATATTTTTCCTGTCTAAAATTAAAAATCAAATCCAATCTTTAACTATGAAATTCTTGATTACCATTTTTTACTAAATCTTATTTCAGTCTGCTTTTCATAAGGGACAGATTTTTTAAAAAATGGGTGACACAGAAATTGAAGGAAAATATTTCTTCAGAGGGCTCTCTATTTTTTTTAATCTTAAGTTGTGTAATGCTAAATTATTTGAATTTTAATATTTTAAGACTCATTCATCATTGTCAACATTCTTGGCTTCATTTTCTGTTTATTTAACAGATGTATGTAATGTTAAATTGCTTGTCTTTAACATCTTAAAGATATTTAACAGCAACACTTGAGCTATTTAGAAATGACTAATCTTTTCACTATTTCATTATGTTTGCCGTGTTTATTTCTTTAATTTTTTGTCTCATGGTGTTTATCTTATTTTAGAAGAATAAATTTAGGAGGCTACACATGGAATTCCTTATAATCCAGCTTATCGTGGGGTAGATTGAAATTCAACCAGTGTCTTACTTAGGTTTTATTTTACAAAATAAGTGGAATTCACTGGTAATCTTCAGAGTGTTTCTCTATACTGTTAATCAGCTAAACATAACCATCAATTATAAATGCAAATTTTCAGGGTTAAATTGAGTGTTCAGATGCTCTAATGTAGCTTTTATTGGCTGTACATTGCCAAGTCTACACAACACAAAATAAAGTGTTGGGTCAATATTTATTTTTGAATTGGTGCTCTACAGCGAGCTAATATGGGGGTAATTCAGGTCAAGAAAAAAGAAATAAGGGTGTTACAAATGCAATAAGAAGGGTTTTTTTATTTGCGTATTTTTGCATGAATTATCTGGATTATGTCAACTGTGTAGACGTCTGTCTAGGAGTAGGATCTGAAAAGTTTATTCAAGTGCTGACATTTGCAGAGAATAATATGAAGAGAGTACAGAAGTCAGGAAAACGTATTTTCGTATGTGAGGAAAAGAAAAAAAATCACGGAAATTTTAGATTATTTTTCATGTGGTCATTCTTTGCCCACAATTTTCTGATGAAAGCCTAGTTAATTATCCATTTTCCTATTAAAATTTTATAAAGAAAAATAAGCAGAGCTTAATCATAGAGCCCACATTTTTTTCTTTTTTATCAACATCTCCAGAATAAGAATCATTTGTAAGCTTTGCTAGCAGTATACCACGGTGACAGGCTTCCAAACAAGGAGAAATAATTTATTAGCTCACAGTGTTTTTCCAGCCTTCCCCCCACCCCACCCTGAGGTGGTGTATAGGTGGTGCAATGAATAAATTAAGTGTATTTTCTGCCTTCTGCTTGGCATAAATCATTACTTTTCCAGGACCAAAGTGTGAGTGACTATTTGCAATACTATTTTGAGTTAAATAAGCTTTGTAATCAAGGAGAGTGCGGATTTCACGTTATTTATTTATTTTTTGGCAAAATATTTATTCGCAAGATTGCTATAATGATTAAAATCATACTCTATTGTGAAAAGAAAAAATAATATCACCAAAAAAACCCAAGATAATTAATCCATGCAAAATCAAATTGGTTTACTGAGTTTTAAGGATTCTTTCCCTTTAGTTATAATTATAGCTTTTACACAAAACATAACATATCCATAACGTTATTTTTGTTATAATTATTGCAGCTAATGATGTCACAACTTACAAGGAGGATTTTCTTCACAAAGAGAGTTACGCACATATAAAATGTATCTTATTTTATAATATGCTGTTTCATGTATTGCCAAGGGGACTGACTATTACTGAAGAATGTATTTTAATGTAGAACCATTGAGTTAATGTTTTAAGGGAAGACAAAACACTAGTCAACGATGTGTATTTATACATTACATTTTATAGCCACCTTACATCTTAATAAACTAAATCAAATGACATTTTTCTCCTTAACAGAGATTTTAGGAAAACTGAATATCATACATCGCCTCGTCTATAGCTTCTTTCATGCTCAAGGCATTGCACTAGATTTTCAAATCAGAGCAACAGATGCAAGCGATGCATTGCTCCACCAGGCAAGGCGTTTGCATAAAGGGTCTAGAACTCACTTTTGCTCATCAGCCCTAAATCTTGCTTAAATATGGAGCAGAATGATTCTTCAAAGGTTTGCCAAAGGATGAAAAATGGTTGGAAATAATAAAAAGCAGACTAAAGTTAATTTAAAAATAAAGATGTTAACATAAATTCAGTGGTGTGTATCCATTGAAGATGACGTTGTCGGTGATAAAGGTATGATCATGGGAAAGTGCCAAAGCAAATTACAAAAGCCAATATGTACATTATAATGTAACTTTTCTAAAATTTCATGGACTTTTAGAACTAAATGTGGAAGGAGCTACACAAAGATTTTAACAATATTTTATTTCTCAGATTTAAATTATAATTACCTCTTGCATGCTATATTTTCTTGTTCTATAACAAGAAGAGTAGGCTTGTTTCAGTATTAAGAGGTAATAAGTTGCTTTGAAATTTTGAAGCACATATTAATTTTAGGATATTTTTTTCACAGATAAGATTTTCCCAATTACCAATATTACAACAAAGTGATTATTTACTAGGAGCAAATTTTAATGTATTCATTTGTTCAGTCATCAATTCATTTATTCTGCAATGCATGTCAGTCTCTGCCTGGCAGCAGAGGTGTAGTGTTGAAACAAATAGACATAAGTCATGCTTTCTTGGAGCTTCAAGTCTGACTCTGGTTAGGATGTTATTGTCTACTTTAATTCTGTAGACACCACCATGTTTTTAACCTTGTAGCTTCCACTGTCAGACTTTTAGCTAGCATAGTATGAAAAACAACATTAAACTTTTCAGTGTAGTATATACTATCCTTGAGACCCAAGTAGTGTTAAAGGACAATATATGTGTATAGTGTGTGTGTGTGTACTTGATGCATTCTTAAAGAAAAACATCAGAGCTATAACAAAGAATTTCATAGAAAGAGTTCACAGATAAAGAAACTTTAAAAAGTATTTTACCTTGACCCGGTGTTGAGATATTAGTCCAAAATCCATGAAGAGAAAGATAAATCATGAGAAATGACATGAAAAAAATGACAAGACAGAACAAATATTTGTATGTTTTAATACTTAGTTTATTCTCCAACCAAAGATATTAGAATTCCTTCATAGAGATTTTGTGAAAAAGTGTAAGAAAGCTTCTAGAGTAGCTTGAACTAGGTATTTTAAGGTGATTACATAAACAAAATACACCATGTCATAAGTGCTTAATAGAGAGGGAAGACTGTGAGTTTTATTTTTTCCTCTAAATAATTTAACTTTAATAATTAGCTGACATTTCTGTTATTACAACAAAGGATACATAGAACTGAATATCTGAAAATCTTGTGATTTTTAAGTACTCTACTATAATATCTTCGCATTAAGAGCTCTCTGGAAGATTCCCCTGGGTTTTGTTGAGACATGCTGTGCTGAATACACGTGGACCCAGAACCAAGGATGAGAGTCATCCTGAGTGGAAGCAGAAGGGCAGCTTGTCTGAGGATGCAACGTGTAAGTCAGTGGTCTGCTGCAGAAAGCTATCATCTGTCCAGAATGTTTAGTTTGGTAGTGTTCAAAAAGAGTTTAGAGCTGTGTGTGTTTGTTGTTGATGATTTTTTTTTCCTTTTTGGAGAAAAGATATGCTGTTCACTTAATAAGTATTTATACATGTTGATAAATAATAAAATACACCTCAGACTAAGACAGCCTCTTAAACAGGTACAAATAATTTACCAGATCCCTTTTTTTTTTTTCCTTTTGGTCCCCAGGACCATCAGGTTGGCTGGGTTGGAATTCAAGGGAGAAAAAAGAAAAACAATCTGTGTTGCTGGAAGGAGGATTCATGTGAAAAAACATGAACTTTTCCTGGCGTCTTGGGAATGGATGTTATAGCTCCTGGGATGACTTAAGTATGGCGCTTCCCACCCACCATTTGTAATTTTCTTGTTAGTGAGATGTCCCAGAGTCAATCCTCCGGCTCTTGTGTTTCTAATTTGAGAAGATCTCCTAGTTAACATCTAGTCAGTAGGCTGATTTGAGCTACCATCTTCAGTCCACAACTAGAGCACTGGTTACCATACCAACCTCCACATTTATGAGGTACATAAGCAGATTATTGGCTAAAACCACCAACTTCTCAATGGTACTCTTAAGGTTGGCAGGACAAATCTTAAACTTCATATGCCAATGGAAAGAATGATTCTGTCTAGACAGAGAGATACTCTCTTTGCTGTCCCACGTTCACATCAAAGAAAACATCATTTAGCTGAGCTAGAAAGAAGTTCCAGTTGCTTACTGGTTCAATGTCATGAAATGATGGACTTTCTTCTCAGGTTCTCTGTCTTAGGCATTCTGCTATTTGTTAAAATATTATCAGGTATATGATTCCTTTAGTGAACTCTGGATATAAAAGAAAATTAAAACAACTGTTCAAAATGTTCCTGTCATTCTTTTTTCACCAGAACCAAATATCTAATATTGACCTGTGTCCTGAAAGTCATGTGATCTCCTGCCACTTGAGTCCACCTACAGAGTATTTAAACAAGGCATCTTACCCAAAAAAACAAAATCCTAATTAGAGCTGAACTCCAGTGAACCATCTCCATCTGACACAAAAGGGACATAGAAAAGTCACTTCCACTTTTGCCTGACTTCTCCTTATTCTCTTTCACTTCAGAGCAGGAAAGAAATGTTGGAATTAAGAGATGGAGTCTGAAGGCTAAGCAGACTATAAGAATTTCTCCTGAGAATCCTGTATTTCACTTCTCAATCATATAAATCATATAAAATAAATCATATAAAATAATAGGTTTCCTCTTGTTTATGTATAATCTAAACATCTCATTAGGCAATAAAAATTTGATATTAGGACTATTCTTTGTTTCATAAAAGATTTTTTTCCCATTGTTAACCTATACGTTATTTTCAAAATGTTACCATACCTTCAGATTCTCCTTGTTTGGGGAAGAAAGAGTAAACCTTTACCCATGAATAAAGAAAGAAATGGGATACATAAAAAAAACTTCCAATCTGTATGAAAAGGCCGTGTTTTGAAAAGAGTTACTAATCTTACCATCAAATGAGAGGTTGGGCACTTTATTAAAATTATGGGAAACATCTCAAATACAGGACATTTGTTCTGATTTTACAAAGTTCTCAGTATTGGCAAACAAACTCCCACTTTGTGATCTCGGGAAAATAAAACATGGCATGGACTCATGAGCACATTTGGAGCCAACTGTCTGGGATGAAACACCAACTCCTGGTTGGATTCTGATTGGACTGGAACGGAAAGTGAGGGCTGAGGTGGGGTAGTGGTGAGCCGTGGGGGTCATGTCCACCCACGTGGGCTGTACTACGAGGACAGTTCAGTGGTTTCGGCCAGGGAGGCACTCCAGAGCAGCTGGTGAGACGAAAGAATCCTAGATGTTGAGATGATGGGACATGAGGATTCTGTTAAGAGTCATAAGCCGATATTCTGTGAGAGAAACAGAGATGCAAATTCTTTCAGTACTTCCGACTGCAGGACCAAGTATCTCTCAGTTCTGTGAGCAGTCGTGTCCTGTCATTTCCTTTGGTGTAGAGGGCTGGCTAAAGTGCCAGACCTCTTCCAGAACACAAGAGACCTGTCTTCCATCCGATGCACATGATATTGATTTTGGAACGGAAATTACATCCATTCTTGCTCAATTTTACTAGTTGGAGTTGACCGGGTTTTTAATCTATCCATAACTCATATCATTTTAAAATTATTATTGCAAAGGTAATACTATTTGTTGCCTAAAGTCTAGAAAATATTGGGAAATAAAATGGAAAAGCATTAACCCAAATCCCACCGCTCAGAGATAGCATTTGAAGTGATAGTATAGTACATTTCCATCCAGCCTTTTTTCCCCCTAGGCGACACACACACACTCACACACAGTGCACATACACCTAGTTTCACCCCCTTTAAAAAGAAAACTATCTTATGACATCAATCTTCAAAAACATGAGTTTAGTGGTAACGTAGCATTTGATCCGCAAAGCTGAGTCAAAGAAGAAATGTTGAGGGAAACAACCAGAAATGGAATTTTTCTTTCTGATTCTTATCAATCAGTCAAGTCTTGGTGGTGTTTATTTAAATACCCTTGTATCACGCAGTTAGCATTTATCTGTCATGTCCAAGAGAAAAGCCTGAGATTCATTGTTTTTCCTAAATGCCTGCCTGAAATCAAGTTAGACTCTGTCAATGGCGTTCCCCTCATCTACCACTCGTTAACCATATCAAAAATGGAAATGAGTTTAGTTTGGCATAACTCATAATGTCATTTGGGAGGAAGGCGAAGGAGTTGTGCCAACATTAATGTGCAGTGTGAATAATTTACTTTAATTTCCATTAAAGCACCAGGAGGAGATGTAGGAAACCTTTCCTGTGGCTGCTCTAAGCTCTGGGATTTAACTTGGTTAGCAGAACAATTTAGGTAGCTTAGGGATCTAAATTTGGAGCCAAGATGTTATGGGTAAGGACACAAAATAAATAGCAGCCTATGGTGTTTGCAGGCTCCACAATAGGAGAATTAAAAGCCAGGAGGAAAACAACAGAGCAATTTGTATGACTGGAGGCTGTAAATTAGTAACCTCAGTGAAGGGCAAGTAGAAAGTGAAGAATGAAACGGGTCAAGGGTCTCTCTGGAGACGTGGAGAAGTGAGAAGGGCCCTTACATTCCTAGGAGATGCGGTGGGCAGAGAAGCACAAGAGAATGCACATCTTGACTCTGTATCTCAAAGGCTCGGGGCTGTCTCTGCTCCAGAATTTTACCCTTGCTAATCATCTAAAACTTGTGGCCAGTTTTACACAAAATCTCCCAGAATATTAACCACCATCTTCCGAGATAACTAAGCTGATGGTATCATATTTCTACTTTTTAGAATCTCCGTGGTTATTCTTGTGTTCTTCTGTCGTCTTTGTCTTTCCTCTCAGAAATATGCAGATGCTGAAGTTAATGCTTTACCCACACATTCTCATGGTCTAGACAGACCCAACCTGATATTGACCAAGGTCCTTTCTCTTGCACTACCCGCAACTCCTTCTATTTAGGGCACCTTTAAATCTAAAATGTGCTACTGGCCACTTTCTTATCTCTTCAAGATTGGTCTTAAAATCACGGGCAATGCAAAGACACCTAGTATGCGAACGTGTGACCAGGGACAATGTGGATGGTGTTGCATCCATTTCCAAAGATTGTGGTGCAGAAATATTCTGTGATTTGCCCAAGATATTATAGTCAATAGAAAATGAACTGGTAATAAAAGCCACGACCCCCAATTTTCCCGACTACTTTTAGCCTCCTCAACCAGTCTTACCTATGCTACTGAATGAGATAAGGCATGAATGATACAGAATACACAGAGATGCAATTTTTTAAACTCAGGGGATAATTTATGCACAATGAATGCTATTATCTACTTTTGAAAGCAAGGACAATATACTTGCAAAATATTTAGAAGACTATTTAATGTAAATGTTAATTGAAGTATAGGTGCTGTATATATATAATTTATAAATACATAATATATAAATTTTATATTATGAAAAAGCAGCCTCACATCTAGTCATCTATTACAGGACTTGGCAAACTCCAGCTGTCGGGCCAAGTCTGGCCCATCACTTGTTTTTGCAAATAAAGTTTTATTAGAACATAGCAATATGCACTCCTTTACACATTTTCTATGACTGCTTTTGTGCTAAAACAGCAGAGTTGTGTGATTGCAACAGAGGCTATATGTCCCCCAAAGCCTGAAATATTTACAATCTACTCCTTTCCAGAAAAAGCTGGCCACCCCCTGGTCTTCCAATTTGGACTACACACAGAAATTCAAGTGAGGGTTAAATTCAGTAACTTACTAAAATCACTAAGTCGTCTTCCAACATTTAGTCAGTCAAATATCACAGAGCGCCTATTCTCAATACTAGGATTAGGAAAGTGATAGAGCCAAAATCCCCAGTCTCTTAGAATGGGACCAATTAAACATGAAATTATCAGGAGGCACTTGAATAAGAATAAACGGGGAAAGCAGAGTGTTTGCCTTGCATGGTCAAGGGAGGCATAAAACAAGACCCCAAAAGACAAGAAGACACTAGTTGATCTAGACAGAGGAAAGCAGCTAATGCTGAAACTCTATTGTGACTATTTCTTTTGCAAAAGGACTAAGCAAGGGGAGGGTGGAGACTGGGACCACCTTCTGGACAGAGACTCTGGTTGTGAGGCTGGCACTATCCCCAGCCAGCCAAGTGAGGAGGGCCGGATCTTGGCTTTCTGCTCTGCACACCTCAGGCTGATCCAGGAAGCCTCTGCTCCCTTACTCCCATTCCTTCTCTCTTACTCTCAAGTCTACAATTGTATGATTCCACCTCACCGTTCAAGCAGAAATGGCTGAGGCTTAAAGTAAGAAAGCCAGGGCTCCGTGTTTCAAATGGTGAAGCATTCCATGGAATTTTAGAATCTCCAAAGACCCCACAGCCAGGTTTCTTTGCACAGATGATTAATCATGGAATTTTACAGCCCGTTGTTCTTGATGTACTTGTGTTATTTATTTTCATGGAATGCTTTTGTCTAAAGATGTGCAGAAATCATCCAGTTATTTTCGAATGACATATACATGCATGGTTTACTCATATATGCTCTTAAGTTTAAATATTCAAAGGTTTCAAGTAAAAAAATCTTGAAAGAATCCATTTCACTGCTATTCACTACTTTGAATATACCTTCCCACACCATTTGCCCCATGAAAATAGATGTATGCATAGCGATGGTCGTGGCGTCATATGGAATCATCACCTGGTTTCATCCGTTCATGCATATACTCAAGAAACACATCTTAAACCACCTCCGACACAATCCTCTCTTCCTCCAATAATGATTTTTGCAACTTACCATTGAGAGAGATTAATTCATCCAAGAATGTCTGCTTCATTTGCTCTGCTTTTAAAATGCAATTATTCCTGGGCAAAGAAACATAATCCTGTAAGTGGTTATCGAGTCTCTTAATTGGCTGGTAGAAGCATGCCGAGTGGTTTCAGAGCTGGACAGAAGGAACTTAGGGAACTCAGAGTGGAAGGGTATAAGAAGGGCAAGTGGATCGCTAATCAGATTTTGTGGCTTAGGTTAAAAGCTAAGGAGCAATAACCAAGAGATCTTAGAAATCAGTGGCCTAAAGACAAACACGTTGTTTCTCTCTCATGTAATACTCCAGGGTGAGAATGTGGGTCGCTTTGCCCTGCACAGTCATTCAGGACTCGGGTTTCTTCCATTCTGTTTTTTACACCAATTGCATTTTGGAGAAGTGTGGTTCCCCAGGTAAAAAGTGGTTGGGTTAAAGATGCGTTTCGTCACCCAAGGTTTCTACACTCTAACATTACTATTTTTTCCTTTCCTTACTCTATTCTTTGGAAGTGATTCCACACTAAAAGGGAGCGAAATGAAGCTCTAACGCCTGGGAGGGTATATCTCCATTTATTGGTATTTGTGATTCTTCTGTAAGGATGATTTGCCTTTTATCCACCTTTATTTATCCAGTCATTTGTTTATGTCAACATTGACTCGTGAATATTTACTTTATTCTTTGGGCTATCATCCAATCCTAGCATTATTTATTTTGTCGCTCAGATTGGTCCAGTCCTGGACACAGATAGTTCTTTCTGGCTGATTCCTGGGTCCCTTTGACACGCATGTGTACATATATACACTTCTGCCCTTTTGGGCACGGCAACATGTCCCAGCCTCATCTTGTTTTCTCTTTAAACTGGCCCCAGGACCAATCATTTCTCCAAGAAGCCCTGGTTCCTTTTCCTGGAGGACAGCGACATTGTTAATTAACTATGCTCCTATACAAAATAAAACTTTTAAAAAAAGATATGTCAGCATAAAAAAAAAAATTAAGAGTGGTAAAAAACAAAAAACACCAACAACAAAAAACACCACCACCAACAAGATCTGGGTACTACTGTTGCCCAGCAAACACAGAAAATATACCTATTTATATAACCAATGCATGCACACAAATATGCATCAGATCTGCATCTATCTGTCTGTCTATTAACGTGAACATGAGTTTATACTGACATCTCTGACCCCAGTTTAGCATCATTGCTAGTGTTCATTCCAGCGTTCTCCACTTACTTATTTGTGGCTTCCTTCTTCGACAGCAAGAGACTTGGCTAGGGATGCATGTGATTTGTAATTGTTGAGAGAAGCCAATTGCGTTTGTTGCTGACATATTCCTTTATGTTTGGTTCCTTTTCTTATATACTATCTTTTCTTCTGACTCTTTGTGAGGGTGAATCTTTGGCATTGATAAAGTTGTGAGCTATTTTTCTATGGATTATGTTTACACAATGAGTTTATTAAAAAAGCATTGAGTTCTCCCTTCTTCTTTAGATACTATCTATTCATGCCCTAAAACTTGTTCTTAACCCACTTCTTTCTCTAACCGGCATCAAATTAAAAGTGAATCTGTTTTAATACCTAGGACATTATGAGGGAACTTATCCTATTACTTTCCATTTAGTCTCATTTTTCTTCTCCTTTGTTAGTTTTATTATTAATATATCTATGTTGTCAGAATATTGAACATCTGCATGCTATTCTGTCACATTTATTCCCACCCGTTAATCTTAGTTCTGCAGTTGAATGCATTTGTGCTTTTCACTAAGATCTTATGTGGTTGTTTGACTCTGGTCCTTTTCTTGAGAAGAATCGGTGGGAAAAATACTTCAAGTTCTTGCAAATATCTTCACTATTTCTGCAGCCTATACATTGAATATCACCCAGGTTAAGGATAAAACGCTGGCTTTTTTATTCCCTGAATATCTTAAATACAGTGCTTAAGGTCTTTTTGGATGTGAGTTGATGCTCTAGACACGTAAGATGTCCATCTGATTACTTGCCCTCATTAGTGGCTGGTATTTTTTTGTCTACATGTCTAACATGTTATTTTCTTATTTTAAAGTCAAGCATTTTTATTAAAATGTGTTTGATATTGCCTGTTCTGGTGAAATATTCCAGTAAACAAGGTTTTCATTCAATAAACTAGGTTGAATTCCCCTCTCCCCCCAAAATAAAGTTACTTTTAATTTCCCCATAATTTTTGTTGTTGTTAATTACTTTGCTTTGTTTTTCTACTTTACCCGTCAAGTCTGGCAAAGATATTGGATCTTTCTTGCGTTTTTCCTATATGTAGATTGAATTGCTTTTACTTATCTTGGTAATTTTCATTTTCTATTTTTATTTTTTTTTATCCTCGACTTTCCCTAAGGAGGCTTCCAGTCTAATATTACCTCTAATTTCATTTTTTTTTTCTTTCTGCAAGTATTTTTCTTTCTTCCCAAAGTCTTTGCTGAGTTCTATCAGCTTTTTTTTTTAATCTGCTTTTTTTTAAAGCATATCATTCCTGAGTGCATCTATGTCTAGTCTGTTTGTCTTTATGTTATCTACAGCTTCCTTAATTTTTCAGTGCCTTTTGTAATACCAGGTGACAATTTTAATCTGTTTTCTTTATTTTATCATGTTTTTGAATATGCTTCCCTTATACATTGGTTCCTTATCCAGCTCATTTTGCTCTTTATTACTACAATATCTATGATTGAAGTTCACGTGCAGTTTTTTTTTCTGTTGCCATGACTAAATGAGATGAATTTCTGTACCTGAGGAGATTGCTGTGTAAGGATTTCAGGTTGCTTAGTGTGGCGTTCCTGATTCACCAGCCAAGGCCTCCTACCTCTCTTACCGTCTCAATTCCTTTTTGCACAAATGTCTCTGTTATCCACCTCCACAGCTCTGAGTCACTTTCTACCCCTACTCTTGGTATATAAACCATGTCTCTCCTCTCTGCCCCTGTGTTCCAGCTCTGCCCAATATGAATCCCATTCCCAGGTTTTTTTTTTCCCCACTTTGTCATTCTAAGTGGAAGAGTTTTTATTTTATTTTATTTTTATTTTTACCAATTTTTTTTATCTTTTTCTTTATTTTTTAATTTTATTTTTATTGAAATATAGTGTTAGTTTACCATGTTGTGTTAATTTCAGGTGTACAGCAAAGTGAAAAAGAATATATATATTCTTTTATATATAGAATATATATATTTCATCTATATATATTCTATATATATATAGTTTTTCAGATTCTTTTCCCTTATAGGTTATTACAAAATATTGAGTAGAGTTCCCTGTGCTATACAATGGGTCCTTGTTTGTGATCTATTTTATATATAGTGGCGTGTATCTGTTAATACCAAACCCCTAATTTATCCCTCCTTCTCCCTTTCCCCTTTGGTAACTATAAGTTTGTTTTCCATGTCTGTGAATGAAATAATGCCATTTGCAGCAACATGGATGGACCTAGAGATTATCATACTAAGTGCAGTAAGCCAGACAGAGGAAGACAAATATCATATGATACTGCTTACATGTGGAAACTAAAAATTTTTTTTTTAAATTAAGAAATGATCCAAATGAACTTATATCTAAAAACAGAAATATGCCCACAGACATAGAGTTCTTATTTTTGTAAAGGTTTCTTATTTTAGCTTTTCAGGAATCACCTCCAAGTATCTTTGCTCATGCTATGACCACTTAGGAGAGCACCATTCCCTGTTTTTAACTTATCTGCAATTTGGAGCCAAAAATGATCTCTCCCAGTTCCTCCAGGTTTTCAGATATGCTTGCTGAAGATGCAACTCTGAGATGGGTTCTTTCCTTTTGGAGGTGATTACTTGATGACAATTTCTATGTTATGGTGTTTTTAGGACTATCAGAACTTTCCTTTTCTTTCCTCCACTACCTTTGCACAGCTGCCGAATCTGCACGTAGCCAGGCTGGCCCAGTTTATGTCCCCACCTACTTACGCTCTGGGATTCTAAAATATTGTCATTTCAAAAATGCTATGCAAATGGTATCACACAGTACGGAATTTGCTTATTTCATGCGCTGTGTATCCCTGAAAATGTATCCACATCATTGCAAATAGTGTGTTCCTTTTTATTGCTGTGTAATATTCCACTATGTGTATGTACTGTAGCTTTTCTAACCATTCATCTTTTGATAGACATGTGGACAATTTCTAGTTTTTAGCTATTATGAATAAAGCTATTATGCATAAAGCTATTATGCACCTTTGTAAAATGTAAGCTTTCATTTTTATGTGACAAAAGACCTAGACTACAATTGGTGGGTTGTGTGGTCACCATATCTTTAGTTTTACAAGAAACTGTCAAACTGTTTTCCAAAGTGACTGGACCATTTACTTTCTCACCAGCAATGTATCAGTAATCCAGTTTCACTGCATCCCTACCAGTATTTGATGTTGTAACGATTTTTGTTTGTTTCATTTTATCCGTTCTGATAGTGACACGCTAATATCTTCCTGTGATTTTAATGTGTGTTTCCTGATGGCTGATTATTATACTTCTTTTTACGTGCTGACTTGCCATCAGTATATCCTCCTCTTCAGTGAAATGTCTCTTCCTGCTTTTTGCCCAATTTCTAGTAGGACTGATTGGTTTGTTTGTTTATTTATTTATTTATTTATTTATGTAATTTCGGCCACGCCGCACAGCTTGTGGGATCTCAGTGCCCTGACCAGGGATTGAACATGGGCCATGGCGGTGAAAGTGCCAAATCCTAACCCCTAGAACACCAGGGAAGTCCCCTGACTGGTTTTCTATTGTTGAGTTTTGAGAGTGTTTTCTATCCTCTATACACTAATTCTATGTCAGATATGTGGTTTGCAAATATTTTCTCCCAGTCTGTAGCTTGTCTTTTCATCATCTTCACAGTGTCTTTGATACAGCAAAAAAATTAATTTTGGTAAGATACAATTTATCAATTGCTCCTTTTATGAATTGTGCTTTTGGTGTCAATTCTAAGTACTCTTTGCCTCACCTAAGATCCCAGTACCTTTCTTCTGTTCTTTTTATTCTAAAAGCTTTATAGTTTTACGTTAACATTTAAGGGCATAATCCTTTCTGAGTCTATTTTTATATTAGATGTGAGGTTTAGCCCAAAGTTCATTTATTTTTTCCTACAGACATCCAGTTGGTCCAGTACCACTTGTTCTAAAAGCTCTCCTTCCTCCACTGAATTCCTTTTGCATCTTTCTCAAAAAATCAGGGGAACGTTTTTGTGTGGGTCACTTTCTGGGTCTCTATTTGGTTACACTGATCTATATGTCTCTCTCCAATAATACACTGTCTTGATTATTATGGTTATACAATAAGCCTTGATATAAAGTAGAGGGATTGCTTGAACTTTATGCTTATTTGTCAAAGTGGTTTTAGCTATTCTAGGGCCAGTGACTTGCCGTATAAATTTTGGAGTAAGCTTTTCTATGTCTACATAAAACCTTGATGGGATTTTACACTTATATATATATTTAGAGAATTAAGATCTTTACTATGTTGACCCTACAATCCATGAACAAAATACATCTCTCCTTATTCAGGTCTTCTCTGATTTCTTTCATCAGCAAATTATAATTTTCAGCATATAAATTCTGGGCTTGTTTTAAATTCATCCTTTAGTATTTCATTTTCTTTGGAATAATTATAAATGGTATTGGGTTTGTAATTTTGTTTTTTGAAGATTCATTCATTATATATAAAAACACAGTTGATTTGTATGTGTTGTACATGTGTCTCATAACCTTGTTGAACTCACTTATCAGTTCTAGGAGTTTTTGTAGTAGATTCCTTGGGATTTTCCATGTAGACAATCATGTCATCTAAAGATACAGATAGTATTATTTCTTCATTTTCAGTCTAAATTCTGTTTTTTGTTTTTTTTTTTTTTTACTTACTGCAATAGCTAGAACTTTCCAGTAATATGTTGAATAAAAAAGGTTAGAGCAGACATCCTTACCTTGTTCTTGATCCTATAAAGACAGAACTATCTGGGCTTCTCTGGTGGCGCAGCGGTTGAGAATTTGCCTGCCAATGCAGGGGACACGGGTTCGAGCCCTGGTCTGGGAAGATCCCACATGCCGCGGAGCAACTGGGCCCGTGAGCCACAGTTACTGAGCCTGCGCGTCTGGAGCCTGTGCTCCGCAACAAGAGAGGCCGCGATAGTGAGAGGTCCGCGCACCGCGATGAAGAGTGGCCCCCGCTTGCCACAACTAGAGAAAGCCCTCGCACAGAAACGAAGACCCAACACAGCCATAAATAAATAAGTAAATAAATTAAAAAAAAAAAAAAAAACTATCTTTGTAACATTTATTATGATGTTAGCTGTTGAAAAAATAATGACTGTAAAGAGAGATTTGTTTTATTTTATTTTATTAATTGTTTATTTTATATCGGAGTGTAGTGGATTAACTATGTTGTGTTAGTTTCAGGTGTACAGCAGAGTGATTCAGTTATACCTATACATATATCTATTCTTTTTCAAATTCTTTTCCCATTTAGTTTATTACAGCATATTAAGCAGAGTTCCCTGTGCTATACAGTAGGTCCTTGTTGGTTATCTATTTTGAATATAGCAGGGTATACATGTCAGTCTTAATAAATCGACTCACACAGGTATGGAGGCTGTGAAGTCCAAAATGGGCCAGGAGGCTTGAGACCCAGTAGAGCCCATGGTACAGATGAAGTCTGAAGGCTCAGCTTCTGAAGAAGTTTCTCTTTCTCATGGAAGTCAGTCTTTACAATCTACTCAGGCCTTCAACTTACTGGATGAGGCTGCTCTCACTTTTGAGGGAAAACTGCTTACTCGGTGTCTGCTGATTTAAATGTCAATCTCATGCAAAAACACCCTCTGCGCTGATGCATAAAATTAGCCAACAAAGTGGTATGAGTTTCTTCCTTACTACTCCATTAGCAGCATCCTACATACTTTGATATGCATATTTTCATTCAATTCATTGTATTTTTAATTTCTTAGAGACTTACTTTTTTACCTATGGGTTACTTACAAGTACGTTGTTTACTTTCTAAGTATTTAGACGTTACCCCCTTTTCCTTCTGTTATTGGTTTCTAGTTTGAGTTCATTGTGGTCAGAGAACACACTCTATATGATTTTAATTCATTTAAATTTGTTAAGGTGTGTTTTATGGCCTAGGATATGATCTACCTTGATAAATGTTCCACGTGTACTTGAAAAGAAAAAGTGTGTTTGTTATTACTGTAGAGTACTGTGTTATTTCTTTCTGGCCTCCAGAACTTCAAATGAGAAATTTGCTGTCATTAAAATTGATTTCGTAGAGGTAATTTATCATTTTTCTTTGGCTACTATTAAGATTTTTTTCTTTGCCTTTAGTTTCTCGAAATGTACTTATTATGTATCTTGGTGTGAATTTGTTTGAGTTTATTCTTTTGGGGACTTTGCTTACCTTTTCTCAAATTGTGTTTTCCATCAAATTTGGGAAGTTTTCAGTCATTATTTCTTTAAATATTTTTTTCAGCCCTATTCTTTTTCTCCTTTCCTTCTGAGATTTCAAAGGGTCCATTGTTATCTCACAGGTTTCTGAGGCTTTGTTTGTTTGTTTTTCTTTTCTTTATTGTTTTCTCTCTGTTGTTTAGGTAGGGTGAATTCTATTGATCTGCCCTCAAGTTCTCAAGTTCATTGATTTTACTCTCTGTCATCTCCAATCTAATCTTGAGCACATCACAGAGGTTTTTTTAAAAACTTTGTGTTATTACATAGTTCATGTCCATAATTCTTACTTACTTTTTTTTAAAAATAACTTCTATTTCTTTCCTGAGATTTTCTATTTTTATTTGTTTCAAGAGAGTTTGAAATTGCTAGTTGAGGCATCTTTATGATGGCTAGTTTCAGAATTTTGTCAGATAATCCCAGCACTGGATTCATCTTGGGATTGGCATCCTATCACTGTCTTCTCTCATTCAGTTTGCAATTGTCTTATTTCAGTTGTATGTGATGAGTGAATTTCAGTTGTACCTGTTACATTTTGTCATCATGTTATGATTTTCTGTGCCTTATTTAAATCTTTTATTTTAGTAGGGAATCACTGTGATGTTTAGTGGCTGGCGTTCCCAAGACAATTTAATCTTCAGTGCCTTTGTGTTGTTATTTTGGTCTGCTTGGTTTATCTGGTGCTGCTGGGGCTCTACTGGTCCTCACTGGTTCTGCAGAAGGGGCAGAAGGGGTTCCCTTGCCGGGTGTGCTAGGTGTCTTTCAGTGCTAGAGGGAGTCAGGCTTGCCTGTTTTCCAAAACAGGCGGCTCGTGTGGTTGTGTCTATTAGCCCTGGTGTTTCCTGCTGGGGAGTGAAGCCTCTGACCCAGTGAAGACAAGGAGACTTCCCTGAGAGGGGACTTGTTAAGGCAGGATCCTCCTGCCTGTTAGGACAGAGGGGCCTGCCTATCAAGGTCTTGTTGACGTGGTGTTCTCCATGCCCCTGCTGTCTCTAGGTAAGTGCAAGAGTCTCAGGTCCCTGGCCACCAAGGGGCTTTCCTGGCTGGTCCTCTCTTTGCAGCTGATTCCCTAGGGCTGATTCCTTCCAAACTCATATCTCTCTGTAAGGAAGGGAGTCTCTGGCCACGTGGCAAAGAAGGGCACTGTCCCCCGCTGTCAGGGTGTTAGCTCACCTGATGTTGTCAGAGGGACCTCCGTTCAATCCAGAAGCAGAAGGAGCCAACCTGTACTGCCCTCTTTTGCTACGTCAGGGGTCAGGAAACTCCGGGTCTCAGTCATCTTCTCTGTTGGGTGGGGGAACCACATTCCCTCCAGTTCTGGGCCCCCAGGTCAGTTCTTCTTCTTCTCACTCCTTTTAGAATTTTTCTTTGTCTCTTGTGTCTTTCAGGTGTTTACAGTTGTGCTTAGTAAGGAGGACCAGGGAGAAACAGGTGTAGGTCATGTTGTCTGGACCAGAGCTCAGTTTTCTTTATTTTTTTCTTAATATGGGATTTGGGGAAACTATGTAGGCTATTCTGCCAACAGAATCTTGCCCTAACAGAAAGTTTAGATTGTAGATATATTGTGAAGGTAAGTCAATGAGGATTTACTCAATGATTAGATATGGAGTTTGAGGGAAAAAGAGTAATCAGACAGAATTCAATTTGGGATCTGAAGTACTAGAGGAAAAATGACCCATTAATTGAGATGGTGAAAATTGAGGGAAGCCAGGTAGGCTAGAGGTGTATTCAGGATTTTGTTTGTACATGTTAAGTTTTAGGTATTTGGCAGTCAACACATTTGGGAACAGTCAACTAAGCAATTTATTACATGAACCTAGAGTTCATGGTAGTGGTCTTTTTTGAATTAATAAATTTGCCAGCTTGTACATGGCAGCTATAACATTAAAGCAGAAAATGTTTCAATATTTTAGTGTATGTAGTAGCACTAAGCCAAGTTATTTGATCTTGGAATCCCACATTTAGAAGCCTATCCAATCACTTGCTATTGCTTTTAAGTGTCTAGTAACCTTTACAAGGATGAAAATGATTGTATCTAATTTTGGAAACTGAATATAATTGTGTCACTAAGCAATTCTATGAAATCCAGGGAGAGGAGATACACTTGTTTAGAACTTTATCACTCCAGAATTTCACCCCTATTCTTAGTCAAAGTGACAGTGGGTGTCTATTCAAAATGCTGAGAAGAGCAAATGAGAAATCAGAAACAGGCTTGCAAAATTACCATTTTATTGGAGAAGACAGAAAATATAGAAGATGCCTTCTGGAAACAAGAGGGTGACATTGAGCGTTGTTGGTTCAGGCAAAGGATGAGACAGACAATTATCTCATACAGTCAGAAAAGAGTAGGGTAGCCCCTAGTCTAGACAACCCCCAGACTCTGTGTAGCCCCAAGGCACACACACACTTTTATTTGCCATTGAAGTACAACATCTGTTAAAAAACAGGAATGTAACTTAAGTGCTTTTTTCTTCTTAGGGCAAGAACTAGCCTTTGGGAAACTGAGCCTATCCGATTTTAGGCAAATATTATTAAAGGCTTTTTGTAAGAAAGTTATGATGAAAGACAACTGGCAATTTCAGGGCAGGCCAACACAGCAGCAGAAATTAATTACTGAATAGTCATCGTAAATAGGTATTTTAAAATGACCCTGCATTTCAAAAAGGATACACCTATGAAAGTCAACATGAGAGGAAACTTTCATGAGTCATGTGAAAAACGATAGTGTTCAGAGGAATTGGGAGCCTATAACATTTTCATTTTTCTTTGATATACTGCCTTAAAACACACAAGAGTTTTTTGTTTTTTGTTTTGTTTTGTTTGTTTGTTTTAGTCTACTAAAATGTCAAAAAAGAAAATCTCACTTAAGTTAGTGGAAAGCTCTGGTTGTGATATTGCAAGACTATCTTAAAACATGCCTCTTATTTGCACAACCAATTTTTAAGTTTTTTTGAATTGTACACAATAACCTTTTAAGATAAGTTTCCTCAATCTGTTTGGTTATTCCTAAATTTCTTTGTGGCATCAATAAGACACTAAGAATCTTAACTTTTCTCCTTCTCAACCTCCCCTTCTTTTTACTCTTCTCGACTTAAAATATGCGGACTGGATCACTTTTCAGCCCTATCCCACTCTGTGTTTTGCTAACTAATATTTTATTTCTAAGCTGCCTTTGCTGTAATATAAAAAGAAAACAAAATGTAATGCTATAGCTGCAGGTGAAAATAACTATATGTGTCCAGATCTCCTGTGATCACAAAGCATGATAAACTTCTTAGAGGCAAAGTTTAAAACATCCAGTGGGTTTAGATTTCATGATTAAATTTGGAAGCCAAATATTTGTATTTCCTGTGAAATTTTAGTGTCCTTTAGAGTTGGAGCATGTTTGTTTTGCTTAAAGCAACTTTCTCTTTGATTGTTGAAGCATTTCATTCACTCTATAACATGTTATACCGAATCTACATACTTTATGTTTTCCATTTTTTTTTCTTCTGAGAACAGTCACCAGAAATTGTGTTCTCAAGTGCCAGGAGAACAAGGGCATTGATCTCTCCAGTTGGAGTTTTAGCCCACCTTCTCCTTGTCACTCTCAGCTGTAATTTAAGATATCAGCTTTAAATTATTTAGCGGTTTATAAGTATAAATAATTTACCAGTCAACCACTAAGGTGACAGCCCATTAATCAGTCCATGAACACGTGCACTGGTGTCATGCTGTGGTCTGCGTTGCGCTGAGTCCTGTTGAGGTTCACGTGCTCGGAGCCACTCCTCCCCCTGCCTCAGATGTGACCTGTTTTACTTGTGGATTGAATTAATTGGGGCCCAAATTGAGAGGTGCACTCAAGACCTCTGACCTTCAGAGGTGGAACCAAACTTTGTTACGGGGGCAGTTGCAATCGTGGCTTTTCTGATGCTGACTCCTTATAACCGTTCTGTGACATCACCAAAGGAGATATGTGGAGAAAATAGATGAAGGAATAACATCTTACAAGATAGGTGTGAGTTTTGAAATAAAGGATGTGTGGTAATGTTGAACGTTTATTTTTATCTTCTTGTCTAGGTAGTTGGTTTTTAAGTCTTGACTGGTTATTTTTTCAAGAGCTACATTTCCTGTCTTCATCCAGGTGTTCTAATGACAACATGGCAGTTTCTTTCATAACCTTTGGGCATTTTGTTTATAATTCAAGTTACTGATGGGCTTTCTTTTTTTTTTTACCATAAGGTTAGTACTATCCTAAGTCTCATTAGCCTTCTAAGGACGTACATCACCTTCCTATAAAAATAATGACATATTAATTTAAAATGCATTCAAAATTTGTACAACAGAATGATGAGGCTATTCTTTTGGTAAAACTGTAGACTCTCTACATAAGGGTAACTGGTAACCCAAGCTACCGTGTGGTTATGCAGACATGCCTTTGGGTTATTAGGACACAGAGAAGAAAGCTATGAGCAGGGCTGGTACCACCCTGATTGTCTCTAACTGCTCCGTGTTTCCAGTTTCTGCCTCCTTCTCTCTGAAGGCGCAAAGTAAGATCCAAAGTTCTGCACTGCCCTCCCCCATAACAGTGCGCATCAACCCTGCCTCAGCTCTGGGTATTCCCAAGAGAAGGTGCCCCCTGGCACAGCCCGACCCCTCTCTGCCATGCTGCGTCCTTGAGAGTCCGAGTTTCACTCTGGCCTGAGAAGGACATTCCTTCCCCAGCTCCAAGTTTCCTTTAACAACCTGGACCAGAGATTGCATAGGTTCTGTCCAAACTCTGTCAACACTGTCATGAATTCAGCCCCTTTAACTTTTGCTGAGGCAGCCACAGAGGCTAGTTTCAAGGTGGTGTCCAAAGTTCATAGTGAAATTTTATTGGGACTATTTTCCAAGCAGGAACATGAACCCTCTACTTGGGGCATCTCTCCCCGGACTTCATGTGACATTCAGCCTTGCCCTGGCTCATGTAATCCTCGCTAACCAGAAGCTCTTTGCCCAAGCTCACCACAGATCTGAATCCTAATCTACAGAGTTCATCTGCCTTTTTTCAACCAGTATCCAGACTTAATCACCTGCCCTTTGTCTAACACAGATCCACGTAACTGTCATTTGATGAGGGTGTATTATGTGCCAAGCGCTGAGGAAATTGTTTTGCAGACATTTTACCACTTAATTCCCCTCCTAACACAAACGTGTTAACCAGGATGCTGTAGATTACTGAACCAAGCAGTAGGAGAGTGAGGGTCCAGTTTAGGGCTGTCTGACTCCAAAGCTCACGCCCTGTGTATACTCTACTTTGTGATCTCTAATCCAGTCTAAACACCTACAATCCTCGCTGGCTGACTTCTATCTGGAATGAATCCCCATCGCTCCCACTTTATTCTGAATGTCTCTCTATTCCCTTCTCCAATGGAACCACTCCTTTTAGCCAAAAGTGACAACACTAGCCTAAAAATGCCCTGGTCTCTGAAATCTGGTAATAATTATTGCGTTAATCTATTAGTCACCTATTTTATTTACATGAGTCCTGATATGGAAGAAATCAGGTGATGTTCTGCTCCCCCTCTGATTCAATTTAGTATAATTTGGAGAAAGAATATGCCTTTCCCATCGAATTCTAAATTGGACCATACAGCAAATTGCTTTCCTGGGTTCTTTAACTCCAAAATGCAGTTCGTGGCTCCTGCAGCCTATAACCAAGAGCCTCAGGTTCTTGTTTCCCTGGTGTGGGCACTGCCCCTTAAGATGTTACCTTGCGTCAAACTTTTCCCCAGACTTTACAAGTAAAGGTGGGAAATGAGAACCACGTGTGAAAACACTAAGGATCCTTGGCCTCTCCAACAGAAGGATTTCTTATGGCCCATTTTTCATGTTAACTTCTTGAACCCCTTCTGTCTCCTGATACTCCTTGTATTTTTCTTCTCACTGAACTTTTTTGCGAGTCCCTACTCTCTCTCCATCCCTGGCGGCCCCTGGAAACCATGTCCGTCTTCTACTTTATTAATCATGGCACGTCCCATGTCTCTTTGTATTGACTTGTCCTATGCCCTCTCTGCCCAGAGCCCAGGTTTCTCAGGCAAACCACTGCCAAGGACCGTTCATGGGTTTTCCTGTATAAAATCAAGCATCCATGTAAGAGAGGAATTACGCTGTGCCTCTAAAAGACGCTTCTTCACACATAATGGTCAATCAATTATTTGCTGAGTGAAGAAACACCTTTTCTTGTACTTGCCGTTAACTTTGGCATGTAATTAAAAATAATCTGGATTATATGTAAGGATATCAAATCCCTCCAACTAGCCTATACCGTCCCTAAATAAGCCACTTTACACTCACTTTGAAACTTCCATAACATAGCAGACGCAGGGCCAAGCAAAGTAAGTTATTTAGATATTTACTGAATTAATTGTACTCATCATACAGTTCCAATCACCTATGACAATGAAGGAGTCCAGAGAATTAGCACAGAAAATGTAAATATGCACAAGGCACACTCATGCTGTACCTTTCCGTATGGGAGGCTCACCCACTCCCCATGTCTACCACCTGGGGAAGTTCTGGCTCTATTAAAGATTAATCTTAAACTTCAGTCCACCAGCAAATCTTTCTCTAGACTTAACTCCGTGCCAATGACTGTACCACCTTCATTTCTCTGAATCCAGTGCCCACACAGCATCTGGCACAGAATTGCCACTCAGGAGGTATTTGTTCAATTAATTTAAGTAACAATTCTGTACTTAAGTTCACTCTAGTGAATAAAAGCACAACAGTCTTATCCAAAGAAAAAACAATAATGATCAATTGTTTATTTCTTAGGAGAAAATGATAGCAAAGCAATCACTACACTTGGTCAAAGCAGACATTAAATATTTTTTAAAAAAATATTTTGGTTTGTTCTATCATTATGATATGTCTCAGGTTTTTTCTAATTAATCATTGGCATACTATTACATATTCAGCAAATGCGGGACACTCATCCTGAATAGTAGTAAGAAAATATGGCTTATCAATAAAATAAATGTTTTCCTGTCTGGATGACATATTGCTATGTAATAGAGTAGCCAGGGACAAAACTCTTGGCATGTAAGGAAAATTATGAGGAGGGTTATAATATATAAAAATGACAAAATAGGCAGTTACAGGACCAAGACTGGATGTGCGCTCAATGTGAGGTAAAAAGTTACACCCAACAAAAAGAAAAATATCTTAGGAATGTCTTCATTTTTAGTATCTGTGACTTTCATTCAAACAAATGAAGAATTACCTCTGGAAAATGCATTTGATAGATAAGCATTTTTGTCACTAATTGCTAAAAAAGCCTGGACCTTTCAGTATCAAACTTTATTGTGCAGTGCTCAGGAATATATCATTTTATTGGGAGAGGAGTCATACGGCTCATAGAAAGTGTATGTTTGAAATGGTGTTTCCAGCAGCCTGAGTTCTCCTACAGCTGTAAGGCTCCTTGTGTACATCTTGTTGGCTGTGGAATAACAATTTCTAAATGGTCAACTATCAGGACTATTCTAACAGGGGTGCACAGGACCCCAAGAATATCCACTTTAGTCCTGGGCACAGCGCTTTGAATGCAGCGCTACGTGAAGACATGTAATTTTTTTACGGAAATTTTTCTCTTAATGGGCAGTCATAGTCTAAATATCCAGTTGGAATATTTCCTAGACATTTTTTCTCCTCGTTCTTTAGAATATTTTCACTAGCTCTTAGCAGCAGTGAATGCAAAGGGGACGAACCTAAAACGTCAACTGTGTTCACCATTAGGAGATTTCATCAAACTTGCAGACATTTTTAAAATGTGGAAATTTGATATGTGAAGTTTATTAATGATCATAAATATAGGTAATTGAAAATTGGTGATTTTGTATAATGGATATTACATAGCCTTATTAATTTTGGAAATCAGTTTGAAATAGTGAAAACTATGGATTACAGGGTCTTGGAATGGAAAGTAATCTCAATGTAAAGAGGACACTGAGATCAGAAACCTTAGGAGATTTAGAGATAGAACCTAAATTTCCATTTTTTAGTACAGAGTTATTTAAACCACTAAGAACACATTCAATTCATTTTGGGAAAAGCATAGGAATATTTAGAAAGATATTTAATTTTGTTCAGAAGTGATCTCTTCACAAAAAGTCAGTCCAGTACTTGCAATTACATTTATGCCCATTAATTCCCCTCACAATCATGTTTATAAAAATACTCTGATGGGTGAACATCACCAGAGACAGGCAGAGTTGTCACAAATTCCATGTCACTGGCATCAAACTAATGAGATTTTGACAGAGCCATGAAAACATGATTCCTCATGCCATTCAGCAATCATACAATATGTGTAACTTACCTTTATTCTTTGACAAAACTAAGCAGTCAACAAAAAGTGTCCCATGCCATGTACTGAATGAACCTGCCCCCAAGCTAACAGTAATTCTAACAGTTCTTTTAATTTTATTGAACAAGTTTAATGAATTTCTCATTGTTTCAGTGACCAAGATTGGATGGTATTTCAATAGTATAGCTTCAGATTTTAATAATGCAGTGCAAAGGTTATGATACCAAAATATTGGCATATAAAACCCAGAAACTATGGAAAATAGCAGAATGTGCAGTGACTGATTTTACTTTGAAAAACAGGGAGTCAAAAATATTTTCCCTGCACTTTTAGAACCTAACTCTTTTACAAAATTCATAAGCTTTACAAACCTACTATTATTTTAAAATATTTCCATCTTCCAGTAGGCATGACCCGTATTTTATGAATGGTAAAAGGAATGTAAAGTTAAACCACTTACATAAGGACCTCAAATTCTACTTTGAACAAGGTAAAGAGGAAGATACAACTATCTTCTACACATACATGCATATCACATGCATGCATATATAAGCAAATAAACAAAAATTATATTAGAAATTTCCAAAATATAAAAAGTGAATTAAAGGTTATGTTTGCCAAAGATTGATGAAGCATGTACATCTAGAGAATATACTAATTTTTCGTTGGATTTGAATTTCTGTAAAAAGGATTATACCATTTATTTTCCTTAGGGCACATGGATAAGTAAATTACATAACTTGAAAGTGAAAACACTCTTCAAAACAGGAAAGCATTTTGTTTTACACTTTAGCAGAATGTGTTGGATTTGGAGGCCTGGGGAGAAAAAGCACAAACTAGACTACAATGAATAACATGTCAAAGTGTATACGCAACATATGAAAATGAGCAGATATATAAAAACAAAAAATACTGTTTATAAATGAAGTATATTCTCTTGGGCATTTTGAAACCTATAGGGACCATGTTCATAACAGAAATGTTAACCTACCTGGAAGGTAAAATCAGAAAAGAATTTAGGAGAAAATGTAAAGTTGAAATGGAGGCAAATACTATCAAGTGTGTTTCCTGTTGTTGTAAAGATACATGTTGACAGTGAAGAGCCAGGATGAATGTAACCATGAAAGAAAACCAAAATAGAAAACTGTTCCCTGCGTGTCTGCCGTGAATCTAGAGACTGGCAAAGGATAAGGATAAATTGTCCTTAATTTAAATAAGATATCCGTATCTTCCATGAGGGAATTAAGCTCCTTAGGTGTGTAGTGCATTAAAAAAAAAATACTCAGGGACTTACCTGGCAGTCCAGTGGTTAGGACTCCATGCTTTTACTGCCGAGGGCCCAGGTTCGATCCCTGGTCGGGGAACTAGGATCCCAAAACCTGCGTGGGGTGGCAAAAATAAATAAATTAAGTAAGTAAGTGAGTAAGTAAGTAAAATTTAAGAATATTCAAATTTTAATGAGGTTCTAACATTATTCAGAGACAGAGTGAAAGTGAGTGAGCAAGCTGAACAGAGAGAGAGGGAGGAAGGAAGGAGGGAGGGAGGGAGGAAGAAGGAAGAAAGGGAGGAAGGAAGGAAGGAAGGAGGGAGGGAAGGAGGGAGGAAGGAAAGAAAGAAGGATGGAAGGACAGAAGGAAGGAAGGAAAGAAGGAAGGAAGGGTGGAGGAAGGAAGGAAGGAAATGGCTTCATAAAGCTTACAATTAATTTTTAAAATTCAAGAATCAGGCTTTTGAGAAAAAGATATTGTTAGACATCAGAGGTTTGGGAACATATTATTTGAGGAAAAAAATTTAGGGAATTTTAAAAACCTGATAGCAAAAGCTGAAAAAATGAAAGCATCCTAATTTTCACCTTTGAGCTTAGACTGGCCCTCTGGATAGAGGAGAAATGGTCTTAATACTGAACTTAGAGTTTTTTCCCTTTCTTAATAAAGGATGAAACTTTTGTCATACTTAGGTCTGCTTGTGGCCTTCATCGGCTAAGCTTTTCTTAGAATACACATTCTCTAGCCTACCTTTGTGACTTCCAGGCAGTGTCAATGCGTCAAGGATGAAGCTACGTCATTCATAAAACATACAAATGGAGAATGGCCCAAAGTGCATGTTATTCATTGCAGTAGTGTGTGACAGGAAGTAGCAGTCAAGTTCATGTTAGGAAATATTTATAAACAGAGTAAATTCTCTTCACCAAGAATTCATATGTATTAGTGAGCAATTACAAGAAATTTTTGAGCATCCCTAGAAAACAATATGTGTGTATAAGAAGTAATAAGGATTTTGAAAGAAATGAATATTTATAGCTGTTATCTGTTGTTCTTCAAGAGATTGTTAGCATAAATTCAGAATGACACACATGATCTGTTTGCCTTTTATAAAATTGTGGTCTCTTTTTAGATATATAATATTAACTAAATGTAATAAAAATCCCTTTCAATCTTAGAATCAGCTCCTTGCTGACCTACAGAGGGAACAAGGAATTCAGCCTCAGAGTCACTAAGCCCTTGGACCTTGCTCGGCCAGGGCTGATGGATGGAGAGATTCTTTGTGTGGTTCACAGCAGGGCTCAACTGGCTAAGACTAACCAGCCTTATCCCAGAGTCTGATGCAGGCAGCAAAATGTTTCATACAGAGACAGGCTTCCTAATGTACCCCCGAAAAGAATTATCTCAAAAGAGTGTGAAATGGCGGGAAGAGTAGAGATAATCATCGTTGATTTCATTTTCATCTTGTACCAGATGAGAAAAGGTCCCTGTGGATTTAGCCTTCGAATGGACATGGCCCCAGAGGGAAACTTCCGGTCTTGCAGACCTGGCCTAATTGCAAAACCTCTGTGTCAGCCAGTGTCCAGCAGAAACAGCTGGCTTAGACAGTGTAACCCAACAGGTGCTTACAAAAGCCATTTTGCAAAGGTGTGGGCAAAGCTGAGGAAACTGGAATGGTGAAGTATATGGGACCAACAATAGCCAATAGACATGACCATGCTTGGGCTTGGAGGCTCAAGGGGAGGATGCAATTTACTTGGAACCCAGAAAAAACTGACCCAAGAAAGAGCCATGACATTCAATTGCAGTCACTGCCGGTCCCTGCTGAGCTAGATAAGGGCAGGAATAATTCCCCAGACCACTCTCTAGACTCCTGCTGCTGCCTCCCACTGGTCAAACACAAAGTATTATGTCACTCTCCCCCAGGGCTTTCTCATTATTCTTGTAATAAAATCTAAAAACACAAATCTCTTTCAAGGCTCTACATGAACAAGTGTCTACTTTTCCAACCTCACTTAATACAACCCATCCCTCTTGTTCACTGTATTGTAACTGCATTTAACTTTCTTGCAGTTTCTGGAACAGGCCAAACTACTGTTTGGGGGTCTTTGCTGGATATGCTGTTTTGTGTGCCTGAAGCACAGCTCCCCCAGAATTTAGTTTAGTTGGCTTCTTTTCTTCTAAACATCCTCTTGGTGAAGCCAGATCCCAACTCCAACCTAAATGGACGTGCCCTACTTGGGTCCAACCACTCCCGCTGAGTTAGTGTCCTCTTGCACTGGAATTATCTCATTTGTCTGTTTATTAATTGTCTTCACTAGAATATTATCTCCCTAAGAGCAGGGACTTTGCCTGTATTGTCTACCAATATTTCTCCAGAGTCTAGAACATGATAGGAGCTCAATAAACATTTGTTGAGTGAATGAATGTGTATAAAACTGAATAAAAGCATATTCCAACTAATTTGCCTAATGAGAAATGCCTACAAGCACTCAAAATCCGAGGCTTTAAAAAAAATTCTATCAGATATAACCTTTAAATTGTTACCTCATTTTACTTACTAGGTTTGAAATAAAAGGCTAGACTCCGAGAGGATTAAAAATATGTAAATTTAGTTCTTGTACTTAAAATATTTAAACTCAGTAGAGGAATGAGTAATTTATATATAAAACACCAGACCGAATATACGTGCAATAATAGATATTGTGTAAGAAAGTGTTAAATAGTTTTTAAAAATGCAAATATGTCACTTGAATAGAAATTTGGAGGAAGTTTATTTGAGGTAGACATTGAAAATAGTAAAGATTTTAACAAGTGGGAATGGAGGGCGGGAGGCATAAAAACACAGGTGTGAGCTGAGATGAAATATGAAAAGTCATGGGCCATATTTGGGAAGAATGCGTAATACAGTTTTACTGGACAATAATAAAGATTAATATATTTGTGGGTTGGTTATCATGAACCACAAATTATATAATTTAATCTCAAAATAATTCTGTAACAGGAATTATTATTATAACCATTTTATAGATGAGGAATCTGAAGAACAGAGATTAATTTACCCACCCAAAGCCATATAATTATGAAGCTGTAGAACGAGGGATTTGAACTTATGCAGTCTGAATGCAGAGCATTATTTAAAAATAAACCAGAAAAGTAGACGGAGGCATAGGAAAGAAAATTCTTGAAAGCAAAACTGCAGATTTGGTGCTTGATCTAGAAAGTGATAGAGAATCGAACATGTTTTTGAGTAACATTTATATGGAAACAATATAAAATAACATCATATTATATGTTATATATACATATAATTTATATATGTAATAGGTATGCATATATGCTATATATACATATAATTTATACACATATGTATGAAATACACATACACGAGGAGACAAAGGAAATGCAGCTAAAAGTTAACATTATTTATCTATTAGTATAAATTAGTATATAAATTGGGACATTTTTAATCTTCTTTTACTACCTGGATTCACTGGAATTTTTACAACTTCAACATACATAATTTTAATGATCAGAAAAATAAAACTTATAGTTTACCATTAATGTCTAGAACTGCATCTATGAAGGTCTAAGGTAGGTTAGTCTTCAAGGTCGTGGGAACAATGTGATGGGCTCCAGAGCAATTATGGAATTCAAGTAAGAAAAAGCGAATGGGATCTCCTTCAAAGAGAGAGTCAAAGTGTCAAGGCAAATGGCCTCCTTTACTAAGTGAACAGACACACGGCTCTGATATCCTAAGAAAACAAGTTGATAATTCACAGCTTATTTTATTTTGCCAGAGCTTCAGTTCTTCTTTACATAGAAACACATTTCTATTTTTGTAGAGAAAGTTGGAGGAGAATTAGGAATCCATATACAATTTTTACACATAATAACTTTTCTTTTTTAAAAAGGTAGAATTTTTTTCTTTATTCCACACAACTGACTTGCATACACTGTATTTTTTTTTAGTTTTTAAAAATGTGGTAAGAACACTGAAGATCTACCTTTGTAACAAAACTTTAAGTGTACAACACAGTTTTGTTAACTATAGGCATGATATACAGCAGATATCTGGACCTGATTCATCTTGTATAAGTGAAACTTTATAAACTTCTCAAGAATTGATTTATCATGTATATGAAGGCATCGATTTTAAAGCTTAATTTAGGTTCAGCTTGAACCAAACACCAAACAATCATTAGGTATATAGCATGTTTCTCTTTACCATCACCATTCAGTCATGATCAAAGTCATTTTAACCAGAAGGATTAATGATATAAGTAGGATGAAAACCTTCCCTTCCTGCAAGTGTGAAGCATATTTTCCTTGCTGTTGATGGATAAGTCTACTTTTTTATTACTGATAAAGTTGTTTGTTTTTTTTTGTTTTTTTTTTTTACATTGGCAGGAGGCTTTTATTACAGGGGCAAACATACCTTAATAAGAATAGCTACTACTGAACATTTACTATGTGCCAAACACTGTTTTAAGCACTTTGTAAGTATTACATAATTCAATTTTTACAAAATAATCCTATTATTAACCTGGTTCCACAGATGAGGAAACTGAGACACAGAGAGGTTAAGTAACTTGCTGAAGGTCACACAGGCTGTGAGTGGTAAAGCTGAGATTCAGAGCCAGGCAGCCTGCCTAAAACTGAAAAATCAACCATAGAAATATAAGTATGCCATTTAGAGACAGGGAATATAAGGACCAACAAGAGTCAACTCATTGCAAGAATTGAAAGCAGTTGACTCGGAGAAGGAATTGATAAAGTTTTGAAAAGATTACAATGGTGAAAATTTCTTGGTGTGAAACAATTTAAAATACTGAAACAAACTAGAAGGAAGAAAATAAATATTTTCAATATGACCACGTGGACAATCACTGATAATTTTATGGTATGTCCTTCCTGCCTTTTGCTAAAAAAAAGTATGTATTTGCTATCATAAAATATATATAATTTTCCTGTCTGACTTTTAATTTTAACATTATAAAATAAAATTTTCCCGTATTATAACTAAAGCAATAGCTAGCTCACATTCTACCATATGGAAGTACCATAATTTATTTAACTATGTCCCTATTATTCAGCACCTAATTGCAATCTTCAATCATATCTTTATGAATAAATTTATTTTCCCATTTGTCTCTAGTGATATTTGTGAGATATTTAGGAAATTTTATTTTTTGATTATGAAGGTCATGCATTCTTCATTATATAAAAATTAGGTAGCATGTAAACATTTTTTAAATCACAAATACTTATGCCAATATATATTGTCCACATTTTGCTCCATTGCTCTTTTTATTATTACAAATTTGGCATATTTTGCATTCAACAGCATATTGTAAATATCAATGTGTGTCCACATTATTGTTCTTAATAGCTCATCATACGGATTCATCATAATTAATCAGTCCAGTGTTGGTGGGCCAGAGCATATAGCAATTCTGTGTAGATATCCTTGCCCTACTTTGTTGTGCCCTTCTCACATTTTCTCATAAAAGTGAAATTCCAGAGTATGTACTGTAAATGATTTATCATACACATTGTCAAATTGCCTTGCACTAGCCTCATTAGGGGATTGGCAGGCTACTTTTCCCATACTCTTTCCTAGTATCACCATTTTTTAAAATCTTCATTCGTCTGAAAGATAGAAAAGTTATGTATATGTGTTTCATTTCATTTGCATACAATTAGGGTTAAATTTTTTATTATTTATTATCTTCACGTAATTTCTAAATTAATTATTCATGTATGTTGATATTGTCAATTTCTATAGCGATGCTTACTGTTATTCTTATGGACTTGAAATTAGTTTTTGTATTTCAAGGATATTAAACCTTTTTAATATATTTTTGTGTGTGAGAAAGAATATATTCCACACACATACTTTTTGCCTTTTAACTTTACTTTTATAATGCAAAACTTTAATTTTTATGTACTCAAATTAATACTTTCTTTTATAGTTTCACCTTGGTTGTGTGCTTAGGAAGTCCTAAGCACGTAATTAAATTACATTAACATTCACATATTTTTTTAGTTTTTATGATTTATTCTTACACTTAAATACTTATTCCATTTGCTGTCATTTTTTGCATTTAATATAGGTGCTTCAACATTTGTTTATTTGCTTGTTTAGTCTTGAAATGATAGACTCATCTACCAGCTTTAATTCTTCTTCCATTCGATATCTAACATTTCCCAAATATCTAGGAGTATCTTTGTTATGGTAAAGCTAAGGCCAGAGATAATGAGTTGACAGCCTACTTTTAAGAAGTAACCAATTTATGAACAGTTTGCGGGGAGCACAGATTCTTCATAACAATTACACTGTAAACATAGCTTTATCTTAGCAATGGTGTTTGAACAGGATCTTAATTACACATAATATTCTGATAGGAAAAGATGAAGTTGTAGGCATTTCAGGTAGAAGAAAGAGATTGTCTTTGATGGTCTCCTGTTTCAATTTTAAGGCACACCACTATTTCTAATGTAATTTAATTTATTGACATCAAGAATGGAAGTTTTCTGGTTTTAGAATCATGGCACTATAATATGCTATCTCTGCCTCAAGATATCCCATCTGTGTTTATATTCACATATATATTCATTACATAAATGCTAAAGGAATGGGAACTTGTCCAGTCTCATATTTTTTAAACATAGATCATTGTGCCTTAAAAAAAGTTATCCCAAGAATTCTGAGAATGTATTTGGCTGTTTCTTTTCTTTTGTCTTTCATTGTTATAAAGTTTGACTTTCATTTAGTCCCCCAAACTTTCTTATTTCCTTAGTACGTAGGGTTCACAATGAGAAATTCGGAGTAAGGACTATCTTGGGCACTAACCCTAAGTTGGCTATAAAATCTTCTGAGTCTTCTTCATGATTGAAATGTACTGGCTGTAAAATTACAAGGCGATGAAGAAGCTATGCTGACAATTGCAGAAAGTATTTCATGAGGGAAAAAAAAAAAACTCATCATTTTTCACAAGCTGATTCTCTTTTGCTCAGACTTACATTGTAAGCTTGCATTGTCCTCATATCCAATGATGAATGTATGTTGATGCCTCTTTCTCCTTTAAAAACTGCGTTTCCCTCTGAGTTCTGTTTGTCACAAGTGTTGAGACACACAGCTGTCTATCTGCAGTGGTTCCGCATGCTTGTAAGTTGAAGAACGCATTCCAGTAAATGTTTTTATAAACCAACAGTACTGTCTGTTCCTTTGTTCCTGACGCAATTCCTGAGTCTTCTTAACTTTTAAGGAATTATTACTTCTGCTTATGACTAATGAGAAACAGCAATCCAAACATGGCTTGGAAATTAGAAAGTAAAGCTAAGGAATATTGCCATTTTAATGCTCTAAAATTCGAAATACTCTGTCACTAGTTGTTGCAAGGACAGTATTTCTAAAATGAATAATACCGGGGTTGCGGGGGGCGGGGCAAGAAGGCACAGATGTTCTATAACAGAGCGTGAGGGGAAATAAAAGTGCATGATTGTGCACACTTTCAAGGAATGAGGAAAATCAGCAAGCCAAATCCAAACTGTGCAAAATATCAATATCTTGTCCTATTGAGACCCAGTAAGCAGAGTGTCAGTTAAGATGTGTGAGAAAGGCTTGCATGCATAGACTGCCATGGAGAGTGTTATAATTTAAACTTTTAAACTTGGCGAAATGTAATATGATGCCCGCGGAGGTAACAAGAAAGCATTTTAGGATTCTTGTTTGTAGGTCACAGAAATCAACCTTGGGTCATGGCTGTCTTAAGCAAAATGGGAAACCAATTGAAAGGATACGGGGGACTTGGAAAATGCACAGGAAACTGGATCCAGACTTGGGTAACAGACAGAATACCTGTGGAGTACAGGCAACGTGAATCCAGAAAAGCTGAGTGGCGAGAGCAGTGGTCTGCGCTGGCGCTGCAGGGTCCATGCCACCTAACGGTCCCCTCCCACGCACGCCTTACCCCAGGTCCTCAAGTGCCCATCAACCCCCACCTCCTGCCCTGCTCAACTCATGCTCACATCCTTGACAGTAGTTACTTCACATCTTCTCTAGTCTCCTGAGCCCAATGATGCTGCAAGAGTTTTAGCCAACTGTACAGTTTGAAGGAACCACTCTCACAAAACCACTCTCACTTCTGGCACCAATTGCAAATTCAAGGAGTTTCCAAGATACCTTGATTTTTGATAATTCCCTAGAAGAACTCATGGAACTCACTTAAAGCAGTTATACTCATGGTCATGTTTTATTACAGGGAAAAGAAAGAGATGAAACTCAGCCAACAGAAGAATCACATAGGGCAGAGTCTAGGGAAATACCAAATGCAGAGCTTCCATTTTCCTCTCGTGTGGATTCAGGGCACTACTTCCCCAGCACTGTTGTGAGGAGATTTGCATGGAGCATTGCCAACCAGGGAAACTCACCTGACCCTCTATGTCAAGAGCTTTTATAAGGGCTCCATCACATAGGCATGATTGATCGATCACTTGATTGCCCATAGGGTTGATCTCACTTTCCAGGATAACCCAAAGTCCCCATCTTAATCAAATTGGTGGCCTTTCTGGTGTTGCCAGACCCTTCCCTAAATCATATTGTTAGACTATCCAGGGTGACCCAAGGCCCCAAGGCAAACAAAGACAAGCCTCTCAGGCATGACATTTCAAGGGTTTAGAGATCACCACCCAAAAGCCAACAGCAAAGGTCAGACCTCTTTTGGGGCAAGGCTAAATTCTTTACTGCACAGATGTCGTCTTTGAACTTAGGTTCGGCAGTTGTCCTCATTTTCTATTTCACAGAGGTGACAGAAGCAATAAGAGAGTAGGGTTTCCACACCTGATCCCACCAAACAGACCCCATTCCCTGCATCTGCACACACCCTGATTTTGTTACCTCCTGTTACGATGGGTGAGGATCTTTCCTCTTGCCTAAAATTAATCTCTGTCCCCGTGCTTTGAACTCTACCCCCCTTCCAACAATCTTCCAGGAACATCATTCTTATCAGAAATGCTTTCTCTTCCTTGAAGTTCAGCCTTTCTCTCTGTACAAATACTTTTCATTGACATGTAAATATGCTCAAGAGTCTTTCAACATAAAAATAATATTTCTCCAATACTCACTCCCATCTTCATCTCCCACCTTCAGCTGCCGACTGTTTCCACTTAGGCTGCTTTCCCAAAGGTCACCGATGACTTCCTTATCCTAAATCTAGTGGCACTTCCCAGTTTTATCAATGCAATCTCTGAACAACATCTGAAACAGTTTTCAAATTCTAGAAATACTGTCTTACCTGGTTTTCTAGAAAACGCTCTCTCTTCATTCCCTGGCTCTTTCTTCTCGGATCTGTGGTCTTCCCCTCTCTGAGCATTCCTCAGATGCTGGAGTTCCTCTAGCAACTACTCTGGACACTCCACTACCCCTCTCTGCCCTGGGCATTCTCCTCTGTCGGCACAGCTTCTATTTGCCTCTAAACCTCCAGCCCCTCAAAATCTCCCAAGCTCCAGAATTGCTCAGGTAGCTACCTTCTTCTTGAACCTCTCTTCTTGGGTGACAGATAAGCTCCTCAAACGGAATGTCTCAACCTCAACTCACTGACCCTGTTCTCTCCTCCTACATGCACGCCAAGTCTGTTGCTCTTTTAATGCACCTCCCCTTAGATATTGGTGCCTGAACTTAGTTGCCCACAGCAGAAACATAAGAATCCTAGTTGCTTATGCCCTCTCCCTACACAGAAAATTTTTCACCTCATCCTGGAGAACCTGAGCCTTTGAAATATGTCACAAACTCATCTTCATCCCTAAGCCCATCATCCTGGTTCATTTCTGTATTTGGTATCTGGTACTACAACAGCAGTCTCTTGTAGTTACCTGCTACCTGCCACCTGTCTTACCTTCTCCTCAGTTCTTGTTCCCGTCAGCCATGGTTACTTCTCTAAAATGCAAAACTACTCATATAATCTTCTCCTTTTTCTTCTTTTGATGAGTCTGCCTAAAGGTTTATCAATTTGGTTTATCTTTTCAAAGAACCAGCTTTTAGTTTCATTGATCTTTTGTATTGTTTTCTTCATCTCTAATTTATTTCTGCTCTGATCATTATGATTTTTTTCCTTCTACTAACTTTGAGTTTTGTTTGTTCTTCTTTCTCTAGTTGCTTTAGTTGTAAGGTTAAGTTGTTTACTTGAGACTTTTTCTCGTTTCCTGAGGCAGGATTGTATTGCTATTAACTTCCCTCTTAGAACTGCTTTTGCTGCATCCCAGAGGTTTTGGGTCATCGTGTTTTCATTGTCATTTGTCTCTAGGTATTTTTTGATTTTCTCTTTGGTTTCTTCAGTGATCCACTAGTTATTTAGTCTTGCTGCTTTGTTTCTTCAATGATTTCAGTGACATTTCCTTTAGGATAAAGTCCAAACTCAGTGTGTCCTAAAACACCTTTGTTCCTCCTCAGTGTCTTCCATCCCACCTTGAGCTTCTTGCTGTGTTTACCCACCACCTCCCCAGCCTTTGAATAGCCCATGCTCTCTCTCCAGGCCTTTTCATGTGCCTGCCTATCCCCCATTCAACCTTCAGGTCTAGACTTTGACATCAGTTCTTCTGGAAGCAGCCTCCACTTTCTGGGACTGGTTTAAGCTATGTGCTCACAAAGCTCTAAATTATTCTGTCAGTCTTTATTTTCTCTGTGGTAGTTGATGGTTGAATTGCCAGTCTAGTCTTCTAGATTGGATGCTTTGAGGTGATAGAGCCTCTGTCACTCTTGATCACTGTTGTATTTCCATCACCTAGTAGGTGCTTGACAACATAGTAGGTTTATGAGGAGGTGAATGGCCAGAAATTTGAGACTGGAAATAAATGTTGAGAGTTAGCTGTGAAGGAATCTGTATGCCAGGCTACTGGCTTGTCCACGGAAGCTTTTAAAAAGGAAAATAACAGGGCTTCCCTGGTGGTGCAGTGGTTGAGAGTCTGCCTGCCAATGCAGGGGACACGGGTTCGAGCCCTGGTCTGGGAGGATCCCACATGCCGCGGAACAACTGGGCCCGTGAGCCACAACTACTGAGCCTGCGCGTCTGGAGCCTGTGCTCCACAACGGGAAGCCATGACAGTAAGAGGCCCGTGCACCACGATGAAGAGCGGCCCCCGCTCGCCGCAACTAGAGAAAGCCCTCGCACAGAAACGAAGACCCAACACAGCCAAAAATAATAAATAAATAAATAAATAAATAAAGCTCATTGGGCTTTTTTTTTTTTAAAAAAAAGGAAAGTAATATAATGAGAACTTACAATTTCAAAATGACCACAATGTCAGATCTAAACAACACTTATCCATTTTTTTCATCTCTCTTCTGCCGTTTTTGCTGGATTACATATTATAAAGTGCCTTTTACTTTTATTCCTTTAGTTACAGAGATTCCACTTACAGTCCCTGCACATATGCTTTCCTTTAGCAGGATTTATGTAGGAATAGCTTATATTAGTCTTTGCATTAATAACTGGAACTTTATCTTACATCAGAGTTTACAAAGCACTTTCACTTGAAAATTTCATTACATAATTGAGGCAGTTCTGTGAATACCCATTTTGTGGGTGAAGGAAGCAAGGATCAGAGAGTTTAGAGGCATGCTAGCCATAGCAAAAATGCTAATGGAAATGAATCTTGTTCAGGCACACACTTTATTAAGTTGACCTGTATGAAAACGGTTGAATATTGACAATTCCATATGGTTCAGCCTAATACATCTTGAAATAGTTAAGTGACAACAAAAGACAGGATACACATAATCAATTGTCAAACTGAGTGACAAATATAATAAATGCTATGGACTGACAATAATTACATCAAGTCAGGATGAGTATAGAAAAGACTGAGTTATCAATCTTTCCTCCATGACTATCTCCTTTATCTAATTTCTCCCTCAGGGCAGTGCCAACATTTCCTTCGTGTCAGGTGCATGTCTCCACTTGACAATGCTGTGGTAATCCCGAGACTTGATACAATACGTGGAAGCCTGTATCTCCCCATCCATACCTTTACCATGGTCTTTCTCCCATTGTTCCCATATTAGCAGCTCTACATTTCTCTGGACCACATCCTTCTCTTTCTTTTCCTGGGCCAGCTGTGAGACCAAGACCGATGGAAGCTCCCTTGAAGTCATTAATGCATCAGTTTCCCTTTTGAAAATGCCTACAACTTTTATAATTCAAGCATAACATATCAACCAGCAGTAGAATCGTGGTATATATATATATACCTCTTCATTGTAGTACAATGCATGGAGAAATGCACACAGTATAAATCTACAACTCAATAAATTTCACAAAGTTGGCATACCCATGTAAACATACTCAGAGAAGGAAACAAAATATGTGAAATAATCCAGAAGTTCCTTCATGTCTCCTCCCAGCCATCCTACCTGAGAGAAACCTATCACCATCATGGAATTTTGCCTTTTTTGGACCTTATATAGATGGGATCATACGGTATGTACTCTATTGTGCAGGATTTTTTTTTTTCTCAACAATTTGTTTGTGAGATTTATTCTCCCTATTATGCATTACAGTGGTTCGCTCGTTTTTATTGTTTTAGGGTATTCCATTAAATAAAACAACTGGGTTGTTTTCAGTTTACGGCTGTTAGGAATCTTGATGTTGTTAATATCCTTGTACATGTATTCTGCTGCACAAAGTGTGTGCATTTCTGTTGGGTGTATAACCAGCAGTGGTGGGCATAATTTCTGCTTCAAAAGTTAATGCCAACAATTCCTCCAAAGCATTTAAAATAATTTATATTCTTCTTCCCCAACAGTTAGTATTGCTGTCTTATTAATATAGAGAAATTCCCATGAAAGTGTAATACTATCTCATTGTGTTTTTAGTTTGTAATTTGCTAACATGAATGAAGGAGAGCAACTTCAAATGTTTATTAGGTATTTTGATATCATCTTTCAAAAATTCCAACTCAAGCCTTTTCTTTTAACAAAAATACCTTTTTCCTGTCAATCTGTAGGAGTCATACATTCTGAACACAAGTCCTTTGTCAGATATACATATTGTTAGTGTTTTCAGTCACTCTATATTTTTTCACTCTCTTATTGGTATATTTTGAAGAATTGAATTTATTATTTTTAATATAGCCTGGCTTACCCAGCTTTTCCTTCTGGTTAGTAGTAATTGTATCTCGCATAGGAAATTTTTGTCTATCCTCCAGACTTTCTCATGTTATTTTCTATAAGCTTTTTAAATTTTTAACTTTCGTAATTAGATCCATGTCCATTTAGAGTTAATTTGTGTATGTGGTGTGAGACAAGGTCACTATTCATTTTTCCTACATGAATAGCCAATGGACTTACTAACATTTATTGAGAAGACTGTCAAAGCTTTACCCACTACTCTGGAAAGTCAAATTTTCATAAAATATATGTCCATATACATTGGTAGATATGTTTCTGAATCTTTATTCTATTCTATTAGTCTATTTATATATATTTAAGCTAATATCACACTGTCTTAACTCTCGCTTATTTATATATGGAAGTGAAATCTTTCAACTTTGTTCTTTCTCATGACTGCCTTAGTTATTCTTGGCCATGTGCATGTCCATATACATTTTAAAATCATCTTTAGCAAAAAAACCCCACTAAAACCCTTGCTAGGATTTCCATTGGGATTTTACTAAACCAAATGACTATGGAGAGAATCAACATTTTTATAATATTGACTCTTTCAATCCATGCACAATAATTTTCTCAATATTCTATAGGATTTTTGTGCCATACTTAAATTTTGATAGATTCATTTTTAGACATTTGGTGTTTCTTGGTATGAAGGTAAATAGCATCATTTAAAAAAATATTTCGACTGGCTGATTTCTGATATAGAGAAATGCAACCAATTTTTGTACACTGGCCATGTACCCAGTGACTTTACCAAATGCACATGATAAGACATATGGGTTGTAGATTTTAAAATTTTCTGTAAACATGATCATGCCATCTGCAAATATTCATTCTTATTTTATTTTTCAAATCTATGCCTTTCTCTTGCCAATTGCTCTGCATAGAACCTCCAACACAATGTTGAATAGAGGTGGTGATAATGAGCATTTCTGTCTCTTCCCCAACTTAATTTGGGGAAAGCAGTTAATATGCTAACATTAAGTGTAATATTTGTTTTTTCACATACCTTGTATGGGATTAGGTTTTCCCTCTTTCAGTTTTGTTACATTGTCAGTTTTGTTAAATTGTAATTTTCTAAGAATTAGAATGTCTAGTTCATGTGCATAATCAAACATACTGGCATATGGTTGTTGATGATATTTTATATTATCACTTTAATACCTGCAAGATCTTTAGTGATAGCCTTTTTTTCATTCGGAAATTAGTAGTTTGTGCCCTCTATTTTTTAAATTTAATAATCTCAATACGATTTTGTCAACTTATTAATTTTCAAAAAACTAAGTGTGGCACTATTAAGTTTCCTTAATACTGTTTTAGAATTTCTCCATTTGTACTCTTACCTTATTTTTCCTTCTAAATTCTTTGCATTCAATTTATCATTCTTTGTCTAATTTCTTAAGATGACTATTCATATAATTGATTTTTACCTTTCTTCTTTTCTAGCATATGAATTTAGGATAAACATTTTTCTTGTAGGTATGGCTTTCTTTGCATATCACAAGTTTAATATGTTTCTCCTCCTTTTTCTTTTTCTACTCCTCCCTCCTCCTTCTTCTTCTCCTTCTTTTTCTTCCTCTTCTTCTTCTTCTTATTGTTATTATTATCCAGTTAAAAGCGTCTCCAAATTTTCATTTTGATTATTTCCTAGACCTATGTTCCATTTAAAAGTTGCCAAATATTTTTAGAATTCATTATGTAGTTTTATTTTTTTATTGAGTTCTAGTTAATTCTACTATTGTCAGAGAATATACCACCATATAATTTTAATCCTTGTGTATTTATCTAGTCTTTGCTTATGGTCAATTATAGAAAAGATTCTATGTTCAATTGCAAACATGATGTCTCTAGAAGTTGTTATTCTCAGTGTTCTAAGTATGTTGATTAGGTCCATTTCATCAATCATATTATTTATGTCTTGCATTTCCTTACCAAATTGTGTCAGTGGTTCTGCCAGTTAATGAGAATAGTGTGTAAAAACTTTCCACAATATTATAGATGATATATTTGTCCTTTTAGTTTTTTCATATATTTTAAACCCTCGTTATCAGTGCACGCAAAGTTAGAATTACTATCTCCTGGTGAATTGAACGATGAGTCAGGAGTAATGTTTCTTTCATTAACGTCTAATCAATCTCATTTCAGTACATCTGATTAGTCTCATATCAGGCTTTTTATGGATAACGTTTCTGAGTATGTATTTTTGTACATTTAAAGTGTAAATCTTGCAAGCGGCATTTAGTTGCTTTTAATCCAGTGTGGCAATATCTAATTTTAATTTTGAATTGTTTAGTTTAGTTATGCTTAATTTAATTATTTACATATTCCAGTGTAAGTCTATTATTCTCTGTTAGTTTTTTATTTGTCCCATCTGTTCTGTTCTGTTTTCTCTATTTCCTCCTTTTAAAAAAATTAGTCATGCATTTATTTATTTATTTTAATATACTTTTTTTTTTTGAACAGTTTTAGGTTCACAGCAAAATTGAGAGGAATGTACAGAGTCCCCCATATATCCTCTGCCCCACACATGCATCACCTCCCCCTTTATCAACACCCCACCAGAGTGGTGTGTGTGTTACAATTAATAAACTACGTTGACACAGCACCATCATCCAAAGACTACCATTGGGGTTCACTCTTGGTGGTGTACATTCTATGGGTTCGGACACGTATCCACCATTATGGTTTTATGCAGAATAGTTCATGGTCCTAAAAATCCTCAGTTCCCTGCATACTCAACCCCCATTCCCCACTAACTCTCAGCAGCCATTGATCTTTTTATCGTCTCCATAGCTACCTCTTCCAGAATTTCATATAGGTTGAATCACGCAATACTTACCCCTTCCACATTGTCTTCTTTCACTTAATGAAAGTACCCTTAAATTTCCTTTATGTCTTCTTATGACTTGATATTCATTTCTTTTTAGCACTGAATAATATTTCATTGTCTAGATGTACAAATGTTTACTTATTCGTTCACCTACTGAAGAACATCTTGGTTCCTTCCAAGTTTTAGCATTTATGAATAAAGCCACTATAAACATCAGTATGCAGGGCTTTTCAACTCATTTGGCTAACTATCAAGGAGCAGGACTGCTGGATCATATGGCGAGAGTGTGTTATTTTTGTTAGAAACTGCCAAACAATCTTCCAAAGTAGGTGTACCATTTTGTATTCTCTCCATCAGTGAATGAGAATTCCTTTTGCTCTACATTCTCACCAACATTTGGTGTTATCAGTGTTTTTGATTATGGCCATTCTACTAGGTATATGGTGGCATCTAATTATTGTTTGAACTTGCAATTCCCTAATGACTTATGATGTTAAATGTCTTTTCATACATTACTTGCCATCTCTATATGTTCTTCAGTGAGGTGTCTGTTATGCCTTTGGTCCAATTTTCTAATTGAGTTCTTCATTTTCTTATTCTTGAATTTTAAGAATTCTTTGAATATTTTAGATAACAATCCTTTATGAGATGTGTCATTTGCAAATATTTTCCCCTAGTCTGTTGCTTTTCTTCTTTCTTTTGTCCTTCGCAGAGCTGAAGTCTTTAATTTTAATGAAGTCCAGCTTGTAAATTATTTCTTTCATGAATTATACCTTTTGTATTGTATCTAAAAAATCATCACTACACCCAAAGTCCTCCAAGTTTTATTCTCTAGAAGTTTTATAGTTATATATTTTACATTTAGGTCTGTTATTCATTTTGAGTTAACTTTGGTAAGGGTGTAAAGTCTGTGTCTAGATTCTTTTTTTCTTTTCTTTTCTTTTTTCTTTTTTTTGCATGTGGACCTTTAGTTATTCCACACCCTTTGCTGAAAAGACTATCTTATCTCCACTGTATTGCCTTCGCTTCTTTCTTTAAGATCAGTTGACCAAATTTATGTAGGTCTATTTTTTGGCTCTCTATTATGTTCCATTGATCTATTTGTCTAGTGTTTTCCTTCAATATTGAGTTGGCTTTTTAGGGTCTTTTGCCTTCCCATGTAGATGTTAGAATATATTTATTCTTATCCACAAAATCGTTTGCTGGAATTTTGATTGGTATTGCATTAAATCTATAGATCAATTTGGGAATAGCCAACATTGAACAATATTGAGTCTTCCTATGAGCATGGACTATCTCTTCATTTATTTAGTTCTACTTTGATTCTTTTCATCAGAGGTTTGTAGCTTTTCTCTTATAGTTCTTTACATATTTTGTTAGATATATACCTAAGTATTTCATTTTTTCAATGTAATGTGCTAATATAAATGGTAATGTATTTTTAACTTTAAATTCCACTTGTTCATTGCCAATATAGAGGAAAATGATTGACTTTTCTATATTAATCTTGTATCCTGCAAACATGCTGTAATCACTTATTAGTACAGAAGTTTGTTTGTTGAGTATTTCAATTTTTCTAAAATAAAAGGCAGTTTTATTTCCTCCATCCGATCAATATATCTTTTATTGCCCTTTCTTGTCTCATTGCATCAGCTAATAGTGTATTTATTTTTAAGCATTCCTCTGTCTCTTTCTATAAGGTGTTAATTATAAGCTCCTTATCATGTTTTCTTAATTGTTCTAAATACATCAACAATTGTCTTTGAAATATTGCAGTCTATCTTGAATTAGAGTTTTTCCAACTTAAGATAGTGCAGACTTTCCACATGTTAATGCAATTTATCCCTTCTTGCCATTTGTGTTTTTAAATTATTTATTATAATTGTATCTGTATATTAAACCAGAGAAACTGCTATTGTTATTTTTCACAGAAAATATTTATTTAGACTTACCACAAGTTTTACCTTTAATTTCTTCTTGTATTTCCATGTCTCCATCTGAGATTGTTTTCGTTCTGCATAAAGACTTTTTTTAAATTAATTTTTTGGAGTGTAGTTGCTTTACAATGTTGTGTTAGTTGCTACTGTACAGCAAAATGAATCAGCTATACATATACATATATCCCCTCTTTTTTTTGGATTTCCTTCCCATTTAGGTCACCACAGTGCATTATGTAGAGTTCCCTGTGCTATAAAATATGTTCTCATTAGTTATCTATTTTATACATAGTATCAATAGTGTATATGTGTCAATCCCAATCTCCCAATTCCTCCCACCCCACCCCTTTCCCCCTTGGTATCCATACATTTGTTCTCTACATCTGTGTCTCTGTGCTTTGCCAATAAGATCATCTATACCATTTTTCTAGTTTCCACGTATATGCATTAATATATGATATTTGTTTTTCTCTTTCTGACTTACTTCACTCAGTATGACAGTCTCTAGATCCATCCACGTCTCTACAAATGACCCAATTTTGTTCCTTTTTATAACTGAGAAATATTCCATTGGATATATGTACCACATCTTCTTTATCCATTCCTCTTTTGATGGACATTTAGGTTGCTTCCATATCCTGGCTATTGTATATAGTGCTGCTGTGAACTTTGGGGTGCATGTGTCTTTTTGAATTATGGTTTTCTCTGGATATATGCCCAGTAGTGGGATTGCTGGGTCATATGGTAGCTCTATTTTTAGTTTTTTAAGGAACTTCCATACTGTTTTCCATAGTGGCTTCATCAATTTACATTCCCATCAACAGTGCATGAGGGTTCCCTTTTCTCCACACCCTCTCCAGCATTTATGGTTTGTAGATTTTTTGATGATGGCCATTCTGACTGGTGTGAGGTGATACTGTAGTTTTGACTTGTATTTCTCTAATTAGTGATGTTGAGCATCTTTTCATGTGCTTGTTGGCCATCTGTATGTCTTCTTTGAAGAAATGTCTATCTAGGTCTTCCACCCATTTTTTGATTGGGTTGTTTGTTTTTTGATATTGAGCTGCATGAGCTATTCATATATTTTGGAGATTAATCCTTTGTCAGTTGCTTTGTTTGCAAATATTTTCTCCCATTCTGAGGGCTGTCTTTTAATCTTATTTATGTTTTCCTTTGCTATGCAAAATTTTAAGTTTAATTAGGTCCCATTTGTTTATTTTTGTTTTTATTTTCATTACTCTAGGAGGTGGGTCATAAAAGATCATAAAGATTTTTTTTAACATTTTTGGTTGTTTTGTTCAGATCTACTGGGTTAAAAAAATCTGTTTTTCTTTTTCTGAAAATGGTTTAATTTCACCTTTATTTTTGAAGTAGACTTTGTCCAGTTATAGAATTTTAGATTAAATTGTATTTTTAAAATTTTTGAAAAGTATCATTTAATTGTCTTCTAGATTTAACCTTTAAGTTGAGAAGCTAGTTTTTAGTTTTATTGTTTCTCTTTTGAAGGTTATCTTTCTTTTCCTTCATTTGGATGCTTTTAAAGTTTATTTGGCTCTCAACAGCTTTACTATGATTTGTATTTTATTTAATAATCTGGTTTAGGATTTGAACTGCTTTTATATTCTATTCTTAAATCATTTAATTGATTTTTAAAATTTCCCCAAAATCATCCCTTAAATGTTACTCTGTCAAATTTTGTCTCTCCTTTTTTCTGGGACTCCAATTACATAAGCATTTTCATGTTCCTTAAATTTCTTATCCTCATTTTAATATTTCCATAGGCTTTCTTCTCAGTTGTTTTATAGTCCAATATTCTCTACTAACCTATTTCAGTTAATTAATCTTCATTTCAGCAGTGTTTTGTCTGTTATTAAGATCATTTCTTAAGTTTTAATTTCATTCTTTCTTTTTTCTAGAGTTTACATTTGATTCTTTGTATAGGTCCCATTTTCCTTTTGAAATTTTCCATCTAACCATGCATTTTTATTATATTAAGTATAGTATTTTATCATCTGTGTCTAATAACACCAATATCTAGATTATCTGTGGATATACTTCCATTGCATTTTTTTCTTTATTTTGGCCTCATCTCTTGGTATGTCCAATAATTTCTGAAGAAATTTGTTGGAGAACTTGATATTAAATATGGCATAGTCTTGGAATGAATATTCTTTCCCCAGAGAACATTTGTGTTTTCTTTTGGAGTCTGTTAGCATAGAAACACTTTACTTTAGTCCAGTTGGGTTTGACCGGATTTGACCCTGAAGTTAGTCTTTGTGAGTCCTGGTTCATTTTCAAGCCAGTCTTACATCTAAGTGTAGTCCTTCGATGGTTCCAATAAAAGTCTGGTTTGCTTTTTAGCACCCTCCCCTTGGCAGCCCCTGAACTCCAATTTTTGTCTCCCCAGCACTGTGAGACTACCAAAACCTGTGATCACTTTCTTGTCATGTGGCCATCACTTGTAAACAGGTAAATGTTTTGAAAAAAAAGCAGTATGGAATGTTGCGTCCATGCCTCCTTGGAATCTTGATTTCTCAATCTTGACTACAATGATTCATTTGAAATATGCTATTTTCTCAGCTCCATGGGACTACTTGAAACTTTGCTCAGTGCCTGAGCTTCTTAGCTGCTACTTTATCTTGAATGCTCCATCTGTCAGCTCATTTTGTCTAAGAAGCAGATGCCTCCAGAGAAAAGGCAGAGCCAAGGTTGACTCACTTGACTGGACTTCCCTTTCCAAGATTTCAGCCCCTCAAGTCTTGGCTGCCTGGTAGCTCTCTGAGTCCACATTTTATCCAGATTTTCTAGTTATTCTTGGCAGTAGGGTTAATCCGATCTTAGCCAGGATCTAGCACATCTTTGCCAGAAGTGATTTCTAAATCTTAGAGTCACAAGAGAGCTTAGATATCATCACCTTCTGTACCCTTCATGAACTTCTAACCTATATCTTTTCAATACCTATCAGGCTTGGAATGAATATTTTATGATAGAAAGCATACCTAGCTTCAAATACTGGCTCATCATTTCCTAACTATGTGACCTCTTACATGTTACCTAAATTAAGATTCAGTTTCCTCATCTTTAAGTTAGGGATGATAATACAAAGGGAGTACCACATAGTTCTGTTTTAAAATTAAATCTGATAAGGTACATGAATTGATTTAAAAATTCTCTCAATAGGCTTTCTAATATGAACGTCTAGTCTCAGCTTTTCTGATTTTGTTTGGGTATTATAGAGTTGTAAATGTCATACAAATCATCAGTATATTTTAATATATAATAATCACGTAATATTTGAGATATACTTATACTCTCCAAAATTATATTTATATAAAATTCTAGTTTAAATGAGCATCCTATAGTTTATCTGGCCAACTTTTATACTAATTTAGACTGGAATTGACTTTTTCATTTCCATATTTGTGTCTAACCCCAACCCCTGCCCATCTTCCCAAGTTTCTACTGAAATCTTTCTTTTCTTGTGATTCTTTCCCAACTTTCTGAATTTTATGTAATGGCATATTAATTGTTACTATCTAATTAACATTTTGTCCCTGATCTTAACTATTGTCCAAACTGCCCATCTAACTGTATTGTGAACTTTTGTATATAGACACCAAAACATATTTCTATTTCATTTCCCATGATCTTTCTGGGACAGTGTAGATGCTTAATTTATATTTGATTTTTAGCCAAATTTAGCTTTTTAAACTATTCATGTCAGTCCTTTACCACTACTAAACACACACACACACACACACACACACACACACACACACACACACAGGCTCCTTAGTGGCCCAAAAGGTGAAATTCAAAATCCTTGGTAAGAAAGAGTAGCCTTTCAAAATCAATACTTCCTGTTGAGACTCAAAATTAAGCTTCGGTCTCACCTACTCGCTTACCTCTGTCTAGAAATTTGTTATCTAATACAGTAGCCGCTGGTCACCTGTGGCTATTGAGCACTTGAGACACAGCTAGTCTGAATTGAGATGCATGTAAGTGTAGAATACACATGGGATTTCAAAGACTTTGTATCATCCTCCCCCCAAAAAGATGTAAAAGGGTCATTAATATTGTTTTATATGGATTACATCCCAAAATAATGAAATTAATTTCAGCTCTGTTTTTTATATGACTACATAAAAATGTATCATTACACACATGGCTTACATTGTATTTCTGTCAGTGCTTTTGGGATGGTCCTGGGCTCTTTCTCATAGGCCGTAGAGCATAAATTCACTGCCAGCTCATCTCCTGCCCATTTATGGATACAAAGATGAAAGTGGTGTGTCTATGAAGCAGTCCCTGAAACCCCATGGAGGATTATTGTCTCCCACTCTGTGTTCCTGGAGAATGTTATAAAGAAGTCTAACAAACACAGTGTTATAGGTGAGGAAGTCATGGGTGCATATTTGTTTACACAGCTAGGCTGAGGTTTTCAGTAGATGAATAAATGGTTTAATAATTCTGATTGATTAATTAATTGTTACTTAGTTGTTTGTTACTGTTTTTTAAAAAAATTTACATTGGAGTATAGTTGATTCACAATGTTGTGTTAGTTTCAGGTATACAACAAAGTGATTCAGTTATATATATATATATATATATATATATATATATATATATATATATATATACATATATCTATTCTTTTTTCAGATTCTTTTCTCATACAGGTTATTACAGAATATTGAGTGGAGTTGCCTGTGCTATACAGTAGGTCGTTGTTGATTATCTATTTATATATATAGTAGTTATGTTAATCCCAAACTCTTAATTTATCCCCCCAACCTTTCCCCTTTGGTAACCATAAATTTGTTTTTGATGTCTGTGAGTCTAATTCTATTTTGTAAATAAGCTCATTTGTATCTTTTTTTTTAGATTCCACATATAAGTGGTATATGATACTTGTCTTTGTCTGGCTTACTTCACTTAGTATGATAATCTCTAGGTCCATCCATGTTGCTGCAAATGGCATTGTTTCATTCTTTTATATGGCTGAGTAATAATATTCCATTGTGTGTGTGTGTGTGTGTATATATATATATATCACATCTTCTTTATCCATTCCTCTGTTGATGGGTATTTAGGTTGCTGCCATGTCTTGGCTATTGTAAATAGTATTGAAACAGTTCCCTGCTGTGTTCCCCTTCCCTGGAATTAGTGTACTTTGCTTTCAGTGTTAGCTTCTTCAGTTTATGTTGGCTTCCAGCCTGAACTATGAAGGGTGTTTTCCTGCACCTGTGCCTAAAACCCTGTGGCACATCCCATAGACCTCTGCTCAATCAAGTTCCTCAGTATAAAATACTCCATTGCATGTAGCCTCTCCTAACACTTAGATGGTCTACATTAATGGATGGTTGCCCTTCTATATTAGTATCTCCTGGTCTGCAGCTCCTGGGCCATATTCTTTCATTCTCCATGCTTCTAACTTCTCCATCAACACATTTATCCCCTCCTCCCTCACACACAGACATACACATATTACGTTCCAATCTATGAGACACAGCCATATTAGTGATCGACTGCAGGGTCATTCAACTTTCAATTATTTCATAGAAAATTTTAACTTGGTTCTTTGGAAATTTAACCTATTTATTAGTTTATTTATTTATTTAGTTGTTTGTTTATTTATTTTCTCTTACTCTGGACATTTGTCTAATAGAGGTGCTTTAAAAATCAAATGGAATAATAAATAATGCATTTTTATTAGTAAAGCAAATGAATAAGTATTGTGAGAAATCAAGTTGTAAATAAAGCATTCAAAATTTCAACTATTTGTTTATATGTACATTAACCGTTTGTTTTGTTTTTCATCTTGAAATGAGCTTATTTCATGTCCTCACTATATAGGTCCAGGGAAGGAATAAGGATGCAAATACATGTAAAATGAGACTTAGCCCTTGCTTTCTGTAAGGTAAAGATTAATTGCAAAGATTATGATGTAGCTGGGGAGAGAGGGCAGTGATAAATGAAAAGATAACTGTCAGTAGCTGGAATGGAATGAGTGTTCCAGAAAAAAGTGCTCAGAGCACAAACAGGGTAGAAGAGGAAGCTTCTTCCAGCTGGAATTTTCCCTAAAGGCTTGGTGAAGGATTAGGGTTTGAGTGGGGTGTTCATGTACAATTGAAGAAGGCATCCTAGGGAGGGGAGTGGTAGGCAAAAGAGGCGTGGAAGCGGAAGTTGACCAAAGACGTCCAGTTAAGAGCACAGTACGACTGGGATGGAATGCATGTGCAGAGATGCAAAAGGACTTAGGGATGGAGGGATCAGATTATGAACTTCCTTGGAACGTAAGATTTAGGAGTTGAATCACCCTGTGGGCAGGCAATGGAGAACGACTGAACAATGTTGATCAAGAATGTGATATAAAGGAGAGAATGGGTAGGATGGATTGACAGGAGCGAGGCAGGGGTTGTAGGAAGCTGTTAGACCTGGAGGTCAGCTGGTTCTATCCAGTGTGGCAAGAGAAACAGGGAATGTAGACAGTGAGCACACGATTGCATCTGGGACACAGTGGGAACTTAGTAATTCACTCACACTTCCTTTCAAGATTCAGTGTGTCAATATTTGTTGAACAGACACAAATTGAATTAATAATCAGTAAAAAATCTTTGAAAAATCAACAGCTGAATGAAGAATATTCAAGCACAATATTCTGTGTGTAGCAGAAACTCCCAAACTGCTTTTAGAACAAATGAATGAAAGAATGCCTGAGTGGCTCTCCAGGAATCTTTGGTGTCTGAAACTTCAAGAATGATTTTGTACAAAGACAATATTGAGTATACAGATTCGTTCCGATTTGAGGGCATTTTTTCTTCCCCCCTGAGTGCAAATTGAAGGTGGCCAGATCTGTAGGCATAAACGGGATGTTTTATCCAGAGAGACTGCATTCATACCTATAACCTTTCTATTTCAAAGGAAAGTATGTAGTTAATCGAATCTTTAAAGAATTCCTGGTTTGTAAATCCAGTCTGCTGATTTCACAAGTTTCAAAAAATCAATGGGACCAAAGGGCTCCTGTCCAGATCAAAACTCAAGTCAGTTCCAGCTTCCCTGGGAACCACAGATAGGGATGTCTTCCTGCCTGTTTGGTATTCCACACGTGCTAATCAACCAGGAAGCAGTTAGAGGTGCTGTTCACCAGCTTACAGTTAGTATGGATATTTTATCACCCTTTTGGACCTTTCTTCCCACTGTGAAAAAGGCATATGGCATTTCATTATGGTAATGGGGCATGAGAGACACAAATAAAGCACTTGGATCATACTGGATACCTGTGAGAAGAGAATATTTTTAAATATCGGTAGGTGGTTCCCTAACATAGGTAATTGAGTTTCAACATATTTCTCCTTTGAGCCTTTCCATGGAGTGTTCTGTCATACAATTAAGGAAGGTGGGGAGTAAGTGAAACCTTTTAAGGAAGTATTGTCTTCCTGAGCTTGAGCCTTTAAAAAAGTACTTTCTTAACTTGATTAATGCTCCCTTTTATAGCAATCTTTTTTTTTTAACTCAAAAAGAAGCAAACCCCATTTTTAGAGAAATAGCAAAGTTGTTAACGCTCCCACTTAAAGTAAGTGACATAGATATTTCACAAAAGAGCAGAGGACTTGTTCAAGGTGGTGTGCACAGGGGTGACATGGGCGCCCCTCCGTGTGCATTAGGAGGACAAATCGCTCTCTTGGTAATTCTAAACATGTGTCAGTTATAACCTCTCTCCTGAAAAAGGATTTTCTTCCCTCTCTTTATTGTAATCATATGCCTTTCAGTGCAGGCTTACTTTACCTTTCATCTACATTAAGAATAGTTGGTGCTAAGGGATGCATTTAAAATGGGGTATTTTCTTTTTTCCTCTTGCTTTCCCTAAGTTGATAAATCTGTAGATGAAGTTCTATAAAAAAAAGTAGAATATGGGACTATGGGCCCCAGGCACCGCCACAGTCTCTTGTTTTGACTTTCTAGTACTTGTTTTCTCTCAGACCTCCCAGTGATCAGGGGAACTACCAAAGGTGAGCCCTAAATGGTACTAATGCACTAGAAGACATTGTTCACCATAGCATGGGATTAGACATGAGGCCAGGTCCATTCTTTTTTTTTAGCTTGATGGAGATATAATTGCTATATAACTATGTGCAAGTTTAAGGTGTGCAACGTGTTGATTTGACGTACTCATATATTGCAAGATGGTTCCCAGGATCCGTTCTTGACCTATCTCATTCAGGGAGCTAAAGAAATACCGAGAGTTTGTAACAGTAGTTGTAGAGCTAGAATGGACATCAATTCAGTGCACGATTCCTGCAAATGACGACATCCAAGCCCTGAGGGCTCGCCTGAGTCTCCAAAGGTCGGACAGCTTGTTCAGAACAGGCAGAGACCAGACAGTGGCTCTAGGCTCGGCCATGTGGTCTGTAGCACCCGGGTCTCTGTGCCAGTTTGCTGGGTCTCGCAGTGGCCGTCCATTTCACTGACTCAGAAGACAGCAGTCAGGCTCCTACACCAGGCTGTCCAAGTTCAACAAGGGAAGCATTTTCCCAAGTGGACAAAAGACTAATTTCCATTCAAGGTTTAACAACAGTAGTGCCTTAGGAAACATGCTTAAAAATATGCACTTGACTCTGTACATTTGGAAGAAAATTATTCTATTTGGCCCAAAATGTTTGGAAAGACATCTTTTCAATAAATTCATGGCAAAATGTTCCATGTACTCCCATGGGATGGCAAGGAGGTATTTTAAATAATCCAGTCCTTCATTCATTTATTAATGTATTTATTCATTTATCCATTCAATCAATAAATGTTTACAGAGTCCTCGTAATGTGGAGAGAATAATAAAACAGTCAAAAATCCCTGCACTCGTGAACTCATATTGCAGTGAAGTGAAGACAGACAATAAATTTAAAAAAAAACAAAAAACGGGAATTATAGAGCATATTCAAGGGTGAAAAATATTCTAAAGAAAGAAAAGCAGGGAAAGGGAAGAGAACCTGTCTTAGGAGTGAGGGTGGGGCTTAGGCAATGAAGATGTCATAATTTCACCAAAGACATAAATGGGATAATACTGCCCGTCATTGTAAGAAGCACTGTATATATTTTATCTCATTTACACCTCCCCAAACCTAGGAAGTAGGTTCTATTTTACCTCATTTTAGGGCTATGAGGTTCAGAGAGGTTTGGTGACTTGCTCAAGGTCACACAGCTAAAATATAGAGGCACCAGAAATTTGCACCCAGGTTGATCATTAGGCAGCCTTCAGTACCATGATTTTATATTCAGCAAGACACTGTTTATTACCAGACAATATGTTGTGTGTATGTGTGTGTGTCTAAGAGTTTGAGGTAGAATTAGAAATTCACTCTAATATGTTAAGAAAAGAAAGGTATAAGAGATCAAAGATATTTTAATAAGAAAAATAAAAGAAGCTAAATTTGCTTTATCTGATTCCTATGAGAAATGGTATCAAAGGTAAGGCTGACGTTGTCTCTTGCCACTGAGACATTAAGTAATCAAACAAGGAACACGTTTGATTCCTATACTCCTGTTCAGCGTCTCGGCGTGTGGAAAATCACCATGTTTCGTCCCTCTGAAACAGAAGGTAGCAGCCAGGATGTCTGTGCAAGGGATGCAAGGCACAAAAAGACATCTGCTGGAGAGGAACACAATGAGGAAATAGTTCAAGAGCTACTCTACTATCTTTTGCGTTGTGAGGAATGTTCACATAAAATTGCTTGCCAGGTAGTTCTCAAAAAAAATTTCTTAAGTCCCGATGGGTGAATATCAATTCTGTGTGACTGAGTTTGGGGAGCCCTATCCTTCTACATTCCATATGCTGAAAAATCACACTTGCATGAAGACTACATCAGAGAAAATAGTGCACTTTGGGATCTCTGAAGCAGCAACATCCAATTTCTACACCAACCATCTTTCCTCACTTAAACTTGCCTCTCTCACTGTGATTATTTCATATGTACATACTCTGAATTAGATCATTAAAGGCATTAATTTATTCTTTAATCCGTGTATGTTTGCTTGCTTGGCTTTTTTTTTTTTTTCCAAAAAAAAAAAAAAAAACTAAAAGCTAGGGTCTGCATCCCAAATGCAAATTAAGTGTCCTGAAGGAGACGTTGCAGTCAGATGTCGATGAAGGTAGAGGGTTTGATTGCATGTGTCCGGGTAGCAGGGTTTATGATGCACAGTGAGGGATGGTCTTCTGCAAGCTGATTGTGCTTCAAACCCTGGGTTGAGACGGCAGCTGTGCTGGGCCCTCTGTGGGGATGCCAGTGACCCCCCAGCACACACTGAGGGTGCTGTTGCATCTGCTGTCACTATTCAAGTCACTTCCTACAACATTTGGCAGGCAGCGCCCGGGCAGCGGGGAATGACGGAGGTGGGGGGAACGACCCCGTCGGCCATGGTGCAATTGACATCTGCGGCCATGGTGCAATTGACATCTGATTGATGAATGCAGTACATTGTGGAAACGACCCATTAGTAGTGGAGCTCGGACAGTGAAAGAGTTGAGAAGCACTTGTCTGTGAATAAAAAGCTTGGAAACACTCTGCTTTTTAAGAGGAGGAGAAAACTATTTTCTATGTATTTCTCTGTTAAAAATAAAAATGCAAAGACAATATTTTCATATCGAGAAAACTAAACAAAAGGAAAACAGCTTTAAATTATTCAGAGGGGAAATGAATTGAGAGTTCCCAATTAGACTGAAATATTTAAAGCATTAGCGTTGTTGGTCCTTACTTCTGCATGCACAGTAAAATGAAATTAAATGAAAATTGCTATGAGATCGAGGCTGACTTAGAAAAAGAACAAATTCTTTTAGTTGGAAAGTTAAATAAACTTAATTATTTTTCACCTGGAGAAAGGTTGTTTTTTTAAAACCCAAGGTTAAAAAATCATCACAGTAATTTTGACTTGTGTTTATTTTTATTCCTTATTTAAATATAGTAATGAATATCCCCTTACCACATGGTCTTACACCCTCATTTATTCCTTTTTTTTTTTTGGCTGATATTGAATCAAACAATTGAAATCTTCCAAATTTGCTTTTCCTGTAGAACGTGTGTTATCATTCACTGCTGGAAAGGAGAATCCATTCTGATATTGATTATGTTGTGTTAGATTTTAGATTTTTCTATAAATGTGTAAAGGCTGTAAACACCAGCAATTCCCATTGGTTTAACAGAATCATTCCTCCTCTGACCACATAATTGCTAAATTGTGCATGTCAAATGGCTTCAGGATATTCTGTCCCCTTTCCAGCAGGTTATCAAGGAAAACTTGCTGGAGAATGGTGTTGTTTGTGTGTGCTTTAAGTCAGGAACTCAAAGGTCAATAGTTGCCAAAAGCATTTTCACTGAGTAACTGCTTCTTTTCCCAAGCTCCGTAACAGGCCGCCTCACCAGTGATCCTTATCAGATATTTCTAAATGTGTGCATTTGGTTTCTAAGCCAAAGCCAACTTTTACACCCAAGCTTTATTACAATTCATCACACGATTGTTTACATCCTACATGTTTATTACATGCCTATACGTCAAACTGACATGATAATATTGTGTTGTTTTTCTCGTGATCGTCTTTGAAGACATTTAAAAAATCAATGTGTTTTTTCCCAATGATTTGAATTCCAGTACAAGCAATAATTAACTATATAGTGGACAATGGTGTCCAGTAGGGTCTCAGAGCCCTTATTTGTAGCGGGATAGAAAGTTCTCTTCTGAATGAGCGTGATTTTGCCTGATTTCAGTGCTAACTTAGGAGTAAAATGATTCTATTAATACTTTGTGAGTAATGCTAGAGCCGAGCCATTGGATCCATGCAGGGCGCAGTTCAGGATCTCTGCTCTCCCTGAGTGTTTTCTGTGAGTCATATGCCTGAGCAGTTGCCATTGGTTGCTATCCTGGTTGAACTGCTATTGCAGGATTAATCTTTAGTTTTGACAGTTAAAACAGTTGCAGCAATTAATTACTAGGGAATAATTTCCCGTCCCAAAAGTACAGACGATAAAAACATGTTCATAAATATGCTACAGTTCTTCACTGTTTTCCTCAAAGTATAGCCGAAGACATCTTTGCAACGACAATTCCTAAAACTCACAAATTGCATATTCCTATAAGTAAAATAATTGGGGGTGGGGAGGCCAATTTGATTTCTTTTTTCCAGCGGGATGTGAAAACATATTTGACATTCACTTTTGATCAGAAGTCTGTGATCGCATTGTGTAGGTAAACCTCACTACAATCTCAATAAAGTCTTTTTTTCCTTCTTCTTTGCTTAATTGTGGTGATATCATTTCAAGAAATGTAGTTTATGAATGTAAAAGCTGAAAGAACAAAAGAAAACAGCGATGAACATGACAGGACACTATATTCAAAATACAGACAAAGAATTTAAGCATCAGATGAAATCTCACCAGCATCTGAAACAAATGAAAGGAAAACAGCTTGTCATCAAATCTTCATTTTTTTTTTCAAAAGTTTGATACATATTTCTTTAGGGAATAGTTTGCAAATGGTACATAGAATATGTGAAATACAATTGTAAACAGACATGCAATTTACCTAGGTTACAATCTGTTCCATGATCTTTGTTCATTCTTAAGAAAAAAGACAGGGTACACTACTGGGAACAGGACCGTACCAAAAGAAAGCTGAGATTGAATTATTAGAACTGACATTATTAATATTTTTTTAATATTCCATGGCTTTCTCATGATTCTTTGCATGCCACATCTTTAGCAAACTCCAGTGCCTTAATCATTTTAAGATTTGCTGTGTTCTCAAGAGCTGTTTGCTGGTATGCAAGCATCGTCTCTTTGAATGGCAATAAATATGCATGGCTCAAAAGAAAACCGGAGTCGGAAAAACGTCTGTCTAAAGTATTAACTGCTATATTCAGTGTTTCTTACACTCTTGTTCGCTCAACACATGTTGCCCTCGGGTCTGAAACTGAGCTGGCCTTGGCCTTTTGTGGCACTTTGGTCTCTTTCTTGCACCAAAGGCAGGGCGCGGTGGGGGAGAGGGGAGGGGGAGGGGCAGGGGCCGAAAGGGCAGGAGGGGATGGTGGGTGCGCAGGACCAGGAGGGGAAGCTGGACGCGGGCCGCTGGTCCTCGGAGCCTGGGAAAACCCAAGGCGGCGCCCCAGCCTGCGTCCTTCCACCCCACTTCATCCACACACCGCCCAGCACGGCTACCAGCCACTGACCGGGGCCTGGGCGCGTTTTCTTTCACCCTTTGAGGCTGCACAAGTGCTGGAGCGCTGACTGACACCGCATTTTGAAACTGATTACACGACATTGTCCGGCACAAGCCATGCAGAAACCGCAGCCCGCTGGCTGTGCACGGGGCCAGGGTCCCAGCAGAGAACATTTCTTTCTAGGTGGTCAGCCGTGGAGCACAGATTCTGACCATTGTTACTGTGTGTGCATCTTGCTACAGAATCGCTGCAGTAGAAATGCAGGATGCGAGGTATGCAGAGGAATGAAAAAGGCAAAAGATCAGCTAGATAGATATTTTTGTCATGGCTCTTGGGCTGGCACGGTTTTTAGCAGGTAGGGAGACCTCAGTTTAAGGAGCACAATTTAGCAGCCCTTCTCTGTACCTGTGCTGCGTAAGGGTCCAACAAGTCAGTCCTTTTTTACAGAGTTATTACAAGGTATAGTTTGGAGAAGCCATATGCTGATCTTACTTAAATGGAGAAGATTTTTCAAGAAAAAGAAGAGATTGCAGCTGGTAGCTACCGTAGTTTACTATTTTTGAACGGCTCTTTAGTATATGGTATTTTAATTCATCCCACAGCTTCAAATTGGACTTTGACTGTGTACTCTGGGATATACTGTATGGTGTTCTGAGTAATGCTGTTTTGCTAAAATTGCAATGTAGATTGATGCTAAAGAGGCAGCTTTGCCATTTCTAAAATCTCAGGCATTTTGTGCAGAATGAAAATGCTGACTGGCCAGCTACCTCTGCAAACATGGGTGCTGTAAATGCACAGAGCCCCCAAACTTCTACTTTTTAAGTACAGAATGAGTAATTAGTCCCGTTCAGGAAGTGATAAAGATACACAGTATTCCCATTATACCAAGAATGCTGATTTTCAGGGGTTTAAAATCAGGCTGGAAAAAGACAGTAGCAAAAAACTGGTTACCCGATTTTCAGGGATGGACAATCTTATTTTTCTGTAAGAAAACCTGAAGTAAAATAATCAAGGCTATTTCCAGGCTAAAGAAATGTGGTGAGTGGACAACATCTACATTCTCTGGATTTCTGGCTGATGAGCTGCATGCGTTTTCTTTTCCATTTTGCACTTGAAACACAACTTTTTGTGTACTGTTTGTCTGAATCTCACACTCTGCAGGAAGAAGTCTTTGTTGCTCCACGCTAGTAGACCAAGTCAGGCTAAAATTCTTCTGTGCTCTGCGTATCAGATGGAAACCCAGTGTTGGAGCTTTCCCACTGGCTCTTTGCTGTGTTGGCTGGTCAGAGTGCCGTTCCCGATATTGGTGGTCACGTTGTGTTGGGTTTCCTTATTCATACTCTGCTAAGCCAAGGAAAACCTGATTCAGCCTACTCCACCACTGAAAGCAATTAACCTGTAACATGAGCTCTAACATCGCCCCACACTGCAGAGAACCAGCAAAGATTTGTTATTTGGCATAATGACAAGTTTTAATCCTCTCCCAGTAGAGCTCTCTGGGGGATTTTTAGCACATGGACATTACTGAACAGACATGTTCCAACTGCCCTGGTACGATGCACTGGATTTGTTCCAAACGTGGAAATTCTACCAAAAATCTAGTGCATAATACAAACAATTGACCATAAAAGATCTATTATAAATTGCATTTTACTCAAAATCTCTATTAAGTAAAGCCTGAGCAGGTCCTAATAATAATATATACAACCTTTGGATGAAAACGTACCATGACTGAGTTTGTTGAGCTACAAAAACTGTCAATGTTTAGAGCATTCTCTGAAAACACTTTCTTATCTTTTTTTTTAAGTTTGTTTTTTTTTTTTTAAACCATGGGTCCAGTCCATAACCAGGCCATGGACCATGGCTGTATCTCTACCTGCTTTTTAAGTACTCCCTGGCTTTAGCGTCTTTCATTCATTCATTAATTCATTCACTCAGCCATGCCGCAAATACTGATTGTGTACCTGCTCTGTTTAGAGTTTTGCATTGCATTGCATTTTTAAAATATATTTAAGTATATTAACATTTATTTCCTTCTCCTTTCCCCCCAACTCCTGCATTTCATGTGCCTTTTCTTCCTCTGCTCCCTACTCAAAATGATCAAGCCAATCTTGCCCCCAAAAGCCATGATTTATTTCTGATAGCTTTCCTTCTTCTGCCAGGTATCAGTTGTTCCAAGTGCTTCCTAATTTAACGTTCATATATGTTAGTCAACCTAGTCAAATTAACGTAGCAAAAACCAACCACAATATATTCTAAGTATTTCACCTATCAGCCCGTTTGCCCCGTCACTACCTAGAAAGAGAAGTATTCTTCCTTCTTCCTTTACCTCTTCCTAATTTCTCCACCGTACACCTCTCCAAAAAGACAAAACAAAACTATTTTGACAGTGAAGTAACTCCTCGAACAAAAGAGGAGCTATGGGTTTAATTTGACTCCTGTTTAACTTCTCAGCCAATGAAATATCTGATCAAGTTATTCTGAAGGCTGTTTTCTTAAATGATATATTTTGTTTCTAACTAAATTTCTTTACTTAGCAATTTGTGTTGCAGCTGAAGCACTGACTTGATGTTTCGGCTTCCAAGGGCTAAGACCAAGCTCCCACATCACAGCATTTTATCAGGAATGAGAACTTGTCAGTCATGTATCTGTAGCGCGACAGTTTAAACTTCATGGAATATTAAAATTAGGAAGAAACCTAGCAAATCTTAATTCACTGACTTTTAAATGAGGGCTGCAGGAACTGATCACCAGCCTAAGCCCTACATCCACTGACCAGCGAAAGAGGAATTCGCGCTCAAAGTTCTAGCATAATCGCTGACTCTCCCGTCACAGTGTGCAATAAAAAAGAAAACACAGAAAGGCAAAAATCCACAGTCACTATCCAGTAAAGGAACAGTACTTTGAAGAAAGGAAGCACAAAGAGATGACAAGGAAACCAACAGGTAAAATCCTAATGGCACTGAGTGAGATGAAGCCCGAAAGAGCCATAGGATCAGACAAAACTGAGCAAAGCAGGATTTCATGCACGTGAATTCTGTACCTTACTCACTGCTTAAACAAACACATGAGACAAACGTCATTGCTAACAAGTGCTTCCCCAAGAGGGTTTTTTGAGATGGCCAACACCTATTTGTACTTAGTTAATGTAAGTGGCATTCAAATGTCAGGTTGAGGTCTTTAATTTTATCCATCTTGGATTTAAGTATGATCACGTAGTTGATTAGCACTCTTTTCCATTCATTCAAAAATATATACAATGAAGAAGTTTGCTTACACTGTCAATAATTGGGCTGTCGAACTCCAAACACTGGAGATTTTAAAAAGGTAGCAAAGAAAGAACAAGGTTTGTCTCCCTCTGCCCAGGAAGGTGATACTGTCTAATCCCCTCACCCCAATGAAAGCATGCTGTTTTATTTTCTCTGTGATCACAAGGATACCGTCCTGGACTTGAGCTGGAATATTTATCCACTTCTCAAAGGCAACCAGACAGAAAAGTTTCACATCTCCCATGCTTTGAGCCACAGTTGCCGAGGCTATTGTAACAGGCATGAAGTGAGAAGAACAGGCATGCCTGAGTCCTGAAACCCCAGTTTCCTGATCCCACTGGCATATTTTGCCAGGCTACAGGCAGAATCAGGTCTTGTACCAACAGTAGCTTCAGAAAGAGAAATGATTCAGCCATTTATAACTTTGAAAGAAGCATTGTCTACAGAATGATTTACTTTCGGCATTAGAAAAAATATTGTACAAATTAAAGCTATTTTCAAAATGGAGAAGAAGCAAAAGCATACAGAAATATTTACTCCATATTGAATATTATAAAAGAAAAGTAACCAGATGGAGAATTTTCTGGGGTGAAAGTGGGAGGAGTTTAATGATGTTGTAAACAATAGAACATATTTAATTTAACTCTTTTACTTGGGGAAACTATTTTGCCACGATCCATCAAATCTGGCCATTTAGTCAGCAGAAAGTAGTCCGGACACACAAAGCCATTGTAGATCATGGTGACTGATCACGATTACTTTCTGTTCTCTTCTTCCATGAACCCACAAAAACCGTGCATGAATATTCAAGAGCATGTCGGTGGCCACGCCTCTTCCTCTTTGGCTGTTGGTGGAAGGAACTGCTCTATCATCAATTCCAAGGACTAAATGCACCTTTTCTGTGCATGCATATATGTGCATGAATATCTAAATTTCTACTCTGTTTTAGATGATCTTTATAATAAGAAGAAGAAGGAGAGGAAGAGGTATTCCAACCCCATTGAAATTACTGAAAATACCAATCTAAAGTGAAAATTTACAGACTTATATTTCCAAAGGGTCTATGAGACAATTAAATCGTAACCTTGGGGGCCAAGGTACATCTGAGTTACAAATTTAGCCGTCCTATTATTCAGTGTTTGACCTGAAGTTGTGTTTGTTTTCTTTACAAGGAAATGTTTGAAGTAGTGCTTCGACCGAAGCATAATCATTGGATGCCTTGAATTTTTTTTTTAATTTTTTTTTATATTGGAGTACAACTGATTAACAATGTTGGGTTAATTTCAGGGGTATAGCAAAATGCTTCAGTCAAATATGTACATATATCTATTCTTTTTCAAATTCTCCTTCCATGTAGGTTGAATTTTGATGTGAAAACTAAGACTATCCTTTCCAACTTGTTTTTTAAAACTAAGGGCTTCTCCTAATGAACCAGACCTTCATGCCTTTTAAAACTCTTTAAAGCTCAATGCCTAATGCTTTAGTAATCTGAAGAGTTCAGCTGGGGTTTTAATTTTCTCATTGTTGGTCTTAAAGGAGTAGACTATAGCAAAATATTTTTTTCATTTTCCTTAACTTATTTTATAATCTCAATGCTCTGGGGTCTTGCTTTTCCTTATTCTTACATTTTGATAGCCACTTTCAAAAGAACCTTAGACACTGATTAGCCAATTACAGATCACATTTCCAAAGGTGAGATTTTAAAAAGTCTTTTACTGTTCCTTTTTCATGTGGGCTAGAAACGGAATCATCCTGCACAAATTTAATTCCAACTTTCTAAATAAAATAAAATGATCTCTCTTTTATGTTTGCTTATACATTTTGTATATGCGTATTTAATTTTTAACGCTGTAATCTCCTTGAATTATGAGCAACACATATTCTGCAACATATTTGTAAATAAGATCTTTATTCATTTGGCAAGGCAACATATCTTCTTTTAGCCTGAGAAGGAATGTAAATTGTCTACAGATGATTTCTGTTATAGGTTATAAGCAAAAATACCATAGAGCAACATTTACTTTAAAGAGCAAACGGCAACCAACTTTTACTCATTTCAATACAATAAACAGTTACATTTCTTGGTTTAAATATTTGGAAAGGAGATCTATAACATATGTGTTATGCCTTCTTTTGTTCAAAATTCCAAAAAATGGTAGTTTTGCTTAAATTTTTGTTTGCTATTATTCAATGAAATCTGTGTTCCAGAAAGCAGCAGATGTATAACATGCTCTATTAAAATATAATAAAATAGCACCCAGGGCACTTTATTAAAAGTAGCATTAAAATAATAATTTTGATGCCAAAGAACTGTATTCTTGGAAGTTAGTTTCGTAAAAGTAATTGGAATCAATGGGTTAATTGTTTCCAAAGCACTTATAAGTAAATATTATTAGCAAAATATTTTAATTACTGTACTTTATGTGGCCTAAATGTAAGCATTTATTAATACAAACCAAGCACTCATTACAAATTTGCACAGAAAATGATAAAATATTATGTATGAAATGAAGCATTAGCATGGACCATTAAGTCCTCTATTTTCATTTAATTGAATTTGTCAGTAGTACCCTCTTTAACTGAAAACCAGTCATAACCACAAAATTAAGTAATAATTAAAGAAACAACTATTGAAAGAGTTGCTGGGAAGCTAAGGTGCCATTTAACCAAAACATAGCAATTTAATGTAAATTGACGACCATGTAGACACTGTTCTGAAAATCATGCATCTTGTGGTTCCATATGTGTTGGATTTAGCAAGCACTTTCAGGATTTCAGGCCAGATATTCTAGTTGAAGGACCAGTCTATAATTCAGAAAGGCAGGGAACGGTCAAAAGTTCCTATAAACTTACTTATACCTATAAGACAATATAGGTTCTACATAACAATTCAATTTCTTGCTGCATAATCAATGGTTTTGGCCTGCTAAAATATGAATCAACATACAGAACTATGAGTATCTGTCTTCTTAGTATTTCTGGTAAGCTGTGTGCAAATCGTGTATGTGACAATATAACTAAATCTATGGCTAGATTAAAGTATAGAGTTTAAAAGTAAAGTAAAAGTAAAGGATAGACTTCACTATTCTAGCATATATGAATGAGGGATTTATCTTGGGTGTCTTTCTTGTTAAAAATATGATATTACCCTTTCAAATAAAATTTTATTTTTCATTGCCTAAAAACTTCTAATCTAAGATTTGGTTTAGTTTACCAAATGGTCTAGTTTCCTGGTGTGTATGTGTACACGTGTGTGCATGTAGTTACATATGCATGTATGAAGGTATTTATTTTTACTAGTGGCTCTTCTGAAAGGTCTCCAACCTTTGCAATCTCTTTTTTAGTCTACCTAGACACGTTCCATGATGCACAGCCAGCAGGGGGAGGTAAGATTTAAGGAAATAGCAAAATGAAGTTGATGGAAGCAACTACTTTGCAGGCAAACAAACAAACAAACAAACAAAGACTTGTCAATGAGCAGAATGGAGGGGTCTCTAATGCATGTGGGCTAATTTAGCATCTTAGGTACGATGCTGGCTGTCAATCAGAATTTTGATAAACATCCACCAATGTCCTTTAAGGATCTGGATTTTAAATATGGTGCACAGACGAATTCTAGTTATTGAAAACCCTTTGTGATATTTTCCAGTGTGCAAACTGTAGCTGAATTGATGTGTGTGGATCTCAGAGTCAACTTAAAAATACAAAAGTACAGGCTCATAAAAATATTCTCATGAGCTTGGAGAAAATGTTGATTTTGTTTAAAAATTTTACAGCATCATGTCTGCTCACATAATTGACTCCTTGTACGCAGCAATTAATAAAATATAACCACAGAGAAACTGAAGAATTCTAATTTTTTAAAAAATGAAATTACAATTACATTTTCGTATTTGCATCCAAGTGGTCAGTGAAATGTGTGATAAATTGGATGCGGTGTGTGTTCTTGAGAAAGCCGATAATCAAGTTTGGGTTTTGGAATAAAGTAGTTCGATTTTCATATCTACAAACCTCATTTTGCTAAACTCGGGTTAGCCGGGATAAGGGTTAACTCCGCTTGCCTGGTACAACTTGACAAGTCCAAACCCTGAATGTGTCTGTAGTTAATATGAAGAAGTACATTCCTTACATAAAAGAGGCAGATTGATGAGGAAAACATATTGAATTACATTAAAATTGTCAGCAAGGAAAATAGAAAATTAAAACCATATCTTATATTCAGTCGTAAATTGATTTCTCATTGCAAAATAGTCTACAAATTTTATTTCATCTGAACCTCAGCCACCTTTAAGAGGAACTTATTATACCCACTTTACAGATTGAAAAGTATATCTGTTTATAATGATACTTTAAAATAAACCTTGGTTTCACAAATTGTACAGATTTTGTTTCCTATTTTTAAAAAAATGATAATTAACTGATTTTAAAAATATGTTGTAAGACTGAAAAATTTATCTTTTCCATTGATTCAGCTCCTTTCCTATAACTGAAAACAGTCATATGTATAAATATATTGTTTCACCTTTTAGTTTTCTCATTGCACATATTAATATTGAGACTTTCAAGGTTATTTTTTCAAAAATTTCATTTCAGATCGCCATGTAAGGGAAAAACTGAATTTCAACAAATCTGAATTCTCAGATTTCAGATTAAAATTGTTGAAACAATTTTAAAATCTTTGCTAATCATACACACACACACACACACACACACACACACAAACACAGCCACACATATACCACTGAAGTTCTCATGCAATTTTATTGCATTTTCCAATATTCCAATTCTTGGATTTTAGATATGCTGATTTTGTTCTATAATATCAATATACTTTCTTCTAAATCATGTACAAGAGTTGGCTTTTCTCACATGATACTTCACTTCTAATGCTTTTCCAGAATCTCTATTTTGAACAAGTCGCTACAATGCTTAACTGCTACAACCAGTTAAAAAATTGGAGGAAAAAAAATGCCATTAACCCTCAATATTTGTGGATCTGTGAATACAACATTGTTATGTAAATATGGCTATATCCCAATAGTCTTGAAAGATTTTTACTTTGGGGCTGTAGTTTACCAGAGCATCCGAGGGGATTGTATCAGTATTTTATATATTCACCTCAAAGAGCAAAGTCATCTCTTAGGTGTTGGCATTTAGAATATGGATTTAAAAGACTTTGAGAAAGTCCAGAGTCAGAGTGATGGATGGATAAACAGTCATTTGGTAGAAAAATTATTTTTCCAGTCAGATGTTCTGGATTATGCTGAGATAACCCCACAATCTGAAAAATCTACATAGCTTAAAGCAACAAGCTAATTTTCAGTCTGGCTAAAGGTCAGTGCCGGATTGGTCTTAGAGAGGGAAGAAGAAAACTGCTGTGTTCCACCAAGTCACTCGGGGATCCAGGCTAGGAGAGGATCCAGCCTCTGATGTTGCTGACATCTAAATACAGGAATCTGCTGAGACAGTGTGAGTGAGAACAGGGGTTATGCTTTGCCTTTGAAATGCTTTGCTCAGAAAAGACACCTGACTTTTCTCCTATGTATCATTGCCCAGAACTGGTTATATAACCACGCCCCACTTCAGGGGAGTGGGGAAGTGTAACTTCCAGGGACCTGCAGAGAGAGGAGTATAGGACAGGCTGGTGAATTTGTAATGTCTTCCACAAAAACCAGTACCAATTAATTGAGTGTTAAGTGTATTGGGAATTTTAGAAAAAGTGGAAAAGGAATATAAAAAAAATTATAGGCTCTTTTTTTAATGTTTATTTATTTTATTTATTTATTTTTGGCTGCGTTGGGTCTTTGTTGCTGAGCGTGGGTTTTCTCTAGTTGTGGCGAGCGGGGGCTACTCTTCATTGTGGTGTGCATGCTTCTCATTGTGGTGGCTTCTCTTGTTGCGGAGCACGGGATCTAGGCACACGGGCTTCAGTAGTTGTGGCACAAGGGCTCAGTAGTTGTGGCTCATGGGCTCTAGAGCACAGGTTCAGTAGATGTGGCGCATAGGCTTAGTTGCTCCACAGCATGTGGGATCTTCCCTGACCAGGGCTCGAACCCGTGTCCCCTGCATTGACAGGCGGATTCTTAACCACTGCGCCACCAAGGAAGTCCCATATAGGCTCTTTTTTAAAATCAAATATTAAACTAGAATTTTAATATCTCACAAAAAATTGGAAAAATTAACTGAGAACTTTAAAAATCTGTAGCAGAGACATAGTGAGTGCTCTTCCCCTTCATAGGCCCTCCATTCCATTGTAATGTGACCCAAAATGCCCATATGTGCACCATAGCGGCACAATGGCGAAGGTTAGTCTTCATTGTCCTTATTTTTTATAATTAAATTAAACTTCCGTTACATATGGCAGATTTGGTCTTCCTATACTTGTGTGACCCCTGAGTCATGTAAAATCACTGCATCATTTAATCACTGAGTGCTTTCCACAGATCTTGACCCTGATGTTGATCCTTTATCTAAGCTGCCCCAGCATCTGAAGACCAAGCCTTGTTAGTGTTAGAAGTGCATTTGGATCCTTCAATATAGGGTCCCCACTTTATGTGTGTAGTCCGGTATCTAGGGCTTCTCTAAACATCGACTCACCTATTTTCTCATTAGAACCATGTTGCATACATTAAGTTGAACAAAAAAGCAACTAAGTACCATTTGTAGTCATGGCTATAGAGTATGAGGGGAAAAGAGATACTAGAAAAGAGAAAAGATGATACGAGATTTTTCTTAAAGATACTCTATATGGAACTAGAATTCAGAACAGGGTGAAAAAAAGAGAAAACTGTGGTCAGGGATTAAAAGACATTTCTGAGTGAGAAATGTATAGGGTCCCGAATCCCCCGTTTCGAGTTCCAAAATCCCAGGGAAAGTGTTTTGTTTCTGTCAGTTTGGTAATAAACTCATTAGAAACAGAACCCAACCTGAACTGATAAGAGGTTTTTAATTTTGAATGTATCCCACTTCGTGTAAATACCTATGTGTTTCATTGCAGAAATGTTAACATTTATTTATGGAGTATTAGCTCAGATCCTAGTAGGGATGTTGTGAAGTCTAGAATATGCACAGTTTATACTCAACTCTGAGACATTAAGAATCCAAAGCATTTGGCCCCAAGGGTTTCCAATAAGAAATTGCGTACCTCTAGACAAAAGCCCATTTGGGTGAAAATTAAGAGGTCTGGGTTTAAGCCCTGGGTGTAGTGATTGCTGCCCACTATTTAGTTGTAATTTTGCCTCTCCGTGCTCCATCTCCTGGATTTGCAATGTCAAAAGTGTGTGTGGGTCACAGATTTCCAAGGTGTTTTCCTCTGCTAGTGCTCTCTGACTTTACTAATTTTCACATTCGATCCTCTAAATTCTCCACATTTACTAACTTCTAATACCACACATTATGTCCTTTGAAGCAAAATCGTTTTCTAGGGGATAGGCACAGCCCTGAGGTCCCCAGGACCACACAGCTTCCTTCATGTCAAATAAGGTGTGATGAGTTTATTTAGGGGATTTATTTTCTTAATCCCAGAGTGTCCACAAAGAAAAAATATTGAAATGTTAAAGCGATTGAAAATTGATTTAGACATAAAATGAAGAGAAGAACTTTAACTTTGTATTTGCAAATTAGCTCATGGTTCTCCCAAATCATTTGGTTTTTATTTTGGCTTTTTAATATACAGCATAAAACCTTTTAGACCTCTACAAGAATTGTGGTTTAGACTAAAAGAAATACTTTATGATGTTGTCTGTGTAAAGATGGAAAATAATACTTTATTACAGATGTTGTGGTTGTGTCCCAAATTCCCAAATCAATGTCATTTTTGTTAGAAGTGGTCGATCTTATTCACACAATAAAATAACTCATTTGATTATTCCCGGTAATGTTCTTATATACATATTATGAGCCAGACTCTGCTCTTTCATAGGCAGGAATTCCTCCTGACATCAGTACTTTAAATTGAATCTGACTGATTTCTAATTGACTTTATGGGAGGGTGTGTGTGTGTGTGTGTGCATGTGTACACACCTGTGTATGTGATGTGTTTCCATGTGTCCAAAGCCTGGCTTTAGACATTTATATCAATTTATTTTAGAACTTTTAAAAAAAAATAAGATCTTTTTACAGAGCTTTTCATTGTTAAGACATACTTTTTAACCAAAAATCCAGAACAGCTTTTATTTCAGTTGTGAAAATAAAACAACTTTATTTATTTCATTGGGAGGGACTATCACTTTAAATAAAAATATACCTAAAATTTTAGAGGATGTCTTACAAGTTCACAGTGTATCAGTTAGTTATTGCGGCTTTGCAAACCATCACAAATCTTAGTGACCTAATACAACAATGAATTGTAAGTCTTCATGATTTGGCGGGTGGGCAATTGTGACGTTTCCCTGCCTTCAGTTGGACGTCAGCTTGGCTTAAAGTTTCAGGATGGCCTCACTCAATGCCTGACAGCTGGTGCAGGCTGTTCTGTTCTCCATGTGCCTGCTAGACACCCATAAGCTCACTAACCCTGTACGCCATGCTGAACCGACGTTCCCAAGAGTGTCCAAGCAGAAGCTGCAAGGCCTCTCAAAGTCTCGACCCCAGAACTCATACAACGTTAGTTTAATGACTTTCTATTGTTTAAACAAGGGAAAAGGACAGCCAGGATTCCATGGGAGAGCAAGTAGCAACATCGGGGGCTGTGTACACAGGGAGAGGTAATTCGATGGAGACCTATTTTATGGATATATCACCAGGAGTCTTAGAATTTGCAAGAGACTCTAAAGGCCTTCCTCAATTTTTTGTTTTTTTAAATTTCCTCCATTCTTTTCCTTAAGGTGACATGCTTTCATCACAACCAATCTTCCCTCACTTTACAAAGTCAAGCATACTTCTTGCCCAGCCATCATTGCACTGTAGCTCATTATTCTGAGATGCTAAACAAAGGGGGTGTATAAAATATTGTTGTCGGTGAAGTGGACTCCTTGGTATTCTTGAATTTGGGCATAGTACAGAGTGGAGAAAAAGTCATAGTAATTTTTTAAAGGATTTTTCTTGCATTTTTACCTGTGCTACTGTCAAAAAGTACATCACTTTAAGGGGAAGAGTCCTATGAGAGCTACGCAAATAGGCCTCTGAAGGAAATACTCCAGGGTGAGCCGCCTACTTTAACTCATTGCAAAGCTGCATGCTTTGGCTGTCAGTCTTGTAATATGTTTATATCGTTTTCATCAACTGTGTACTAAATAGATTTATAATGATAACTCCATCCAGAGAGACAATTATAAAATATAAATTGTTGTGGTCACAGAATTCTACTTTTAGAATTTCAATTACATACATTGTTCTATTGCAAGATTCCATGATCAATAAAAGATTTCTAAGCCCCAAAATATATTACAGTAGGATAAACTTCTTTAATGGGAATGGAATGGAAATTGAGTTCAAGAAGAGAAAGAAACATTATAAAATTCCTGACTATTCAATAACATCCTGTGCATATTTTTTTTTGAATTTTGTTTCATTTATTTTTTTATACAGCAGGTTCTTATTAGGTATCCATTTTGTACATATTAGTGTATATATGTCAATCCAATCTCCCAATTCATCCCACCACCATCCCCGCATATATTTTTTTTAAATGAATGATGGTCCAAAGGAAATCCCTATGGTATTTACATTTCATTGGATACATTTTAAAGAGTGGCGCAGCGCTTTCATTTGTAAATGTCAGTATTTACAATAGACCAGAAATTACATGCTTTGAAAATATTTAGATTGATGAGAAAATATTTTGCATATCTACTTGTTATATGCTAGAGGGTACACAGATTGTCCAAAATTTTAGGTGTTATGTGAATATCAAAAAAAAAAAAAAGGAAAATCACTAATTTATAGCGCAGTCTAACTCACTGTCCTAGACTTCAGGGCAAAACAAACATCCTGTTGGTTGTCTGGAAGAAGCTGAACAGGCAGTGAGATGCAGCTCAGGTTATCACTAATTTCACAGGGCTTAAGCCAGGCTGAATACGAGTAATCGCTAAGGACGCTTGGCTGCATAAGAACCCCCATATCTAAGACTATTCAGCACAGTAACATCATAATGAAAAGCAGGTTCAGATTCATACTTGGGCTTTTCGTAGCTACCATTTAGATGTGATCCAAGGAGATTAATGGCTAACATTTTTATAGTCATGGAATACTTTGAGGATCTAACAAAAAATGTGGATATTCTCATAATTTACACTACCCTTGCTCCACACCCACATAAAAGTGCGTATGCACTCACACACCTAAGTTTGCATAATAATTTCAGAGGATTCTGGATGTGATGCCCAGGTTTTCATGGATCAAATTTAAGCGCACCAGATTTAAGGGGAAAGAATCACATCTTCCCCCTGCTTTGAAAGCCCCCCACACTGTACATTATGGATGTTCAGTATTCAGCAAATATTTGTTAATGATGATATCAGATATTTGTCTTCCTTCACATTGCTTTTTGATGGCCATTTTCAAACAACCTAAACTCAGCATGAAAATATCATTTTGGAAGGGGATGAAAATTCCCACTTTCAACATACTTCTGAAAGCATTTTGTAATAGACCAGAGTGACTGAGAAAACACCTATCAGGCTGAGCCCCGTTCCATTCTGAACACACCACGAACAGATTTTTTGCTTTCATACTCCAAATTTTCTTATCTCAACTCAGGATCAAACTTTCCATGAAGAATTTATTGTATGCAATTTAGTATTTCACATATTCTACTTTGAAATAATTTAATATCATAACAATCAAAAATAGGACAATAAAGAAAATCACCTGTGTGGTTCTATTAACTTTCCTTCTCCCTTGCTTAGTTTCAGAGGTTGCCTCTGTCTAGAGTTTTATTCATTAAAACGCAAATCTTAATTTTGACTATGGGAGGTGCTAGCTAGTTAAGCTTATCCCTATTCCTTGAGGAAAGAAAAGTATCATGTGAGTTATAGATTTGTTAATATTAGTACTTAAATGTCCAAAAGTATAAAGATATAAATTCCTTTAAACACGATATTTTTCTTAATTTTAATATCCTGAGGACCACTAGGTATACAGTTAATATAAAAGCAGTGTATTTTCTGCAATAAATACAACATGATTTTTAAAAATATTTTATGGTTTTGTTTTCACATACAGACCTCCAGATAGTCAAATTCACACAAAATAGTATTTTTGAAGCAGATTGAACAAATCTTTTAAACATACATTGCTATTTCCACCTGACAGGCTGATGGTCTGTCATTTGTACCCCTTTAACAGAGAAAGTTCAAGGATTCCTCACTTACTTATGTGATAAGTAAAGGCTGAATCCCAACCCATTGGTTGGTTTAGCTACAATTATATTCCATTTATTTTAGGTGACGACCTAAGAAAATCATAGCTAAGCTGGGCTGACTGCTGTGAAATGCAAAATACAAACCTATATGATATTAATAGCTAACATTTATTGAGTGCCTAACGCGTGCTGGGCCCTGTTTTAAGGACTGGCATCTTACTTAATCCTCGTAATGAACTTATGTGGTAGGTATTATTATCCCATTTCACAGATATATGGACTGGGGCTCAGGGAAAGCAACTTCTTCCAATCACACAGCAACAGATGGAATCAGGTTTCAAATGCACGGGGTCTGGCTCTAGACCAGTTGGTATTTAAATATAAATAGAGAGTAATTAAAATTAAAGAAAATTTAAAATTTGCTTTCTCAGTTTCACAAGCCAAATCTGCTCTAGATTACTCTGCTTTACCAACCACTAGGAAAAATTAAACTGCAGTTTTATTTTAACCACAAATGACTTTATAAATGATAACCACATTATTAAATTTGCTGATTATTTTCTCTTGTTGACAACAATTAATATTTCTCATTACATCACCATTACACAGGCAAAATGTTTTCATTGACAAAACCTAAGTGACGACTACCACATTCTACACACAGACACTAAATAATGCCTGAAGTATCATGGAAATGTGCCGAAACAATTAACCAGATTAAAAGCGCTGCCAACTCCTGTCTCACCAAGGAAAGATGGCTCATAAGAGAGTGTGAAGGGATTACAAAATTACAATTAAGAAATTTTTAAAAAACTAAAATTTCTGCTTACATTTTAATGCTTAAATAGCAGTTGGAACATTGGGATTCAGCTTATAAATACAATAATGGCATGACAGTTTTTTAAAAACACACTTGACATTACATATATTTAAGTTAAAACTGAAAATTAGAGGATACATTTCAAAGCTTGGGAGATGGAAATAATTTTTATAGCAAATTAGGAATTAACAATCATTTCAATATTTCAACTATTCCATGAATATTTCAAATATTTCAATAAATATTTCAAATGATTTCAATTATTTCAATATTCTTTATTTTATTCAAGATTGAACAGTGAAATTCACTTAAATTACAAAATCTCCAGAGGAGTTAGAAGGCTGTTTAGTTGAAATGCAACGTTGAGGGAAAAAAATGGCAATTTTATTTACCTGTAATTGTGCTAAAATACATTTCAAAATAGAGTGAGCTAAAATTTTAAATGGCGATATAATCCCTATGTGAGGTTGTCATGCAGTAATTTATACTGTTAGGGAAACTTACTATCTGTGCGAGTTGCCTAAGGTTAATCTGCCCTCAGAATTCTAGTTTTAAATCTACATTAACCGCTTCACAGGTTGTATTTGAATCTCCATTATGACATGCAACGTACAACATTTTTCCTAACAATGTTGGTCCACTGTACCTGGTAGGTCTACTTATATTTGCGTCAGAGGATTTCCAAATGGGTATTAATGTCAGAGCTCTCCAGACAGGGCTTTCCTTCCTTCCTATCTTGTTAACAATAATGAAAACTCTGTGGGCCTCTGGCTAGTTGGAGTGTTTAGGAGAGAAAAATGTGTCCTATCGTCTCTGAGACATTTAATAAAGTTTCTTTACTAATACAGAAGAAAAGGTTAAGCAGTAAGTTCAGGATGCCAATTGTGAAGATCTCGTCTCTGCAGTCCTATCTGACTTTTCCCCCATCTTCCCTCTCCCAAGTGTCTGGACCTGCAGCTGAAGCCCTAGCTCCTCCTGGTGCCTCTGGCCAGCGTCTGGGAGCTCATGTAGCCATCCCTGCTTGACCTGGTCCAGGTAAGACAAGGGCTCCTGCTGAATGAGAACCTGAAAGATGTTGCTACTACTGTGAGTCTTCGGGGTTTCATAAACAAGTGCCCTTTGTTGTTGCCGCTGTTTTATAAATGTCAAGAAAGAACATTTTAACATGTTGAGTTTTATTACAACCTGAAATACATGATCAAGAGTAAAAATTCTGGCTGATCGTTCTGTCTCTGTTAACTTCCAAAGATGAATGTTTAAGGGAAAGAAAAAACAATACTAGAATTATTGTATTATGAAATTTAAAACACAAAGTAAGGTGAGAGTTGACACAGACGAAGTGATTTTTCACGTTATCTGAAAGCTTATACTTCAGGTCAGTTTTAGACAGGGTGATAGTGGTCTCCATTCCTTAAAACCTTAGCCTAAAACTCTTCTGTTTATCTGGAATTTTTGCCAAGTTTCTCCATAAAGTATAAATACATCAATGCATGGTCTCAAGGACCGATGGTATCCAGGTCTCCAATTAAAAACTCCACCTACCAGTAACAGACACTGAATCTGTTTAGGGTAAATTAATGATGAGTAAATTTTGGCTTTTGCATTTTTATATATTTATACAGAAACAACCTTAAAATTCGACTATTACTACAGCTCTATTGTAAAAGACCACATTAGTCTGTCGAATATACAAAAAGTAAAGTAATATATTTTATTCTTCACGTTTCCATTTCCTGTTGTTAGAAATAAGAATTTTTTTTTTACTATTGAAGTATTATTGTTCCATTTATGGAACAATAATAGAGAGCTATTTAGTTTTTACCTCTGAATGTCCTGTCCTATGTTAATTTTTTTAAATCATGTACTTATATACACCAAAATAGTATGAAAATTTAAAAAAATCTAAAATGATTTAATAATTTATGACATTAATTTTAGCTTCAATATTGTTGGTATAGTGAAATTAAAATGATTACATAAACTGATAATTTCATCTCATTTATACCAAAGAATTAGTTCATTTGTAATTTTAAATTGTGTTTGAGGGAAATTAGGAAATATTTTAAAATTCACATTGACTCCAAAATTTTCAAGCTTATAAATTCAGACAGTCTCACTTGAATCCTCAAATATCTTAATTTGCTTTGAAGAGAAAGTATTTTTTCTTTCATTCATATAATTCAAAACAGCTAAACAGATTCTACTTCAACAATTTAAATGATTCACATGTGTGAACAAATATGGAAAATCTAAGCCCCAAACAAAATTGCAGACTTAAATTATAACGATAATTTAAAATGTGTGTAATATAATTATAGTATAGGGTCTGCTATAATGAGCTCGGCGATACTATATCTATATCAAATGTGTTAGGACGGTGATATTAGATATGGCTTTCTCTGAGCATTTTTTTACACATTTCTGAATTATGATACCTGTGCCAGAATCAGCCTACTGTATCAAGGATTTTTTGGATGGAGAAACGAATTTTTTAAATTGTCAAAACATGATAGAGCAAACTTCCATTTTCCACATAGGATGTACTAAAATATGAATATCAACTATATGTGAATTTTAAGTGTATAAAGATAGTCATGTATTCATTTTGAAGTATCTCTAAAAGAAAGTTAAAGATATGTAAATTGATAATTCAGATTCAATATCTTTGCATAATCAAAGAAAATTGGAGACATATTAACTGAACTTTTTATACAAAAATATTTTCTTAAACATCTAAGAAATATATCAAATCACAATTCAGACCCTCTTTTGACAATCACAACTTTGTTAATTATTAAATTAATATTGTATTGTTAGCTTGACAAATATGCACCATTACATCACAAAAAAGTTTAGTGTGGTAACAGAAAACTACTATGTAGGCGGTAATGTTTATAGTGAGTAGTTCTATGACAAAACACATGAGGAATTATTCTATTTGTTGTTTGATAGGTGTGTACAGCTTAAATTTAAAAGTCATTAATTCCAGATTGAGGCAGGAAAGTAATGCAGTTATTGTCTTGAAAAGTGATGGGCAGTGCACAGTGAACTCAAGGAACAAATATAGCGTAATATAAATTGTTTATATCCAAATAGTCATCCATCCATCCATCCATCCAACCATCTGTCCATCTATCCATCTACCAACCATTGAACAAAGAGCTGTCGGAAATGAATAACTACAGCGCACAAAACCCTGGTACCAGTAAGATATGGTGGGTAGAGCTTATCCCCTAGTGGTGAGATATGCAGGAAATTAAAATACAGACTCCGATGAAATAGTGCTAAATATGTAGAATTTTTCCTGTGGTGGCCCTTAGAAAGAGGTGACAAATTCAAAATGAGTCAGCAGAGGATGTTTCCCAAAGGAAAGCAGAAATGAGTCTCGGTGGGTCAAGTTCGGTACCGTTAGTAACAGGCAAGCTCCAGAGGTCACCTTATTGTTCTATCAGTTCCTAGCACAGACTAAACACGCGGTTGGGTGTCTGTAAATATTTACACCATAACGAAGGAGAGAAGTGCTGTCCAGGCTGAGGGGAGGCACATGAGGCTGAGTCTGAGAAGGAGCTACAGGTGTGCCTGGGTTGTGCAGAGCTGAGCGCTATAGTGGGAGGGATGCGGCACACACTAAGAGCCAGATGGTGAGTCATATGGAAATTATGAAAACTGATGAGATAACATCTCCTCTGCTTTGAACTCTGCTGCAAAAGACAAGATTATGTTTAGACACTGAGACCTGAATCAATAAAAGAACAGAAAGATCCGTCCAAAGACGGGAGCACGAGGTCTTTAAATCAAGCCTATTTCACAATAGCTTTTCTCCACGGTGCAAAGAAATCTTGGCTTTTCAGAAGTAATTGTTGTACAGAAATAAACTGCCCTCCTCGGAGCGAGGAGCATTTTCCTTGTAGTTAGCGGCTTTTTCATAAGGACTAGATTCTGAATAAACAAACAGCAGCCTAAGTTGATCTATATTATTTACTGCTCCGTGCTCTGTAGGAGGTTTCCCCCTGCTTCGCTCGAAGCCTGCCGGGGTCCAGGGCCTGGCTGCCAGGTGTGGACCTTGACGGATGAGGGCACCGTAACCTGCTGACCCCACCCCCAGCCCTGGTTTCCGGGCTGCCTTTTTATCTCTGCTTTTGCCTTCTCTTTCACTCCTTCTCTCTAAAAAGCCTGAGGAGCCCTGGGCCCATGGCTTGCGGTCTACTGTCCCCATGCCCTGCCCCGGGTGGACTTCTTGGCTTGCCCCTTCATGTGCCTGTTGACCCTGACTTTTGGATTCTGATTCAAGTTGAGGTAATGCCTCCTCTCTAGTTTCTGATTGTGGCTGGATTTTGGAATGACATGTCACCCTTCATTTACCTTTATCAGACATTCTGATTTGGGCTTTCTGACATTGCCTCCCCACCTGGGCTGCTGACCCTTGATTCCAGACTCAAAAGGCTTCCAGGTTTTATTTATTTATTTATTTAGATGTTGCACAACGGCTTTCATGCCTAAGAAAGGTAATCCCTGCTCTCTAGCAATTCACAGACAAAGACGTGCATGCTACACCTCTCCGCCTCACGGGACTTCACTGTACCTGCTGGGCTGGGTGGAAACGAGCACATTCAGCTTCTAAGGATGGCCCCATCTGTAGTGGGCAAGCAGGCCCTCCTCTACGTCCAAAAGAAGCTTGATCTGGTCCTTTAAAAAATGCATTTTACATCAAAGCAAGTGTGCTTAAAATCAGATTACCTTTTTTAAAAAAAAAAAAAAAAACAATGATATTTCTTAAAATCCTTACAAAGAATCTTGAGCAAATAGTGTTTTTCCTAGTCTGTCTCCCTGCAATTTTGGATTGTACAGATTAGAGTGAAGTTATGTATAAACACAAGCTTAGACTACTTCCCAGCAGAAAATTCTTTCTAAAAGCCTGCTGCTGCTTGTGCTGAGAAATATGTGAAATAACTCTTTTACAAAGTAATAGAAGTTTTAAGTCAAATTATGCTAATTTTTATATAAATAGATACAAATTAAGGGGGGTAATAAGATGCAGTATGAATCATGCCCAATCTTCTTAGACTGCCCTTATGGATGAAAAAAAAAATTTTTTTTCTAGTTAGGAGATGGAAAATATTATATGTTAAGCGATTTCTCAATTGCCAGTTGACTCATTAATACACATTTAAGAAATTCATACACTAACAAAATTACTTCTCTTCCATTTTTCCAAGAGTTTCAAACAAAAATTAATTTACCCTTCTATCAATAGTGTAAGATCTTTTGTTGTAGTCACTATATTCTGTGGGCACAAAAGCCTCTCATGTAGAATAAACCGTATAGACCACAGTTATTGCATAAATAATCCAGAGTTTTGCAGGGATTTTGAGGTGTTTTAGCAGCATGGATACATTTTTTTCTTTAATATCAGTTTTCCATAGTCAACTAGTTAACTCCTGCTGTATCTTTAAATGGGTCTTAAAATGTCAAATGACCCTCATGGCTCTTCCGAAATATTTAAAGGAAGTTTTTCCACATCAAACATGTCCCTTCTATCTTAGAGACAGTTTTAAAGTTTCTAAATGCTGATCTATCTTTTCACTACTATTACTACCAGCTCTATCACCATCATATTATGTGGGACTATAATTGACTTGCTTGAAGAATGGTAGTTAAATGCCAAAATAAATCAGTGACAAATAAATTCTATGTGACAAAATGTACAGCAAGTGTTTATCAAATTGACTATAGTCTCCTTTTCCTTAATACTATGTGTGTGCTGAGTGTCTCTCTTCCTTCCTTCCTTCCTTTCTTCTTTACTTTATTTTGCTTTTTTTGTTTTTCTGTTCTGTCTTTCATCCTTTCATTGTCCCTCTGCCTTTCTTTTTCTTTTATTTATTCTTTGCCTCTGCTGTCCTTAGTTACAAGTCCGGGCTCCTTCTACTTCTTCCAGTATCAGAGCTGCCCAGAAGCAGCACTGAATCTGCCTTCTTCCAACGTGATTTGAGAGAACAGATAATAAATCTCAGAAAAGACAGAGGAAAAGATGGTTGAGATCGTTTATTTCCTCCTTAGGCTATTTTGTTGTAGCTGTTTTGTGCACTGAGACTCTCATGGTGCTGCTAAAACTTACAGAGGGTCAAAGATGCAGGACTAACCACTGAGTCGATTCTTGAAGTTGTTGACAACTAAAAATAAACGTTAAGAATTCTTTGGGGATCAATAGTTTCCTAATACCTTCTTAGGCAGATTTCAAAGCCCTCAAGTGACAAAACAGTGAGGTGACCTAGGAAGTCATCTTTCTGCATATTTTTATATTAAACCCTCCGCTGGTACCAACCATCTGTCTTGTGCCTATTTAGTTGAAGTTGGTGCCATAGTCCATTGCATAAGTGCTTCCAAGTTCTCTCCAGCCAGAGTCCTCCCACCTCTGAGAGCCCTTGACCTGCTTAACAGACATTGGGCCCCCTGCCATGGGTGCAACTGTGTGCCTGTACATGGCCAAACTAGCCTGGCTCTCGAATTTATGTAGACAAATTCACAGTGTTGTTTGGTTGTGATTTATGATTTGTTTTTGAAATTGCAAAATCACTTTGATGTGAACTGCTGTTCTCTGAACCCCCTCCAGACGTGTTTAAAACTCCAGATTTGTCAAGCAAAAAAAAATTTTAAATAATAGTAAAGGTTAATATTAAGGAAAGAGAGTTCATCAGGACTTTGGGTTTGGCAAACTATCTTGGACTGTCTTGCAAATTTTTTTGGTTTGGCAAGATTTGTTTGGCCAAGCATTTCTCTCTTAATTTTTAAACCCTTGAGTATTTCAGGGGAAACTTAATCCGTATGTTTCTGGTTCATTGCCTCTTAAATCCTCAAAATGTTGTTTTCCAAAGGCTTTCTAGTGCTAAAAGAGGTTTATCAGACACTATACAAGTTCTCAAAAGGGTTTTTTACCTCAACTTGTGGATCCCACTGGACATGAACTCAAACTCCTAGAGTTTGGTTCTAAATTTAACATCAAGAAAGACTGACTGAGACCCAAAGCAGTCCAGCTGCAGTGAGCCCTTAGAAAAGCACTACATTATTGGAAGAACACATGTGTTGAATGGAACGTACAAATAAAAGCGCACCCAAAAAAGCGAAGTTTGAGGGATTGATGGCAAGCCTTGCAAGGAATGACTGTTGTATACATTTCTATTTGACTAGCTTTCCTTTTCTTGTTAATTTCCCCAGCCACTCCTCCTTGGTCCCTCAGCCCCATTGTGCCCTGGGTACTCCATTTCATATATAAAAAAGGAAAAATATTAAGAAGCATTCTAATAATCACGAGAGCGAAAAGGATGAGGAAAAAGGCATAAGAACTTATTGTCTAGAATGCATCTTGTAATTTCCATAATTAACTAAAAAAATTCACTCCCTGCCAGTATATTTGATTTAACATCCTCCAGAGTGTAAGGTTACATGGAATAAATAGCTAATTGGGTTAATTTAATAGCAGGTTAAATCTTTCTTTTATTTTGTCTAAAAGGCACATTAAAATAGTGCCATTTTCAAGTGGTCTTGGAAGTCTAAAGTAGAGTTTCTTGATAAAAAAAATATATAGCTTTCCCACTGCTGGGTTTATAGTGGGAGTTGCTGGCATCGGTCCAGTTCACCACATGAAAATCTAAGCTCCCTGTATAAATGCAGAATTTAGTGTTGGGTCTTAAGGTTTTGTTTGGCATCTTGCCAAAGATGTTATGCGTTTAGCTGGGAAAATTGCCTGGAAGTTAATTGAGAGGAAAACACTAATATACAACCTCCCCCCTCAAGAAAAAAAAAAAAAAAAGCCATGGATATGCATACAGTGCTGTTCATTGATAAGATTTGTATGTATATAATAGAGACTTACAGTAAAGTCGATCCCAAGATTGCTTACGATGGATTTTCACTGATAATCCACCCAACATCTATCTGTCCCTTTGTGAATGTCCAGAGTTTCCCTAGGATCAGGATTTCCCCACAACACCTCCTCACTAGAGGTATGGGGGTCATTGAAGTCCCTTTAAAAATGTTACTAACGGATGGGTGATTATTCCAGCATTCAGGAAAGGATATATATTAATTCCATCTCTTAATGAAATGTTGTTAAAGGGACATTTTAATGCAGGACCTCAGTCTCTTCCTTCCAGATGAGACGAGTGGAATTGGCTTTGGATCCCCTTCACCCCCCGGAAGACCACCAGTGCCTGTTTCACCCATCGGGTCTGGTCTCTTCAGGGCTAACGGAGCCCTTCTTAATCGAGACTTTATGACATTTATTTTGTCAACAGTCTCAGGACCTGAATTTTGCTACCCCCGGCAGCTAGCTTGTGCTTTCTCCCTAGCGCTTTTTAATTCACTGTTCCCTTTTAATCAGTGATCTTTTCCCATTTGTGGCATGCCCCCCAACTTGATTTTTTTTTTTTCAGACTAATAATTACGATAGAGAACTGCAGGAGTTTCCAGGGAGTTAACAGCCATATTTCCTTCTTTAAAATGAAAGTACAGCGTGTTAGTTGTAGATGTCTGTTTACTGTTATTAGCAGATCAAATTTATCTGGGAGACGCCACTCATACCATCATGCCACGTGAGTAATTAAGTCACGGCTCCCAGCATCTTCCCACCATCCACACCTTCCTCCCTTTCAGGCTCCCTCTAAGCCTTGGATAGAAAAATGACACTTCTCAAAACCGGAGTCCAGCCTGAAGCTAGGAAACCTTGCTCTTCAGTGACAGAGCTCGCAGTAAGTGGGCTTCTTGCTCACTTTCAGAGCCTTTCTTGACGGTTCTCACCGTGGTCTTGGAGACAGAGCTTGAAGGGGAAGGGCAGGAAAGACAGAGGAACAAAGCTGAGAGGTGGGGTGCGCTTCAGGCTGGAGAGTGAGGGAAAAGTGATCCTTTAATTGAGTGTTCTTTTGTACCTGGACTGTATCTTTTTGATGTGTTAGGGACAGGAGCGAAGCAGAAACAATGAAAGTTTGCTACTGTATGAATTCCCTCTCCTTCCCCTTAATCCTGTCCTTATTGGGGCCTTGGGGGGAAAGCTGATAATTTTGGTGAGCCCTAAAAGAAACGCCATGGCTTGAATTCCTGCCACCATCCCCTTGATAATGAACAGCCCTAATGAATGCGGGTAAGTGGTAGGAATCTGTGACCAGCTGCATCGGGGCAGGTAATACAGCTCAGATTTAATTGGGAGCAGGTATTGGAAGGCTGTATTACTTTAATTGGTGAGGGGTTTTCTAAATGGAAAGGACAAAGTATAATGGACAAATTGTGCAGTACAATAGCACTTAAGCTGGGATTGTATGCATTCGTTAATCTGCTGAGGAATGAGGCAATTCTAAACAATTTTCTCAGTGAAACCAACTTCAGAAAGCTTGTCCCTTTTGTTCTCCCTTGGGAAAATGTAAGATTGAAACAGAAAATACCTTTACCGAGGCAATCATTTGCCACGTGTGGAAAGCGGATACAGCTGTAAACTATGAAAAAGGGATCTTTGTAGTACAATAAAGGATAGAAAAAGAGATAAAGCTTGGGATAAGAGTGGGCCTGTCACTGCATCTAAAGGAGGAATAAAGTGATGGCATTTACAGTGACAGACGAGAATCTAAAGAGAACGCAGGACAGTTGAGAGAGGGAAATTTGATATTTAAAAGAAAGGGCTGTGATAATTAAAAGTAGCATTACATTAAACTGTTACGCATGTCATTAATGACAGAAGGAAACTGGTGCCTTTTAAACAGTTAATGATTCCTATAAAACCATCCTTGCAACCTTACACTTTTAAAAGTCTATATGAACATAAACCTGGTCTCACAGGTTGTATTTCTGATATCTAACTTTCCTTAAAATTATAAAAAGCGATTCGATTGGAATTATACTCCAGTAATTGTGTGGCATTGTCCATGGACAACTGTCCCAGCCCTGGGCAGCCAGGGGAAAGGATGGATGGAGACCAGCCAGGGAAACATTGCTATAAAAGGCTCTCGTATTGATACGTGGGTATAAAATGAGCCCAAGGGACGATCATTGCCAAGCACATGCTATTGCCTTGTTTTCCTTTGATAATTTACATTTGACAACATCCAAGAGCATATCTATGGAATGGCATTTATGAGGGAAAAAAATTTCTTCCTGATTTGTGGTTCAGCGACCAGCTCTGATGAGACTATTTAAGTGGGTTTTCAACTGGTTTAAACGTAATGGTTGAAGAGCCATTGTACTTGAGCTCTTTTAATGGGGCTCTTACCCTTGTCTGTTTCATTACAGGTGGGGAACCTGGAAAGATTGTATGTCCTCTGGAGTTCACGGGGGTTTGGCAGCGGTAGAAGCAAAACAAAACGGAGCATAGAGGGAGTGTGGAACAGACTTTCCCAAGATCCCCAGGTGGGTTTCATGTACTGCTTACCTGAAGAGTGAGACTGGTTCAGCTTCCCACACTGGCTGTAAAGGCCGAATTATCTTACCTCGGCTATTGTTCGCTGCTAGAGCCAAATCTACAAAGCTACGGTTTATAGAAAGAATTCTTTGGAAGGGAAACTGTTTTGCTATCCGCACATCTAGATCCACATACTGGACAGCACATATTTGGCCTCAATCTCCTAAAGTACAGACTATGAAGAAAAAAGCCCCTTAGTGGGAAATCATATTTCTTCTAAAAGTAGAGTAAAACCAGTAATGGGTGTTGGTGCATAATGGAAAAATCTGCCTGAAACTCAGTCAGAGATGCCATAAACTATAAGAGAAAACCAAAAATCAGTCACACTAAAACATGCTCACAAAGCACAGCCAAGAGTCTCACTACCTTAGCACATTTTAAAAGATGTGTGTAATAATGGAGACTCAAATTATTACTGCGTTTCCACGTTAAAAAAATTAGAGTCTGTCAAACCCCTTGAGGGAAGAGAGGAAGGAAAAGTGGAAAATAAAGAGTTAGGGTTCCAAGTTATTATTTTAAGAATTGTGACAATTGGGGCCTCACAGTACTTATTTACACTGAAGAGGCACCACCTATGCTTTTAATTGTGTGCGTGCGTGTGGGTGTGTGTGCATGTGTGTGTGTCTGAGCATGATTGAAGTTGGTGAAGTGTGACTATGTTATATACAAGTGTGACAAAAAAACTAAGTCAGAAAAAAATGCAATTAGGACAAGTCAAGTTTGTGTGGAATCCCCCGCCCCTGTCCCCAGTCCCCCAGAATTAAAATGAAGCATTCCTTCTGTCCTTTCTTTACCCCCAGGCCCATTTCTTCTTACTGGAAGGATAGGGAAAGAATGTCTCCCTTGGTAAAAGTCCTACACAAACTGTAGCTAAAAACCATTCGGCATTGGTAATATCAACTTATACACAATCCCACTATCCTAGAGCTATTTACACTGGGCAAGTGAATAACAAAGAAGAATCTTGTTACACACATACACACACAACCACACACAGAGAGACAGACAGACAGACACACGTTTATTAAATACCTTTTATGAGTTAGTTAATTCAGCTAGTTGACCTTGTGTTCGTTCTTCTTACTGACAACAAATGCGGCAATCGTAGAATTGTTTTCCAAACATTCAATTAGAGGCTTAGCAACCATACCTATCAACAAAAAAGAGATTTCAATTAAATTTGGTGAGGGAAAATCTTACAGATGGAATTATATCCTTTTCTACCACTGAGCTATCCAAAGGTTTAGTCATCAAGTAGAGGATCAAAATAGAGGGCTGATAGGACTTGGGAGTTTCGTGAGATGAAATCCTTCCTATGCAGATGACATCTCCTGGGACTTCTGCATCTGAACTTCTCCATCATCCTTCAATCTGCATCTTATGACAATTCTAATGACCCCAAAATACTCATCCCCTACTCTCTCATGTAAGGAGAAATATTCAATGTAGGACATTTAGGTCTAAATTTGATGTTCAATATTTATCACTTATGGTACCCATCTATACAGAAAGAGAGATAAGGACAGACACACACACATACACAGTTAAAATAAATATTAAATTTTATGTAATACCACAGGACACCAAATAGAAAAATACTACAGTGAAATTTCCAAGTTGTTTCAGTAAATGGAATACATGAAAAAGAGGTACTAATTTTCAGAGCCATATTACCACTTTCAATGAGAATAAGGGATAAAAGAGTTTAGGAATCTCATTGAAGAAGCTTATGCTCTTAACTATTTCTGAGCATCCTTGTGTATAGGTATGCATTGGCCAGTAGGGTAAATTATAAAATAGTGATATTAAATATTACCCTTATTTGTGTGTTAAGCTAAGATGTATCTAGGTATAGAAAAATACAATACTTTGAATAATGCATATGTGTCTTCTGAAGCATTTTAAAAATGAATTGTATTCATTCATCAGCATTGGATAAAATCTAAGCTCTCACAAAGTGAGTATTTACTGACTGTTCTATTTTGACATTATTCAACTCTGTCTGGAGCATATACAAATTTTGTGCTTTTTATGAGATGTAATTAATCAATGAAATGAAAAGAACTTCCCATGGGAAATACCCTTCAACCGTTTGGAATAGAAATTGAAACTTGAGAAATGAAGAGAAAACGAGAAAAAATATTAGAGCTTCTTTTAGGTTGAAAAATGTTGTAGGGATTTGCAACTGAGACCTCCTGCATAAAATTAGGAATCTAGAAGTTCTGCTCACTTCATTAAAAAGGCAAATAAAATATCCACTCCACCATCCCACAGTACAAGAAAATATGCTTTCACTTTTCAAAGCTCCATGTGGAAATATTTTCTATGAGAAATAAAAACACTAAATCTATGCCACACTCAGCTTGGGGGGCTGGTATTCATTTTAACTTGGGGTGCTTTGTATGTGTGTATCTCAAGTTGGATACCCCAGCAGAAACAAAGACAAAACTGTCTATAAGATGATTCTACAACACAGGGCATCCAGTTCACTTAGGAAAAAAATGAAGGTAAGGTGAGCTCATGATTCAAAGGTACAAACCAGGTAAGAAAATATACCAGCATCAAGAGAACCAGCAGACACAATAAATAGGAAAATTGCCATTCTCACATACCTAAGTTAATATTCTAAAATTAATACTCTAGAAGTGAGAATAAAATACTGATATTTAAAATCATTAGAGAAACAGAAGTTGGTATGGAAATCACAATGAAAAAATAGCATATTACGGGGGGAGAAATCAGAATTTTGAAAGAGCCACATAAAAATCTCACTATTTTAGTACCTGAACTCAAGTAATGTACAGAGAAAGAATACTTATATCCTTAATTCCAAGAAATATCCATTATATATGTGTTGATAGGAAGACAAACTAATGAACTTATTAAAGTTTTGTGTTTTATATTCATAGTTGTTGAAATTTTAAAAATGGCAACCTACTTACAATATTAGGTAATCACTGAAAATATCTAGAACAATGAAAAGAAAAAGAAGTTGGTCATGAAATGTTGAACTTGATTATAAAGATTTTGGCCCTTTCCTAGAGGTCTTAGAAGATAATGAGAGAATAAATAAAAGATTTCTAGACATAACTAAATGAGAATCCTTGGGAGAGTGATGTCTACAAAATGGCTTACTAGGAAGCCCCACGCCTTCTTTTCCAAACAGAAACAACAACAACAAATAAAGAGAAATTATGTGAATCAACTTCATAGGTTCTCTGGAACACAATCAAAGGTTTACAACAATCAAGCAAATGCTAAATCAAGAAAAAGTCATCTTCAAAATGTTAAGCAGTTTCATAGTGTTTTTACCCTGCATTCCCTCATCCCCTCCCCAGCACACAGAATATTGATCATGAGCAAGGGAAGCCTAGTTACCAATCACCCTCCTTCAACTGGAGGGAGCAGAGCAGAGGTTATTTGCAAATTACTGTGTATGTTTATTCTAACCTGGCTGGGGGATACATGAATAGTGACTTGCTCATCTCTGTCTCACATAATTTGGAACATAGATAGGAAATGCCACCAGTAAAAGCTACAAGGGACAACAGATCCGCAGACACCTATGACAAGAGATTCTGGACAGAGATATACAACAGACTATCTAAAGCCCATAGTTAAAACTAGGGTGGGACTCTTTGGGAAATTAGGGCATTCAAAAACAACTGCATACACTGGAGAATTTGGAAAGTCATGTTCATGCCCAGGCAAGATGCACACTCAGAAGTTCTGAGAAGACTTTAAGCTTTCACCTCAGCTGATCTCTAGATTCACAGCAAACCTAGCTAATTGCTGAAGGAATACATCCACACAGAGCTAGTCTTTAAAGACTGAGAGAGGGGCTTCCCTGGTGGTGCAGTGGTTGAGAATCTGCCTGCCAATGCAGGGGACACGGGTTCGAGCCCTGGTCTGGGAAGATCCCACATGCCACGGAGCCACTGGGCCCGTGAGCCACAATTGCTGAGCCTGCGCGTCTGGAGCCTGTGCTCCGCAACAGGAGAGGCCGCGATAGTGAGAGGCCCGCGCACCGCGATGAAGAGTGGCCCCCGCTTGCCGCAACTAGAGAAAGCTCTTGCACAGAAACGAAGACCCAACACAGCCATAAAAATAAATAAATTAAAAAAAATAAAAATAAAAAAGACTGAGAGAGGTGGTTGTCTTATTATTATTATTATTATTATTATTATTTTTGGAGATCTTCGTTTGCTTTTCTCTTTCAGCTCCTGGATTTCAAGAAAATCTTTGTCAAAACATTTGCTGAGCACAAACTTAAACCAATAACAACAACAACAAAACAGTGAGTAAATACACCAAGGAATAGTCTTTGAAAAAGTAGTTTGGAAAAGTCTCGAAATAAGTGGAATACAACAGCCTTCAATAATCAAAACAGCTATAACAAAAAGCAAAATACAGAAAACCCTAGGGAATGGATAGAATCTGAGTTACAACATTATAAAAATCAAATACCAATTTTCAACAACAACAACAAATCACAAGTGATACAGAGAAATAGGTTTTGGTTTATTCAAAGGAACAAAATAATTAATTGGCAGAAACCATCCCTGAGGTAGCCCCGATAGTGGAGTTACTAAACAAAGACTTTGAAACAACTGTTTTAAATAGGCTTAAGGAACTAAGAAAAATTCAGAACATAATATATGAATAAAAGGAGGATATCAACAAACAGATAAAAATTATAAAAAGAGAACCAAACAGAAATTCTGGAGCTGAAAATTTCAATGACTAAAATGAAAACTTCACTAGAGGGGATCAATAGCAGATTTGCAGAAGAACGGGTGAACTTGAAGATAGGACAATGGAAATGATTGAGTCTGAGGTGCAGAAAAGAAATAAATAAGTGAACAGAGCATAGAGGACTTGTGGAACACCATCCAGCTGACTAACATACACAAAAGAGGAGTACCAGAAGAAGAGAGAAAGAAAGGGAAAGAAACATTATTTCTTAAAATATGACCAAAATTCTGACCAAAGTCTTCTCAAATAGGAAGAAATCCATTAATTTACAAGTCAAAGAAATTCAGTAAATTCCAAGTAGAATAAACTGAAAAAGACCCTATAACTAAGACACATTATAATCAAACTGTTGAAAGCCAAAGGTAATACAGAATCTTAAATGCAGCAATAGAAAATTGATAAGACATGTGTAAGTGACTCTCAATATGATTTTTAGCCAATTTCTCATAAGAAACCTGGAGTTTCTGACAGTGGGATGATATTTATATATATAAAGGGCTAAAAGAAAAAAAGAACTGTCAACTGAGAATTCTATATCTGGCAAAACTGTCCTTCAAAACTGAATGAGAAATTAAGACATTCCCGGATTTAAAAAAAAAAAAGGTGATAAAGATAATTACCACTAGACCTGCCCTATAAGAAATTATAAAAGGAATCCTTTAGGTTGCAGGGAAAAGACACCAAGACAGTCACGTGAAAAAGTATGAAGATGTAAAGTTCTCTGGTAAAGGTAAACACATGGGCAAATAAAAAAGCCACTACTATTATAACTTTGGTTTATAACCCACTTTTCATTTTCTACAGGGTTTAAAAGACAAAAATATGAAAAACAATTATAAAACTATGTTATTAGGCACACTATATATATATATATGTAACCTGTGACATCAATAATATAAGGGAAGGTTGGAACTTTATAGGCGTCATGCATGCAGTTGAGGTTAAGTTGGTATTAATTACAATTAAATCGTTACAATTTTAGAATGTTATATGTAACCCCCATGGTAACCACAAATAAAAAATCTGTAGAATATACACAAAAGAAAATAAAAAGAGAAGCAAACATATCACTAAAAATCCACTAAATGTAAAAGAAGGCAATAATGGAGGAAACAAAGAACCAAAAAGTTTAAAACATACAGAAAACATAGCAAATGGCAGAAGCCCTTCTGTATAAGTACTTACTTTAAATGTAAATGGACTGAACTCTCTGATCAAAAATCACAGATTAAAAAAAAAAAAAAAATCACAGATTAACAGAATGGAGGGAAAACATGATCTAAGTATATGCTGTATTCAAGAAACTCACTTGATATCTAAGAAATAAATAATTTGAAAGTGAAAGAATGTTAAAAGAAATTCAATGCTAATACAATAACAGCTACACTAATATCAGACAAAATAGTCTTTAAATCAAAAAGCGTTACAACAGATAAAGAAGGACATTATATAATGACAAGAATGTCAATTCACCAAGAAGATATAACAATTATAAACATATGTACACCAAATAGCATAGCCAAAATGTATACGCTGGAACATTGACAGGTTTGAAGAGAGAAATAGGCAATTCTATAATAGTAGAGCATCAGTACTTCCAATTTTAATAAAAAATAGAACAATGATACAAAAGATCAATAAGAAATTTGAGGACTGGAAAACATCTTAAACCAATTGGACCTAACAGATGCATACAATCATTCTACCCCAAAATAGCAGTTTACACATTTTTCTCAAGTGCATATGAGACATCCTCCAGTATAGAACATAAGTTAGGCAACAGAAAAGGCTTTATAAATTTTAAAAGATTGAAGTCGTACAAAGTATCACTTCTGATCACAGTGGAATGAAGCTAGAAATCAATTTAAAAAGCAGCAAAATTCACAAATTTGTGGAAATTAGACATAACACCTTTAAAGAACTAATTGGTCAAAGAAAAACAAGAAGGGAAATTAGAAAATACTTTGAAACAAGCAAACACACAACATACCAAACCATATGGAATGCAGCAAAAGCAGTGTTAAGAGGAAAATTCATGACAGTAAATATGTGCATTAAAAAAGAAAAAATATCTCAAATCAATAACATAACTACGCTTTAAGGAACTAGAAAAATAATTAAAAGAATGAATAAAAATACTTGATAATCTCTGTTAATGCAAAAAAAAAATTTGATGAAATTCAATATCCTTTCTTGATAAAAGTACTCACTAAACTAGGAATAGAAGAAAAAAATTCTCAACACCATAAAAGCTATATATAAAATCCCCACAGCTAACATATTTAATGGTGAAAGACAAAATTTTTTTCCTCTGAGATCAGAAATAAGACGAAAATGCCTAACTTTGTCACTTCTATTCAACTTAGTATTGAAAGTTCTAGTCAGAGAAGTAGGCAAGAGAAAGAAATATAAGGCACCCAAATTGGAAATTAAAAATAAAAATTATTTCTGTTCACAGACGGCATGATCTTATATGTAGAAAACCATGAAGATTTCACAAAAAAACTGTTGGAACTTAATAAATAAAATGAAATCAGCAAAGTTGCTGGATACAAAATCAACACACAAAAACATCAGTGGTGATTCTATACACTAACAATGAACAATCAGAAAAGGAAATTAAGAAAATTCCATTTACAACAGCATCAAAAAGAGTAAAATACTTAGAAATAAATTTAAACATGGAATCCAAGGACTTGTACACTGAAAACTACAAAACATTCTAAAAGATTAGACACCAATAAATAAAAAGACATCTCATGTTCATGGATTGGAAGACTTAATATTGTTAAGATGACAGCACTACCCAAAGCAATCTACAGATTTAATGAAATTTCTGACAAAATTTCAATGGCACTGTTTTGCAGAAATAGAAAAACCCATCCTAAAATTCCTATGTAATTTCAAGGGACATCAAATAGCCAAAACAATCTTGAAAAAGAACAAAGTTTTAGGAGTCACACTTCCACATTTCAAAATGTACCTCAAGGGTACAGTTACTAACAATGTGGTACTGGCATAAGGACAGAGATATAAACCTATGGAATAAAATAAAGAGCCCAGAAATACTGATTTTGACAAGGGTGCCAAGATCATTCAATAGAGATAAGACATTCTTTTCAATAAATGGCTCTAGCAAACTTGGATAACCACATGGAAACGAATGAAGTTGGACCTATACCTTACACCATATGCAAAAATTAACTCAAAATAGATCAAACACTTAAACATAAGACCTAAAAAAATCCTAGAGACAAGAAAACCTAGAGGCAAAATGTATGACATTGGATTTGCCAATGATTTTTTAGATATGATAACAAAGCACAGGCAACAAATTAGTAAAAAATGATCCAAAACTAAAATTAAGAATACTATTTGTTCACAAAATCATCAAGAATAATAAAATGCTTAGGAAGAAATTTAACAAGAGAAGAGCAAGACATATACACTGAAAACTACAACACATTGCTATGAGACATTAAAGAGGATTTACCTAAATGGAGAGAATTTCCATATTTTTGAATGAAAAAATCAACATTTTCATGATGTCAATTTTTCATAAATTGATTTATACATTTAAACACACTCTGTATCAAAATCTCAGAATGATAGTTTTCTATAAAAACTGAGAAGCTGATCCTAAAATTTATATAGAATTGCAAAGATCTAAAAGCCAAAATAATTCTGAAAGAGAAGAATAAAGTTGGAGGACTTATGTTTCCCAATTTCAAAATTACTGTAAAGCTACAGTAAGCAAAACAGTGCTATTGGTGTGAGGATAGAAATATGGATCAATGCTACAGAACTGAGAGTCCTGGAACAAACACAACTATGGCAAACTGATTTTCAACAAATGCATCAAGACAATTCATGAGGAAAGGATAGTCTTATATAAGTAGAACAGTTGGATGTCCACATGTCAAAAGATTAATGTAGACTTTCATGTCCCATCATACAATACACAACAACTAACCCAAAAATGAATCAGAGCTAATATAAGAGCCAATCCCATAATACTTTAGAAGAAATCTTAGGGGACAATCTCTGCGACCTTGGCTTAGGGAAAGACACTTGGACACCAAAAGCACAATCCGTAACAACAACAAAGAGATAAATTGGAGTTCATCAAAATTAAAAAAAAAAAAATTAAGCTTTGAAAGATGCCATCAAAAAAAAAAAAAAAGACAAGATACAACTGGAAGAAAATACTTGCTAATCAAATATTTCTAAGGACTTGTTTCCAGAATATATAGAGAACATTTACAACTTAATAATAATAGTAATAACAATAATAATTATAATAAATGTTTTAAAATGGGCAAAATATTTGGATAAGTATTCTCCCAAAGAAGATATATGGATGGCTAGTAATCACATGAAAACGTGCACACATATTACACATTAGGGAAATGCAAATTAAAGAAACAATACAAATTCACTCCTACCAGAAAGGTTTCTTTTTTTAAAAAAAGAAACAACACCAAATGCAAACAAGAATGTGAAGAAACTAGAACCCTCATTTGTTAACTGGTGAAAAATGTGCAACGGTTTAGCCATTTTGAAAAAGTTTGGCATGTAATTTTAAAAGTTAACATAAACCTATCAAATAACCCACCAATTTCACTCCTAGGTGTTTTCTCCATCCCTCCTCCCACTAGACAAAATATTGTTTTCATATCTCATTGTGGAGTTTGCTGTTACTGTGTTTGCTTTCTCTCTGTTAATAGTGAAGATGTATTCCAATATTACAGGATTCTGTGACTGTACTCAAGGCACATAGCTTTACTGCAAGGTATGTAGAATAAGATGGGTGCAATAAAAATGTCATAGGGATTTCAGTATGGGGGATCATGTCTCTTAATAGTACTCAGGAGTGCGTTAAGCTAGTGGAACTGAAAGGGACCAAGAAAAGTAGGTGGACATGATCTTGAAGTTTGAGATGAATAGCACTTATTCCTGATACTCATAAGAAAGGCACAGAAGAGAAAATCCCAAGAGAAAATCCCCAGTGTACTGTTCAGAAAGCAGCAATTACTACTTGTAATGAGGGGGTCTCTGAAAGAGCAGTTGTGAAAGTTGAACAGGTAAACTGAGACCTGAACTTCAACTGTTGAGAGAACATCATACCCTTCATGGGAGTTTTTGCAAGGATGGAAGGATCTCATTACTTTAGAAATCAAAGATAATATATTTCTGAAGAGGGAATTCACATCACACTGCTATTATTATTTCCAAGGTTCCTAATGATCTATTTTCCAATAATCATATGTTAGATTCTGTTGTGAATTCTTACTTTACTTTCATAGAAGTTGTTAGTTTTTTGTTGTGACGTATTTGAAAATAGGCACAAAGCAATATTTTCATACATATTCATCTTAACTTGTGATAAAAAATTAATATATAATTAATCACCTTGGTCATTGGTGAATGTAGTCACAGAACTCCTTAAATTAAATTATTGAATAATGAGAACAATGCAAATTTTTAGAGAAAAAGAGATTCTCAGGAATCCTGTATTCCTATCTTTCTATGACAATTTAAAAGTCTGTGTCCTGAAACTGATTTTTAAAAAAGAGACAAAAATAACATAATCTCTCGTTCATGTAAGGATAAACTATCCTCAAATGCATACTTCCATTGACAAGTATGCTCTCCTTTCCAAGAAAGGATCTGCATTATTTTGTAAATTTTAACCAAATAAGAAAATTCTATTATTTCCTTCACTATGTCTTTGTGAGAACCGTAAAATATCACTAAAAAAGGAATTTTTTCTTTAAGCACATGACTGATTTGAGTGTGTAAAATCTTTAATTATCCTCTAAATGCCAGTAGGGATGGTACTTTCCCACAATCTACTCAAGATGTTTTTTTTTTTTTAATTCTACATGTGGAATAATTGGAATTCTCTTTAACTTTTTATCATATCATTCCATAGAAACTCCAATGTATCAAAGACAAAAAATAAGGAAAGTTGCTATTGTATTTAATGATGGTCATCATCTTTATTTTTATGAGTACAGATAAGTGTTGATTAGAGAGAATAATTTCAAATGTATTCTTAAATATATATATAATTATTTCTAATGTTGACTCAATTAGTATATTTGCAGATCTCCTCTGAAACAAAATTCTATGCCTTGTCACAAATTTTTTCTCTCTTAAAGGGGCCCCAAATTGAAAGTATTTTATCACATTTTCTTATTTTAATTCTCCCACTTTAGATAAAATAATGAGAATAGCAACTACTAGATTATTTAGTGAAATTAGTCTATTTTTAGCGTGTAGATATGAGCTTAATAAAATAAGTATTCTTAGTGGTGCTTCAATAATTTTGAAAACTTCTAACTTGTGATTCTTGAGAGGATGAGCCTTTTTATCACAGAATTTAGTCAGTGTCGGGCTTAATGCAAAAAAAAAAAAAAAGCACAACAAGACAAAAAAATTATGATTTAAAAATTAGGAATAATTGTGGGCATAACCCATTTCTGAGTTCTCTATCTTGAGCTAATTTAGCCATACCTATTAATGTGATCTTCCTCAGTGCTTTAAAGGCCTTTTTCCTAATCCCATTAGTACAGTCAACATATATTGATAAAGCAGGTCTACTATTAGGTCTTCTAATAATTTTAATGAATTTAAAGGAAAAACACTGAGCACGTTGCCTTATGGAGTTCTGATTAATGGTTTAAATATACATTTTTAACAATACACGTGGTCTATTTAAATTGAATTCTACCTAAAAAGTTAGTTAAAACAAATTTGCTTTATTATATGTAGAAGTGATATTAGTTGAATGCATCAGTATATCTATGGTGGGGTACTAAACAGATTGAAACAAAATATAAAATAAAGAGGAAACACAAAGATTTTATTTAACTAAGGAAGCATGCATAATAAAGCAACAAATTTCATAACAGAGAATAATATGAATTTATTCAGTGCTCTTGGAAGATTTTCATATATGTTTTTTCAACAGGATCTGTTCCCACAAGATAAAAATTCAATTCAGTTTATTACCAGTTAGCATATCACTTCTAAATGAAGCTCATTGCAATCTAAAACAGGTCCTGCAAGGAGCTAATGAGCAAACTCCTGCCCGATATTGACAATTAATCAGGCATAAACGCATTTAGGATCAGGACCCACTGACAAGCACGAAGGCTCACACAAACTTCAATGAAACATGATATGCGAACATATTTGTCTAATTGTATATCGGGTTTTTGCACAAATTCCCACCAAAACACTTCATTATCTACAGAGGTGATGCATCCGTTTCAGAATCCATAGGAAGCTTTTTGGTTTTCTGTAACCATATATAATGGATTGAATGAAGAGTTATTAGGCTTTCTTCCCAGTTTTCCCACTTTAATTGCTATAGCAACCTGAAGCCAAAGTTGGGTCATTGGATAGAGTAACTGAGCAATTAAAAGCAACGATCATTGTGCCCTGATAGAATTATCCCTGTCCCTTAAGGAAAAATAATCAAGTATTTAAAATAATTGGAAATTTGGAATGTGAAAAGAAAGAAAAGATTTTTTTCACATTTAAATTAGGGAATTAGAAATGAATTAGTATTTATATTTCTCCTTTTAAAGTTTATAATTGAAAACATTCAAAATGCATATTGTATATCAACCTTGAACATATGAAATGAGTGCTTTGTCTCATAACTCATAAATTACTTACAGCTGATTTCACTCTGATAGCTAGAGAAAGGGACATAAAAACAAAAGCCTATTATATGGTTCTTTTAATTTTTTTTGATTAATTTTTGATGTCATATATAATATTCCAGGTACCTATATGTTTTATTTTGCTGATAGATCAAATTGTGGAATAATCTCCTCTTCACTCCCTTTCTCACATGTGATGTTTAGGTCTTCTCTCAATTTATTTAATATTTTTAATCTCAAGAACAATAAAAGGAAAAAACAAACTTTATTATTGTAATGTTATAGTTAATTATAGCCTTTGCATGCTATTGAAGATGAAATAGTTCCAGGTGCTTTTTGACTTCGTTCCTTAATTATAGTTAAGTTTATTGCTTTAGAATATAATACTACACTAATATTTTATTCTGATTTGATCTTTCATAGTTTGGAAGCTTGCTTTTCTCTTTCAAAGAGAATTAAACAGAGAATATTGCTTCCTTGCAAATTGGCGGGAAGGTCTCAGCATAGTAAAGAAATGAAGAAAGAGCAAGTTAACCCAAGCATAAAGCAGAGTAAGTATAATAGAGAACTATACCAGAAAGGAAGATGGAGGTAGAGACTCAATACATTAAGAACAAAAATTAAAAGAATGAATATTTTCCAGAATATAGAGACAAACTACAGTGAATAATTTCATTAATACTATACTGTATGGAAACCTGGATTTTCTCAAAAGATAAATAAATAGATACTTCTTTACTTTATAAAAGCTCTGATAACATTATTTCTTTATAAATTTAGCTCCTGGGAATTCCCTGGTGACACAGTGGTTAAGAATCTGCCTGCCAATGCAGGGGACATGGGTTCAAGTCCTGGTCCGGGAAGATCCCACATGCCGCAGAGCAACTAAGCCCGTGCGCCGCAACTACTGAGTCTGCGCTCTAGAGCCTGCATGCCACAGCTACTGAGCCCACATGTCACAGCTGCTGAAGCCCATGCTCCTAGAGCCCACGCACCACAACAAAGAGTAGCCCCTGCTCTACACAACTAGAGAAAGCCCACACACAGCAACAAAGACCCAATACAGCCGATAAATAAATAAATAAATAAATAAATTTAGCTCCTATATTTCACTTGAAATAAGGGTACAATTGTTAAGAATATCTTATACACTAGGTCTTTGAGACAGAAATGTATGGTTTATAAGAGAATGAGCCATATCTTAAATTCTAAGATAACCAGGAATGCTAACTTAAAGCATACTTTGGTCATCTGTCTTGATGTAGCCTCTTTAAACATCCCAATAAAATATCAACTTTAACATAGACATAAAGAAAAACAGCAATGAAACTAAGATTTCATGGCCAACCTATTACCAAAATTTGAGAGATACAGAAGCTAAAGAGTTGAGATGAGAATCACGTATGCAATTTTGCTTAAGATAATATAAACGTGATAGTTTGAAGAAGATGCAGAGATATTTTATTTATTACCTGGATGGCAACACAATCTATAATAGGCACCGATGAGACAATTATGCAGCTATAATGAAATAGCTAGTGTGATGCCTCTCTTCCAACTTTGTTCTCCCATAATCACCTTCTCTTCTACATTCATCCACAAATAAGAACTGCAAATCAAACCACAGGATAGAAGCAGAAAGGACATGTTTGGATGAATTAACAGTACGGGAAGTGGAAGTATTCCTCGGCTTGAATCTTTGGAACAGATTATAGAGAATCAGTGAAATTTCTTCCTTGAATGTTTGTTAGAATTCACGAGTGAACCCAGCTGGGCCTGGTACTTTCTGTTTGGGAAGTTGATTTAATTTGTTGAATAGATATAGACATATCAGATTGTCTATTTCCTCTTGTGTGAGTTTCTGAAACTTGTGTCTTTGAAGGAATTGTTCCGTTTCATCTAGGTTATCAAACTTGTGGGTATAGAAATGTTTATAGTATCCCTTTATTATCTTTTTCATGCCCATGGGGTCTGCAGAGATGTCCCACCTTTCATTTCTGATATTAGGTATTGGTGTCCTCTCTCTTTTTTTTCTTAGCCTGGGTAGATGCTTACCGATTTTTTCTGATCTTTTCAAAGAACCAGCTTTTAGATTTGTTGATTTTCTCTATTGAGTTCCTGTTTTCAATTTTATTAATTTCTGCTCTAGTTATTATTATTTCTTTTCTCCTGCTATCTTCCACTTCCCCTTCCCTTTCTCCTTTTCTCTCTCCTCCCCCTCCCCTTACTTTCTATTCCCCTCTCCCTTCTCTTTCCCCTCCTCCTTCTGCTGTTTATTCTAGTTTCCTAAAGTGGAAGCATATATTATTGATTTTAGATCTTTCCTCTTTTACACTATATACATTCAATGCTATACATTTTTCTCTAATCACTGCTTTTGCTGCATCTCATGAATTTTGATAATTTGTGTTTCACTTTCATTTACTTCAAAATATTTTAAAATTTCTCTTGAGGTATCATTCTTGATCCATGTGTTATATATACGTATGTTGTTTAATCTTCAAGTATTTGGGGCTATCCCAGGTATCTTTCGGTTATTGATTCTAGTTTAATTCCATTATAGTCTACTGTATTGTTTCTATTCTTTTATATTTATTAAGGTCTGTTTTATGGCACAAAATGTGATCTGTTTTGTTCAGTGTACCAGGTCAGCTTGCAAAGAATGTGTAATCTGTTGTTTTTGGATGAAGTAGTCTATAGATGTCAATTAAATCCAGTTGATCTATGTTGCTATTGAGTTCAACTATATCCTTATCAATTTTCTGCCTGGTGGATCGGTCTATTTCTAATAAAGGGGTATTAAAAAGTTCCCAACTATAATAGTGGATTCATCTATTTCTCCTTGTAATTCTATAAGCATTTTCCTCACTTATTTTGATGCCCTGTTGTTAGACAAGTACACATTAAGGATTGTTATGTCTTCTTGGAGTATTGACCACTTCAACATTATGTAATGCCACTCTTTACCCCTGATCATTTTCATTGCTCTGAAGTTGCTCTATCAATTTAACTTTGCTCTCTTGATTACTATTTGCTGTGTATGTTTTTCTCCATCCCTTTATTTTTAATCTATATATGCACTTATAATTAATGTGCATTTTGAATAGATAACATATAGTTGGGACTTGTTTTTTGATCTACTCTGACAATCTCTGTTTCTAATTGTTGTTTTTAGAGCATTGATGTTCAAAGTGATTGTTGATATTGTTGGTTAATATCTACCATATTTGTTACTGTTTTCTATTTGTTTCCCTTATTCTTTGTTTCTATTTTTTTCTTCCTCACTTTTTCTGCCTTTTGTGGCTTTAGTTAAACATTTTTTATGATTCTGTTTTTCTCCTTTCTTAGCATATCAATTGTATTTATTTTTCTTATTTCTTATTTTTCTTTTTCTTTTTTTTTTACTTTTTCTTGTGGTTGCCCTAGAGTTTGCAATTTATATTTGCAATATTCCAAGTCCACTTTCAAGTAATGCCATACTAATTCATGAAGAGTGCAAATATCCTCTAATAACAAAATATTTCTAGTTCACGCCTCCTGTCACTTGTATCATTAGTGTCATTTCACTTATGCATAAGCATACATAATTAAATACATTGTTGCTATTATTATTTTTGAACAAACTCATCTGTTTGATCAATTAAGAATAAGAAAAGTAAAAGTTTTTATTTTACTTTCACTTGTTCTCTCTCTGATGCTCTTCCTTTATTTATGTAGAGCTGAGTTTCTGACTGATATCATGTTCCCTCTCTATAATGAACTTCTTTTAACATTTCTTCCAAAGCAAGTCCGTTGGCAACACATTCCCTGAATTTTTATTTGTCTGAGAAAGTCTATTTCTCCTTCACTTTTGAAAGATAATATCAGGTATACAGAATTCTAGGTTGGTGATATTATTTCTTTCAACACTCCAAATATTTCACTCTAACCCCTTCTTGCTTTCATGGTTTCTGAGGAAAAATTGGATGTAATTTTTATATTTGTTTCTTTATAAGTAAGTTGTTTTTTCCCCTCTGACTTCTTTCAAGATTTTATCTTTATCTTTCGCATTCTTAAGTTTGAGTATGATGTGTGTAGATGGAGTTTTTGGCATTTATCCTGCTGTCTGACGTTAATTTGGGGGAAATTGTCAGTTATTATTGAGTCAAATATTTCTTCTGTTCCTTTCTCTCTTTCTTCTTCTAGTCTTCCCATTACAGATATGTTACACCTTTTGTAGGTTTTCCACAGTTCTTGGATACTCTGTTCTGGTTTTTTTTAGTCTTTTCTTTTTACTTTTCAGTTTTGGAAGTTTCTGTTGTCATATCTTTAAGTTTACGCATTCTTTCCTTGGCTGCGTCTGTCTACTAATGAGTTCATCACAGGCATTCTTCATTTCTATTGCGTTGTTTTTGTTTTTGTTTTCTGTAGAATTTCTTCTTTATTATTTCTTAGAACTTTTCTCTCTCTGCTTACATTGTCCATCTACTCTTGTATGTTGTCTATTTTTTTTCCACTAGAGCTCTTACTATATCAGTCATAGCAGTTTTAAATTCCTGGTCTCATAATTCCAGTACTTTTGCCATCTCTGACTGTTGTCCTGGTACAGCATATCACAAGTATCCTTATTAGTAAGAGGCAGAGGGAGACTGGATATAGCCAGAAGGGCATAGTAAACCCACCCAGAGGAGAAGGCAATGTGAAGGCAGAGGTAGCGATTGCAATGGTAGGTCCACAAGCCAACAGTGCCAGCAGGCACCGGAAGCTGGAAGAGGCAAGAGAGGGACCTTCCGCTAGTAGCCACTAGAGGAAGCGCAGCCTTACCGACACCTTGATTTTCTCCCAGTGAGACTGATTTCAGTCTTCTAGACTCCTGAAATCTAAAAAATATATATTTTATTTCAAGCCACTGTGTTTGTGGTAATTTGTTACAGCAGCCATATGGAATTAATACAACATGTGTGGGGCGTGATCTGTCTCAACATGTGAGGGTGGTAAATCTCGCCATCGGAGGGACAACCACAAAACACATGTTAAATAGATGAGGAAGAGAGGATATCTTCGTCTTGTTTCTGATCTTTCGTCTTTATTCACAAGGGATATTGGTTTTCTTTTCTCATGATGGATTTGTCTAATTTGGTGCCATGATAACACTGACCTCATAGAATGAATTATAAGTTTTCTTTCTCCTTTATTTTTTGAAAGTACTTGTGGACTATTGATATTAATTCTTCTTTAAATGTTTACTAAAATTCATCAGTGAAACCATCGGGGCATGAACTTTTCTTTGTGAGAAGATCTTGACTTACTAATTCAATTTATTTACTTGTTATAAAATATATTTCTTCAAATGGTTTTTCTCTCCCTTTCCCTCTCTCCCTGGGACTGATATTATACATATGTTGTTATTCTCCATGGTGATCCACATATTTCTGCAGCTCTGTTTATTTCTTTACATTCTCTTTTCTTTTAGTATCTCAGATTGGAAGAGGAATAACTACAGATCTATCTCTTACTTTGAAAATTCTTTTCTCTGCAGCTCAAATCTGATATTGACCCCCTCTAGTGAATATTTAAATTTATTTTTCTTCTCATCTCCAAACTCTCTATTTGGTTATGTTTTAAAACATTTTTTTAAAATCTTTTTATTGATATTCTCAATTTGGTGAGTCATCACTGTTGGACTTTCCTTTAATTTTTTAAAATATGATTTCCTTTAGTTCTTTTACATATTTATAATAAGGGACTTAAAGTCTTTGTCTAATACATCAAACATCTGGACCTCCTCAAGAGAAATATGTATTGACTGCTTTCGGGGGGGGGGGTCGTTTTTTTCCCATTTCTTTTCCTGCCTCATAATTTTTTTGTTAAACTTGAATATTTTAGGTAATATGATATGGGACTTTGGAAATCCTATTTTCTCGATTTTCTACTAGTTTTGTTGGAAGTGATTAGTTTGCTTAGTACATTTTCTGGACTAATTCTATTATGCCATAGGCTCTGTAGTATGCAGCCACTGAAGTCTTGGTTTGGTTAGCTCAGTAGTCACATAAAGATTGGTGATGGGACTTTCCTGGCGGTCCAGTGGTTAAGACTACACGTTCCCAATGCAGGGGACCCAGGTTTGATCTCTGGTCAGGGAACTAAGATCCTGTGTGCCGTGCAGCCTAAAAAAAAAAAAAAAAAGGAGAAGCTTCCTTAATTAGCTCCATCCTGCAAGTTTCCCACCCTTTGCCAAGAGGCTGTGTGTGTGCTGGAGCAATCATTTCCACTACATCAGTTTAGAAGTCTGCTTTAGCCTTCACTTCCTCCTTGCGCGGGGACACATGTTGGGCCTGGGGAGTGAATGGTGCTCCCTAAGGTCTTTTCTGGGCTTATGTACAACCCTCCGTGCATGTGTACATGGCCTCTTATGGCCTTCTACCTCCACAGGAGTACGTTAGGGCTTTATAAAGCACCCTATAAACACTTTGTTTTCAGATTTTCTTTTTAAATGTTTGTCTTGTTTCTTTTTTGCCTTCACTGGTGTCATAGCTTTAGGCAATTTTTGGACTTTTAAAATAAGTGAAATAATAAATTACACAGTCTTTTTTAACTTCCTTCTCTCATTCAGTATCGGTTATCTAAGGTTTATTCAAGTTTTAACATGTATCAATATTTCATTCCTTTTTAGTGTTGAATAATATTCCATTGTGTGGATATAGCACATCTGCTTATTTATTAGCGTTGAACATTTGAGCTTAATCTCATTTTTTCACTGTAATGAATAATGTAAAGAACATCTTTGTATGTTCTTTGTGCGGACATATGTTTTCATTTCTAAAAGTGGAATTGCTGGATCATAGAGTAATTCCATGTTTAATATTCTGAGGAAATTCCAAATTGTTTTAGGAACATTTACATTCTCAGGGTTCTAATTTCTCTGCTTCCTTATGAGCACTTGTTACAGTCTACTATTTTGATTATAGCAATTCTAGTAGGTGTGACATGGTATCTCTTTGTGGTTTCATTTGCATTTACCTAAGGACTAATGATGTGCTTGTTGCCTTTTGTGTACCTTCTTTGGAGAAATTTCTATACAATTATTTTACCCATTTTCAGATTGGGTTATTCATCTTTTTTATTAATGAGTTCTAAGAGTTCTTTATATATTTAGGTACAAGTCCTGATACAAGATAAAACTAGATACAAATCACTGATAGGGGACTATATATGATTTGTTCAGGCTGCTGCAATATTACGTAATTGTTGCTGATTTGATTTTCAAGAAACACCCTGGAAATAGGGGTTTTCCTGTAGAGCAAGCTCTGAATCAGGTCACATAATGACAATCCCCTGTAAATGGGGATTTTCCAGAATGGAGCCCCAAGCCAGCACAAAAGTGACCCTGCTCTGGGAGCTGGCACCTTTTGAGGAACTTTTGTGGTGGTCTGCCCCCTCCAGTGGCTGCTGGTTTTTACAGCTACTGCAGTGGTGTAGCTGATGGTCTTCAAGGCTCAGTGTGAGAGGAGAATGGAAAGGGCCAAGCCACTGACCCTGCTGGTCTCAACAAGGTTCAGCACCTTTTCTTCAATTAGTATTCCTCAGAATGTTGCAAGCCTTCGGTTAATTTCTAGAGATGGGAAAATTTTGATTTTGACTCTTTTTTGCCAACATTGCAGTATTTTATGGCGGTGTGGATTTACAGACGTCCTCATTACCCAATTCCAGAATTTCTCCCAGATTGGACCTTGCTATTACAAACCGGTGTTAGGTAAGGTAATACAATTTAATCAGGAGAAAATAGCAAACTAGGCTATTTTCTATGTTGTAACTAATTTTGGCAAATCAAACATTCTTCCATGGTCAGAATTGTTGGTTTTCCTCAAATTTGCCAATCATAATCTAAAATGGTGTGAATTACAAAATGAATTGTGAGTGCAGAGCTAGCTATGTCACATGTGGACAAATTTATGGACATTATTATAAATTTTTAAAACACGCTCATTTATATACTCACTTTTGTTTGAATGGCTCAACTACTGGCACATATTTTTCTAATTATGAAATATTCCAGCCTCCCCCAAAATACAGGGTACAATATGATAGATCATATACCATCACCAAGCTTAAGAAGTTAAATATTGCTAGTCCTTTTATTTCTATGATTTAAAAATCCTTTTAAAACCAGGTCCCCAGTTCAACAATCTTTTTCTGAAATTCTCTAGAAATTAAGAGATATTAGTTCCTATTCTAAGAAATAAACCCAAGCAGGAAAGAGAGCTGTGGTTAGTGATATTTTTTCTTAAAACTTGGAACAATTGATGACCAGAAACATTTTAGTTAATATTTCCAATCATTTATGAATTTCCAACATAAAATATTACACCAACAGTGATGATGGGTTTTCAGAAATTCTGCACAATTGAAAAGTAACAGTGCTTATATCCACATTTGCACATACTGAAAATATCATTTGGGTGAGTTTTTGATTTATGAGGGTAGAACAGAACTTCAAATGCATAACAAGAGTAAAATTCCTGCTACATCAGTCCATATCTGTTTTTAATATTATAGGAATTCATTTGAATATGTTGCTTTTGTTCTGTAATCCCCCAAACTAACATTTGTATCAAAGTTACCTGATGATATAACTACAGGACACTGTGTAATGAAAATGACTTTTTATAGTTCCATCCCTTCTCCAGGGAATTTCAAGAACTGCTGAATCAAGTAATGGTTTTAACTAGAAACACAAGTACTCACTCATTCCAAACAAATGAAAACCAAAGACATAATTACAGTTTTCACCATGGTGCTCTTTATACATAATCTATAAGAAAATTTTCTATCATTTTAACAAAAAGTATTTCTGCTAGTCACTTTTACATCATGGAGATTGCTGGCAATAATGAAAATAACATGTTGATTTCAGTCTTGTAATGTCATCATATTCATTCTTTTGCTTCATGAGAAACCTAAGATTTGATGAGTATCACATTTTTTTTTATAGACAGCTCATTACTGACGGAGCTGGAGCCTGTTATTTGGTTCTGCCCATTCAGACATTGGCAATGAGTTTCTCTCAGTGGTTTATTTGGCTTTTGAGTAGCCAATGGAAAAGGAACACATTTTTATTTTTTTCACCTTATTCAAAATTATAGTCCCAGTGTGACTCTCCTTTATGAAACAAAGTAGGTCTGCTTGTAAATTCAAATAGCTGGGTTAGAACTAGTCTCTGAAGAGGATGAACCACAGAATTGGTAAACTTAGTGGTAGGGAAGGAAGGGAAAACTCTTCAGAGCAGAGACTCTTTAGAGGACAGAATCGCCAACGATCAGAATCTGTGGGTACTTACCTGAGTAACATATGGACTCTCCTCTCTGTATTTGCGGAAGGGTGTGGGTTTCTGGGTCAACACTCAGACTAGATGGAGATACAGGGAACTTTCATTAAAGCCATCAATGACTTCCAAATTAACATCTTGCTCCTAGACCCCTTTCCTTGACCTCCAGATGCTCATATCCATTTTTCAACTTGATAATGGAGAATTAATCAAAGACATTTCAAACCTAACACTTTGAAAACTGAACCCCTGATTCCTGGTCATAAAATAAGGAGTGATTCATTATTCCTTTATTCCTCTTGCATTCCATATCCAATCCATCAGCTAACGCTACCAGCTCTGCTTTCTAAATATAGTCAGTATCCAACCATCTCTATTCACCTTCACTGCTACTACCTGAGTTCAGACCTACTAACAGGCCGCCATGCTGTCTCCTCTTCCCCTATTACCATCTGCTTTAAAAATAGTAACCAGGATGATGTTTCTGAGACCTGAGTGAGAGCACGTCCTTCTTATCCTAAAAGCACTCTGATGGCTTCCCCTCTCGCTCAGCGAATGAGCTGAAGTGTTAACCATGACCCACAAGACCCTTCCAGACCTAGCCACTTGCTGATTCTTTGACCTCTTTCTCCCTCTCCTGGAGCCACTCTGGCCTCAGGCTCTCCCTCAGGCACATGAAGCCAACCCCTACCTCAGGGTCTTTGCAAGTATTGTGAATTTTGCCTAGAATCTTCTTCTCCCACATATCCACGTGGCCTTTGCTTTACTTCTCACAGGTCTCTGTTCAAATAGCACCTCACCACAGAAGCCTCCTCTGATGACTTTTGTGAAATGGGCTCATCTCCCCTGCTTCCTTATGCATCTTAGCCCACTTCATTTTTCTCCATAGCAATTATTATTCCCTTACATAAACTATTTAGCTGAATATAAGTTGTAATGATTGTAAGATACATGGCTATTTTACACATCACTGTCAAATAAAAAGTGAAATAATTTTTTCTTCATTTAGAATTCTTATTTTGACTATACTAAAAGAACTACTTTAGACTTAATTAAGCATAGATATTTATCACCTGACCACCCTTCTACGTACAAAAAAAGGAAAAGTACAATAAAAGAAACTGAGTTATTTAAAACTTCTTCACATTAAGAAACAATGAATTGTCTATGTCCATGTTTTTCTACACTATCATCCTATACACATTCAAGAGTTTTTGTCGTCTAGCATTTCTCAGAATAATGCTCCACTATTGGTTGTTTATTTTTTTAATTTTCTTCTTAGCTAATGATATCTATTATAGTTTTGATATATTGTTTTCCTTTTTTGACTGAAGTCAAATGCCTGAATCTGTCACTGTAGACTCATTACTCTGAATTATTTTTTATCTACTCCAAGGAATTTGGCAATATTTTCTGCATGTGGGAAGACCGCTTCACCAAGTTACCATGGTGATCTTGCTCGTGTCCATAGGCATGCGTGCAAAGGCTTTCACTACGCTTTATCTGAATGTGGGCAGAGTCCCTGTGATATATCAGGAGCGAGAGAGATGGGAGATTTCTGATGAGCTGCCCCAAAGTCACTCCCACTGCCTCCCTCGTTCCTCTGGGTGCCACCATGGGCAGTTCTCACTGCCTCACTGGTTTCTGCTCCACCTCTTCAAGGTATAGCAGTAGACTCTAACTGCTCAGCTGAATTCTACAATGTCTTCTGGGAGTCAGGATGTCCCACAAATCATGTGGGATTATCTTCTGGCCTCTTCAGTTTTGTTGTTGCATTTTTTGGCTCATAGGACAAGGACCACAGGGAGCTGGCACTTTTGCCTGCCCTTCCTTTTACTGTCTTCATAAGCAGTGAAGTGTCTGAACCTAAAAGTGGCTCAAATCTTTACTGGCCAAATCCGACCTGGGCTTCGGCCTTGCCTCGTATCGTGAGCTTGACAATGCCTGCAGTTGGGTTGCCTGATCTGAATGAATACAACGTCTGTTGCTCACATCTCAGCTGGAACAAAATCGCGAGACAATCTTCATTTATATGTTGGTGTCTACCTTTCCTCAGTCATATAAAGCACGTGGTTATTGCACTGTAAGAAAATAAGGAACTCAGGAGAATATCAGTGTTCTGCAATTTTTAAAATATTTGTTTAATATATAATGTATGCCTGATGCTCTATACCTGTGTAAAAATAACTCTAATTTCAGTGCCATGTCATAATAGTTTTACATGGCAAATATACTCAACATGGACGTAATTTGCAGAATTCTGTGGAAATGTTGAAAATAAGAAAGCCTATAATTATACGACATATCACAAATGCCACCTAGACAACAGTGAATGTAAGGTGCATGTTGATGCAAAGATTTTTAACACATGAAAAATGATAGTACATCTTAGAATTGTCAGAATGAGGTGTCAATTTGTTTCTTTTTTTGTTTAATGGCCATCTCTCACCCCAGAAATGTAAATTTTGTGAGGGGAGGGACTTCATGAGTTGACTCGCTACTCATATCTCCAAAGCCTAGAGTACTGATGACATATAGTATGCCGTCAAAAATTACTTATGGAAGGAAGGCATGGTGGGCTCCGTTTAGCAATCTTGTTGGACTACAAGTAACAGGAAGTTGCATTCCTTTGACCTTCAGTTGGTTTCCGGATACTTCTTGGTAAATGATAGGTAACCAACAACTTAATAAAACTCAACTGCAAACAAGGTTGAATAGAAAATACAAATCAAAGTACCTTTGGGGGCTTCCCTGGTGGCACAGTGGTTAAGAATCCGCCTGCCAATGCAGGGGACATGGGCTCGAGTCCTGGTCCGGGAAGATCCCACATGCTGCGGAGCAACTAAGCCCGTGCGCCACAACTGCTGAGCCTGCACTCTAGAGCCTGTGAGCCACAACTACTGAGCACATGAGCCACAACTACTGAGCCCACATGCCACAACTACTGAAGCCCACGCGCCTAGAGTCCATGCTCCACAACAAGAGAAGCCACCGCAATGTGAAGCCTGTGCACCGCAACAAAGAGTAGTCCCCGCTCGCTGCAACTAGAGAAAGCCCGCGCGCAGCAACAAAGACTCAACACAGCCAAAAATAAATAAATAAATGTATATTTAAGAAAAGGTACCTTTGAAAGGCCAATATAGGAAGGGAATACCATGTTTAAGATAACAGAAACAAAGATAAAAGAAGATTCACCTTATTTCTATTGCCTTCTATCTTGCAGACCCAAATTTCTCTGCCTCTCATGACTACACTAAACGATCCTCAGGTTCATTCAGGTCACTCTTCTCACAGACTTCATAATTAAAATTTCATTTCCAGAATAAAATAACGTTTTATGTGTTTCATCTTATCCCTGTAGTACTTTCCTTTCTTCTTTTGTAACATTCATAGATTTCTTATTGTCACTAAGTGTTAATTTTCTGCAGAAATTGGCTCTTGTGCTGCATTTTAAAATGGGGTATTGAATTTCTTTGCACACACATCTTTACAAGTAAGACATAGATACAACTGTGAGCAGAAATGTGCCAATCGAAACACGCAGTTTGACATACTTGTAATAAATGCGTTTGTATTTATGTGTAAGGACTTAGAAATGGCACAACTAGGAAGTACTTAACCTTTGAACAATCCAGGTGGATTAGAAGAGATTTGGGGGGCCTATAAAATTTATTTGAATGTTAACTGTATAGATTTGAGTTGAAAGAAAAGGGAGGAGTGAACTTTGTGAGAACATAATAAAATTTTATTGTTCTCTACTGTGGGATCTGTTTGCGTTTTCTCTTTATTTACTCTTGTTTCCTGAGGCAGAAGTGCAGGGGTGTTTCTTGAAGACGTCCAATGGTGAGGGAAAGAAGCCCAGACAATTTAGAATGGATGAAAGGGAGGATAGGAAGGAAATTATACACAAATATTCTGACTCTTTAAAGATCAATGTTTTCAGTTTTCTAGTCTTTTCATGCACTACAAGAGCTCTATTACTTTCTGTAGACCTTCCGTGTGATTAATGTTACAACTCCTCTTAAGTGATGAAGTGCCTAGGATTCCAATGACTTCCCAGATCCTGTGTAGAATATTGGCTAAATAATAATAACTAGAAATACAGGATGCTTATACATACATATATGTACCATGATATCATACATGTATATTGCCAATACTAGCAGCCACTGATAAATATCTTTTGATGCGGATAAAATGTCTTAATTTAAAGCATTTTGTTTTCATGTCTATTTTATATTGAACAAAACTATCAACCCAGAGATATGAAAATTGGCACCAATTGCATTAAATATTCTAATGCAATTTCACCTCCCAATTAATTTCACCTAAATTATGCTTTTGCTCCAAATATTAAGTTCCAGAGGATCTTATACCAGATCACTCTTGTAAACTATCCTCTCGACTATAATTGCATGAACAAATACTGAGTCTGTTTGAATTCTTTAAAACTGTATTGTTTTGAAAGTAAGCAATTATAGACTATTTCCTGTATGTTGATAATTATTCATTTGTATAAAAATATTGTAATGTTTCTTTAGTTTGGCCATGAAACCTCATTATCTCATTATAATATTCACACTTTACAAATTTTATTGTATAAAAATGAGTCTTGGAATTTGAAAATAGAAGTTGTGAAATAGGAAAAAAAACATACAGAATATGTAGAAAAAAGGGTAAAAGAAATGTAATAATGAGTCAAAGTAGTGTCCTTTCTCATTCTCCCCTTTTCATGCCAGCAACATTAAGATCCAGTGAATAAGAGGCACACATTCATAGCAGCAGCCCAGAATTTTGGGGAGACAGGCCTGATGTAAAAATTAAAAAAAGATATTTGGGTTTTTACAAAGTGTGTTGTGTTTGCATGTGTTTGTGTTTTTTGTGTTTTCATATGAAAATATATGTGTGTATTTAGATTTTTACATTATATACTTTGTTGTATAATACTTATTTGAATCTTTGTGATATAAATAACATATGTAGCGTCCATATATAATTTGAAAAAAAAATTGTGACATTTACATTCAGTTGTCCATAAGAGGACATGAAGTTCAAATAATTAATTACTTTTGGTCCACAAGCTTTCCACCTTGAGAATTTAATGTTTTGACAAAAATCCTGTGGACTACAATAGTTTTCTAAATTTCTCACACAAGATTTTCCAGAAAAAAATAGACCTGAGTGTTTATCAACAAGAGATTATACATATTCTATATATATGTTAAAATGCCATGTGCCTTATAAAAGCATTTCCTTATTTTAAAATGGCACTGTATATGTTTGTGGGTGTTTGTATCCATACACACGTGCTTAAAATGTAAAAATGATTTCACATATTATAGGTATATTTAAGCTTTTACACATAAATTTTGCATATGGATATATATTCTATAATTACTTGTATGTAGTTATATGTGACAACATCAAAAATGAACATAAGCTAAAGCAAACTATTGACCTACAAATTCTATATGTAGTATAATAAGTAATCAGCTTAATTATTTATATTATTATCATTTATATTATAGAAATATAAATTATTTATATTATAGAAATATAAATATTTATTTAACTAACATTTGTTGAATACCAGCTTAGTATGGGCAATTGATAGATATTAGAGAAGCAAAGATGAACAAGATATGGTTCTAGAGCTAATCACAATCTGTATATCTGAGAAGTTCTTTGGGGACATCGACAGTGTTTCTAGAAAATTTGTGCTTACTATAAGGGAGCACATTTCTGATTGCCAGGAAAAACAAGGCAGCTGCAAAGCTCACTGTATAAATGCATGGACCATCCTAGGAGAGAGACCTTCATCACGTGCTCCACTGAGGTCTGTGCCCAGTCAACCGAAGGACCACTGGAACAATCGCACTATGCCAAGGGTGGCCAATTTAGAGTACAGAATTCTTAAGAAGATCATCCAGCTTCCCTTAAATGACCTTCATTAATTTTACACCTTCTGCCAATTGATTGCACTTATGAAACTCCCTGTCTCACTCTGAGCAATTGAACTCATCTTGGCCGATTCCTATTTTGTTTTTTAAATGGTCATATCCAATTGTCGATATGAATCTGTATAACCACATTACAACTGGGTCAGTAAATGTATTCATTCTTTCTTCATTCAAACAAAATGAGTCCCTATTATCTACTCTTAAACATCTTGCTCTTTTTCTTTATAGCGTGAGTTGAAATGTTGTGTTTATTTGGTGATTGTATTTAAACAAATATACCCCATTTAAAATATAAGCTCAGTGAGTACAGAGATCACGTATCTTTCTTACTGTTCTATTTTCATTGCCCATCTCTATGCATGTTATACAGAAAAGACGGAATAGCTCTCTGTTCAATAAATGAGTTCAATGTACGTTTATTTTTCACTTGCTGCATGTTAATTTCTGTTGGTTTACAAAAATGAATGAGACCAAGGTAAATGTGTCAAGGAACTCATGTTCTATATATCAGTGTGGTCAGTGCAATCATAGATTGCTTTACCGGGCATTATGGTAGCACAGAAGAGGGACTAACTTGACTTTATATTGTAGTAAGCTACCCTCAGAAAGTGGTTCATTTTTAATGTATACAAAAGTATATAATAGTCCAATCAAATAAGAGTAACCAAATGGACAACCAGAAAAGTGTAAAGTATGACTCCTTCCAAAATTCCCCATTGCTGACAACTGAAAGTACAAAACACCAGAGTTACTGGAAATGAAAAAGAACATGGTTCTTTTTGTGTGTATTTTGGTTACTGTTTCTATAATATGTAATCTAGAGCAGTGATAAATGGTGGTCTTAACAAAAACACATGAGAGAACGTCTGAGAGGAGAGTATAGTAAAAGAATCTGAGGACTCAGTTCTTCAGTGTTTCATTAAATGCACAAAAAAGCTTCTGGAAAGTTAAAAATCCCTTACAGAACCCAAAACTAATGGCAACCATTGAGAATGTTCCTGAAATCATGAGGCATTCTACACCTATGGGATTTGTTAAAATACATAACCAAGAGCACAACTAAAATTTTTCACTTTTCCGAAACCAAATGTTGGCTGTAAAAAGATCTGAAGCATAGTTCTACCCCTTACACATCCACATTAAGAGGATACGAACAGGCTGCGTGACATTGGAGAAGCGGACTAACAGGGCCAACCACACGCTGAGGCAGACCACCAGGGATAGGATGATCACATCCAGCATTAAGGACAAGTGACTTGATCATAAATAGGAGACAAACCTGGCTGTCTTACAGCCCTAACTTTACCTTGACTGTAGAACTAACCAGGAGCAGAATATATAACCTCTATCACCAAACCCAAGGAATATATGCTTCAGTTAAGTCTGTGTTTCAATTGGACTGTCTCTTGATGGACTACCACATTTATGGAGAGAAAATATGGAAGAAATACTAAAACATCTTTTTAAAAGTCCATACCGAAAACTAAATAGGAGATGGCAGGTACAGTAATCAAGCCATGTGGTAGCTGCCATAAAGATATATAGAAAAAACACAATAGAATAGAAATTTCAAAAATAAGCCCACATATATATGGTCAAATGAGTTTTGACAAGGGTGCCAAGACCATTCAATGGGATAAAGGACAATCTTTTCAACAAATGATGGTTAGAAAACTGGATATCCACTGCCAAACAATGATGAGTTGCCCATACCTCACACTGTGTGAAAGTTAACTCAAAATGTATCAAGATCTAAACATGAGAGCTAACATTATAAAACTCTTTGAAGAAAACATAGGGGAAAATCTTCATGACGCTGGATTTGGTGATGATTTTTACGATATGATACCAAAAGCATTAGCAACAAAACATAAAATAGGTAAATTGGACTTCATCAAAATTATAACCTCAGCATCAAAGGACACTTTTAAGAGAATAAAAAGGCAACCCACATAATGGGAGAAAATATTTGTAAATCTTACAACTGATAAGGAATAAATGTCTTGCATACATAAGGAATTCCTAAAATTCAGCATCAAAACAAACAGCTCAATTCAAAAATGGACAAAGGATTGGCTTAGACATTTCTGCAAAGAAGGTAAACAAATGGCCAATAAGCACATGAAAAGATACTCAACATTATTAATCATTACGAAAATGCAAATCAAAACCATAATGAGATACTACTTTACACCCATTAGAATAGCCATTATCCAAAAAGTCGAAAATAACACGTTAGCTAGAATGTGGAGAAATCGGAACCCTTGTGCATTGCTGGTGGGAATATACAATAGCACAGGCACAATGGAAGACATAATAGCAGTTCCTCAAAAAATAAACATAGACTTGCCATATAATCCAGCAATTCCACTTCTAGGTATTTACCCAAAATAATTGAAAGTAAGGATTCAAACAGATATTTGTACACAAATGTTTATAATAGAAATCTTCACAATAAACAAAAGGTTTGTCAGCAAATGATGGGATAACCACTGTGGTATATACATACAAGGGAATATTATTCAGTCTTCCAAAGTAATGAAATTCTAATACATGTTACGGCACAGATGAACCTTGAAAACATTATGCTAAGTGAAATAAGCCAGACACAAAGGGTCAAATATTGTATGATTCCACTTTTATGGGGTATTGAGAATAGGCAAGTTTACAAAGACAGGAAGTAGAACTGTAGTTGCCAGGATCTGAACAGAGATGAGAACAGGGAATTATTGTTTAATAGGTACAAAGTTTCAGGTTGTGATGATGGAAGAGTTCTGGAAATGGATAGTGCTGATGGTTGCATAACAATGCAAATGTACTTAATATCAGTGAATTTGCACTGAAATAGTTTTAAAATGGTAATTTGCATGTTATGTATATTATATCACAATTGATAAAAATGCCCATTGTGCAAAAACAAGGAAAGTCTGAGAAACTGTCATAGAGAGGAGGAGACAAAAGAAACATGACACCTAAATATAGTGTGATAACCTGGATGAAATCCTCAAGCATACAAAAAAATCAAAACTAAATAAATCTGAATAAAATGTGTTCTTTGGTTTATAATAATCTATCAAAATTAGCTCATTCATTATGAAAAATTTGCCATACTAATGTAAGATATTAATGGTAAGGGGAGGGCTTCTCTAGTAGCACAGTGGTTAAGAATCCGCCTGCCAATGCAAGGAACACGGGTTCGAGCCCTGGTCCGGGGAGATCCCACATGCCGCGGAGCAACAAAGCCCGTGAGCCACAGCTACTAAGCCTGCACTCTAGAGTCCACGAGCCACAACTGCTGAGCCCGTGTGCCACAACTACTGAAGCCCGCACGCCTAGAGCCCGTGCTCCGCAACAAGAAAAGCCACTGCAATGAGAAGCCCACGCACCGCAACAGAGTAGCCCCTGCTTGCCACAACTAGAGAAAGCCCACGGACAGCAACGAAGACCCAATACAGCCAAAGATAAATAAATAAATCAATATTAAAAAAAAATAGTAAGGGGAACTTTGTGTGGGGTATGTGAGAAACCTGTACTAGTTTTGCAAACTCTTCTGTAAGTCTAAAACTATTCTACAATAAAAAGTTTATTAAAATTTTTTAAGTAAATAAGGGGGGAACAAAACAAAATATCATAGAAGTCAATCCCATTCTGAGAACATACTTGAAGATTTAAGAAAATGACTGTAATCCTTAGGGAACATTTGAAAAGATAAAAGATACTTTCATAACAAGAATACAAAAATTATTTCTTAATAGCAGAACTTGAATTATTATTAGAAATAGTAAAATTATAACACTAACGCAGTAGAAATTCAGATTATGGAAACCACATTTGTACTCAAGGAACTAGATGGTATGTATGAAAAAAATACACTTAACAATAATCAAACGACCAAAATGGAAGGCAAGGAATAAAAAATAATTCTCTGAAAAATAGGAGGCTCATAGAACAAAGTTTAAAAATATTAATCAGGAAAGTTAGCATTGAACGGAAAGTTATTGCAAAGTTAAGCTTCTCTGTAGGCAATTCCACTCAACCCAAGAAAAATTTATCACAGGGAGAAGAAAGAGTTAAAGCAGCAGGGCTGAGATCTATTTACTCCTTTTACTGGGGGACTCCCCCAGGGAAAAAGGGAAAGAAAGTGAACTGGTCTATACTTGCCAATTGGAATAATTACATTTGCTGTAGAAAATATATTATATTCAGAATAACCTTAGCAAATTGTCTCTAGCTAAAGGAATACTTAACGGAAAATAAACTCAGAATCCACGATTTTATGAGGCAAGTTTCTCTGGGGAATGTTTCATTTCTTTGAAGCTAAAGTGTGTCTTGTATACAGCATTTGGTTGTATTTTACTTTATGTCCAGTCTAAAAATTCTGCCTTTTGATCAAAGTGTTTACTCCACTCTCATTCTCTCATTTAATGGAATTCTAGATATGGTTGGATTTACTTCTACTTTTTTACTATTAGATTTATATTTGTCCCATCCCTTTTTTGTTCGTCTGCTACTCTTTTACTGACTTGTTTTGTGTTAGAGACATTTTTAATGTAATTTTAAATTCTTTTACTGATCTTTTAACCATTTTTTCATTTATTTTCTGAGTGGTTTTTCTCAGAATTACATTTCATATCTTAACTTCCCAAAATCTACTTCACATTAATATTGACTTAATTCTGGTAAAATATAGCAATGGTGTTGCAATATAGCCCTGTTTCCCTCTCCTGTCTTTTGTGCTATTGCTATATAATAAATATAGATTACATCTATATTTGTTGTAAACTCAACAGTATAACATTATAATTACTGCTTTATACAATCTTATATTTAATGAAGAAGGATATATATACCCATATATAAATATAAAACATTTATACACATGCAATTTTATATTTACCTACTTGCTACCATGTCTGATCATCTTCATTCTTTCTTGTATATTTAAATTACCACCTGGTATCATTTTTTTAAGCCTGCAGAACTTCCTTTGTATTTTTAGTAGAGCAGGTCAGCTAGTAATGAATTCTCACAAATTCTGTTTATTTAGTAATATATTTATTTCTTTGTCTTTTTTTTATTCTGGTAAAGCATATATTACATAAAATGTACCATTTTAACTATTTTAAGGTATACCATTTAGTGGTATTAAGTATATTCATAATGTTTGGTAACCAGCACCAATATTTCCAGAATTTTTATCATCCCAAACAGAAACACTGTACCCATGAAATAGCTCTCCATTCTTTCCTCTCTGAGCTCCTGGTAATCTCTATTCTTCTTTCTGTCTCTATGAATTTGCTTATTCTAGATACCTCCTTTTTGAAGAAATGTCTACTCAAGTCCTTTGCTCATTTTTTAAATTGTGTTGTTTCATTGTTACTGAGTTTTAGGAGTTCTCTATATATTTTTTTCATTAATTCCTTATTCGATAGATGATGTACAAATATTTTCTCCCATTCTGTGGGTTGTCTTTTTCACTCACTTCATAGTGCCCTTTGATACACAACAATTTTAGTTTTAATAAAGTCCAATTTATCTATTTGATCTTTTGTTACCTGTGCTTTTGTGTCATACCCATAAGATCATTGCCACATCCAATATCGTAAAGCTTTTTTCCTATGTTTTCTTCTGAGACTTTTATATTTTTAAGTCTTACATTTAGGTCTTTGATCCATTTTTAGTTAATTTTTGTATATGGTCTAAGGTATCATTCCAACTTCACCCTTTTGTGTTTGAATATCTGGTTTTCCTAGCACCATTCATTGAAAAGACTGTCATTTCTCCACTGAATGGTCTTGCCACTCTTGTGTAATAACAATTGATTATGTATGTTAAGATTTATTTCTGAATTCTCTATTCTATTTCGTTAGTCTGTACGTCTGTCCTTTTGCCAGTACCACCCTTTATTGAGTACTGAAGCTTTACAGTAAATTTTGAAATCAGGAAGTGTGACTCCTCCAACTTTGCTCTTTTTCAAGATTGTTTTGACTATTTGGGGCCCTGTGAGAGTCTATAAGAATTTTAGGATGGGTTTTTTTATTTCCATAAAAGAAGCAATTATGGTATTGATAAGGATTGGTTTGAATCTGTGAATCTCTTTGGGCAGTACTTTCATCTAAAAAACGCTGTCTTACTATTCATGAACATGGGATGTCTTTCCATTTATGTATCTTCTTTAATTTCCTTCAACAATGTTTTGTAGTTTCCAACGTGCAAGTCTTCTGTCTCCTTGGTTAAATTTATTCCTAATTAACTGATTACTTTGTCATTCTCTGTCTGGCTTATTTCACCTAGCATAATGTCCTCCATGTTCACCCATGTTGTTGCAAATGGCAGGATTTTACTCTTTTTAAAGCTGAATAATATTCCATTACTGTATATTTATAATCACCTTTTCTTGATCCATTCATCCATTGACAGACACATGGATTGTTTCCATACCTTGGCTAATGTGACAATGCTACAATGAACATGGGAGTGCAGAGATTACTTTGAGGCAATTGTTTCATTCTCCTTGGATATATACTCAGAAGTGGGATTGCTGGATCATATGGTAGTTCTATCTTTAATTTCTAGAGGAAACTCCATGCTGTTTTCTATACTGGCTATATCAGTTTATACTTCAGGGACAGTGTGCAAGAATTCCTTTCTCTGCATATCCTAGCCAACACTTGTCTGTTTTCTTTTTGATAAAAACCATCTTAACAGGTGTGAGTTGATATCTCATTGTGGTTTTGATTTGCATTTCCCTGATGATCAGTGATATTGAGCACTTTTTCATGTATCTGTTGGCCACTTGTATGTCTTCTTTTTATTTAATTAATTAATTAATTAATTAATTTGTTTGTTTATTTTTGTCTGCGTGCTGTCTTTGTTGTTGCACATGGGTTTTCTCTAGTTGTGGTGAGTGGGGGCTACTTTTCTTTGTGGTGCACAGGCTTCTCATTGCGATGGCTTCTCTTGTTGCGGAGTACAGGCCCTAGGCACGCAGGCTTCAGTAGTTATGGCACGTGGGCTCAGTAGTTGTGGTGCATGCACTTAGTTGCTCCGCCACATGTGGGATCTTCCCAGACAAGGGGTCGAACCCGTGTCCCCTGCATTGGCAGGCAGATTCTTAACCACTGCACCACCAGGGAAGTCCCTGTATGTCTTCTTTGGAAAACTTTCTATTCAAGTCTTTTACCCATTTTTAATTGGGTTATTTGGAGTTTTTATTGTTGTTCCTGTTATTGAGTTATATGAAAATTGAAAACATTTTCTCCCATTCCATAGATTGCCTTTTCATTTTGTTGATGGTTTCCCTTGCTGAACAGAAGCTCATTAGTTTGATGTAGTCCTACTTGTTTATTTTTGCTTCTGTTGCATTTGCTTATGGTGTCAAATCTAAAAATCATTGCCAAGACCAATGTTGAAGAGCTTATCCCTCCATTTTCTTCTAGAAATTTTACAGTTTCAGGTCTCAGATTCAAGTCTTTAATACATTTCAAACTGATTTTTGTGAATGGTATAAGATAGGGTTCCAGTATCATTCTTCAGCAGGTGGTGGTCCAGTTTTCCTAACACCATTTATTCAAGAGACTATTCTCTCCCCATTGTATATTCTTGGCTCCCTTGGAGAAAATTAATTAATCATATATTGTTTTCTGTATCTTGAAGCTCTGTTTTGGGGTTTACACTCTTAGGGCTGTATTGTCTTCTTGTCATTTCTAGTGTCATTGTCCAAGTTGGAGAAGTGTTAGTATAAAACATCTGAGAAAACTGCTCCTATTGCCATGAGAGTAAATATTCGTAAGCAAGACACAAAACCAAGATGCTATAAACAATAATAGTGAGAACAGTGAAATCTTACTATATTTTAGATGCATTACAAGTATTGATCTACTTAAGCCTCAGCAAAACCCTGAAGTATAGTATCATTTCCATTTCACAGATCACCCTTTATTCAAATTCTTCATAGCTTTTTTAAAATTAATTTTTGTATGATTTGATATAAATTTTTGGTCCAAAAGATAGCCAAATTTCCCAGTAGCATTTATTATAGTTCTTCATTTCTCCCATTAATTTGAATACCCTTTTGTCATACTTGGGTCCATTTTAATACTGTCTATAATGTTTCATTGAGTATTTATTCCTATACCAATGCCTTACTAATTTAATTACCCTGGTTTTTTAATATATTTTTAATCTGTTGGAACAAGTCCATCATTTTTGTTATTTCCCAATTTTTTAAACAATTGCCATGACTTTTTTTCTCCAGATGAAGGTTGGAATTTGCTTGTCAGTTGCATTAAAAAGATTTCTGTTTGAATTTAATTGAGATTGACTCAATTTATAGATTATCTTGAGCATTGAAGACTTTTCAATATTAAATCTTTTTTTCTAAGAAAGCATGCCTCTAAATTATTTTATTTATCATATTCTTTAAAATCATGTATAGGTTGCTTTAGATATTTTTTGACAATTTTAATCAAGTTTATCTACAGGTATTTTGTAGTTTGTATTGCTCTGATAAATCAGATCTTTTATACATAGATTTTCTACTTATTTCTGGAGAAACTGAAATTTTAACATTGAATTCTATTGGGATTCCTCACTGACCTCTTGTATTCTAATAGATTTTCAGTGGTTCCTTTTAGAGTTTTCATTCATTTAGAGTATCCTACCATATGGTCCAAAATAGAGACAGTGTGTTATTTTCATTCCAATTTTCGTATCATAATTTTTCTCTTTTCTTACCATACTGCCTTATCTAGGGCATCCACTTCAATTTTGACTAGCACTGGTGACAATAATGTCCTTATGTTTCTCTTTTTTATTTAAAAATATTTTTAATTTTAACTTTACATATGACTTTGATGATGACTTTATGGCGATTTTACTCAAATTAAAGATGTTTCCTTCTATTTTTACTGTTAAGAGTGATCATCTTGGAGGGGAATTAAACTAAATCATTGGCCTTTTTGTATATATTAATATTATTATTTTATCTTTTAACCTGTCATGTCATGTAAAATAAATCGCTAACTTGAATTACTTTTGTGTTTCTAGCAAAGGTTACACATTCTTATAAAATCATGTTTAATTTTTGCAGCTATTTATCACATTACTTATATTAGTTGTCACTCTTGATTAGACAGAATAATAACCATATCTCAGAAAATAAATAGATAATAATAGGGAAAATTAATTTTTTATTTATCTTTTTCTTCTGATTTACTCTGTTATTTTGTTTTCTGCCTCAGTCTAATTTTTTTTCATAAATAGCAACCTAGGTAAATGTGCTGAGATATGTAACATAGATTTTTTTTAAGAGCTGTATTCAGATATCATTAGACAATATTTTGGGTCCTCCAGTGTTGCAAATTTTCAGGAAGAGAGATAATTTTTTTCCTTTAAAGGTAAGGTTACAAAGTGTTTCTGATCCTCTTTAGGAGTGAAAGAATGCTTACTAGGATTTTTTTTGTTTCCTACTTTTCTTATTTCTCCCTTCCTTACTTCCCCCTTACTTCATTCTTTCCTCCCTTCCTTCCTTCCCTCCTCCTTTCTTCTTTCCCCTTCTCTGTCCCTGTCCCTCCATTATTTATTTTCCCAAGGTAATGATGAATTTTCCTTGAACTGATAGCACTCTATCCTCTAGTTCTTATTGTTACTAGTGGAATGTATTTTCTTGACAAAAGGCCAAGGAAAAGAGGCATGAACGTGCAGTCTGTGATGACGGGGTAGAATTCATCCAACTGGCCCATTGGAACCAATGGAACAGGAGCAGTTTATAAATAGCTGAGCTAAGCATCCACAGAGAAGCAATATTGTTCTGAATGAGATAATTTTACTAAACAAATTGTAACATACTAGGTTGTATGTATTAAGCACTATGCTAAGCAGTAGGGAAACCAAGGAGAAAAAGGCTCAAGTCAGATAAATCACAGCAAGATCCTTTTTGACCCACCACCTAGAGAAATGGAAATAAAAACAAAAATAAACAAATGGGACCTAATGAAACTTAAAAGTTTTGCACAGCAAAGGAAACTATAAACAAGATGAAAAGACAACCCTCAGAATGAGAGAAAATATTTGCAAATGAAGCAACTGACAAAGGATTAATCTCCAAAATATACAAGCAGCTCATGCAGCTCAATATCATAAAAACAAACAACCCAATACAAAAATGGGCAGAAGACCTAAATAGACATTTCTCCAAAGAAGGTATACAGATTGCTAACAAACACATGAAAGGATGCTCAACATCACTAATCATTAGAGAAATGCAAATCAAAACTACAATGAGGTATATCACCTCACACCATTCAGAATGGTCATCATTAAAAAATCTACAAACAATAAATGCTGGAGAGGGTGTGGGGAAAAGGGAACCCTCTTGCACTGTTGGTGGGAATGTAAATTGATACAGCCACTATGGAGAACAGTATGGAGTTTCCTTAAAAAACTAAAAATAGAACTACCATATGACCCAGCAATCCCACTACTGGGCATATACCCTGAGAAAACCATAATTCAAAAAGAGTCATGTACCGCAATGTTCACTGCAGCTCTATTTACAATAGCCAGGACATGGACACGACCTAAGTGTCCATCGACAGATGAATGGATAAAGATGTGGCACATATATACAATGGAATATTACTCAGCCATAAAAAGAAATGAAATTGAGTTATTTGTAGTGAGGTGGATGGACATAGAGTCTGTCATACAGAGTGAAGTAAGTGAGAAAGAGAAAAACAAATACCGTATGCTAACACATATATATGGAATCTAAAAAAAAAAAAACTCCAATAAAGATGTTACAAAAAGAAAAAAAGACTCAAGTCAGGTACTCAAAGATCTATCAGCTTTTTAGGGAGGCTGTACATGTAGTCAGAGATTAATTACAGGGTAGAAACTATTAGATATATGTAGAAAATGACTTTGGTGAAAAACTAAAGGTGACACTACCTGTGGAAGTTAAGAAAGTTTCCGCAGTTTTGCGGACATTTAAGTCAGATGTAATTATGTTTGCTAGGTTTATTTGAAATCAATGATATCTATTTTAAAATTTATTTTTATGTAAGTTATTAAACATTGTTAAGTTACTGAGTTATTTCAGTTAGGACATTGGTGCTTATATACACAGATGATCGTCTCTTTATTAGTTATCATTGTGATCACTCACCCATTAATGTAGGTCATTCATTCCATCAATATATAGTGGCCACTTATTTCATGCCATTACTGGGCTCAATGACAAGCAAATCAGACTGAGTCCCCGACCTCATGGAATTTACACTCTAGTGGGACAGACGAACGTTAATCAAAATCTCTCAAATAAATGTCCAATTAAAGGAGAGAAGGACAGACTCATTTGCAACCTAAACATTTGGTGATTGATTACATAGTACTGGGAACAAGCACAGGGACAGTAAGGGCACAGGCAAAGGAAGATGCTGACAAAGTGATACTTGAATAGAAATCTAAAGAATATTTAGGTCAAGGGAACATGGAAACGAGCTCCCGTGGGTGTAGGCCCAGTGGGGGGAAGCAGGGTACTTCTGAGGTTGAGAGAAGGTGGAGGCTTAAGGGAGGACGGTTTACAATAATGACTGGAGAACTTATGTGACCTCTGCTCTCTGGGCCTTGTAGCCCACTTTAAGGATTTCTCTTTGAGAATAATGGGAAAGCTCTGAAGGGCATTTAAATGTGGGAGAAAATGACTGATTTCCAGGTGGGCATTGTGGCCAATGGCTTCAATGTTCTCAGCCCCTCCAACGCCTCTAAAGCTAGCTCCCTGGTTAAAGTCCTCTTGCAAACTGTCTGGAATGGACGCTGACCCTGATGACACAGTGGGTAACATTTCTTCAGTGCCTTTCTAGCTCGCTGGCATTTTCCTAATATTAATAACTATTTTTAAATATTTATTTATCTATTTACTTATTTTGGCTGTGCAGGGTCTTAGTTGCGGGGTGCGGACTCTTAGTTGCGGCATGTGGACTCTTAGTTGTGGCACGCAGACTCTTAGTTGTGGCATACGGACTCAGTTGTGGCATGCGGACTCTTAGTTGCGGTGTGTGGACTCTTAGTTGCGGTGTGTGGACTCTTAGTTGTGGCATGCGGACTCTTAGTTGTGGCATGTGGACTCTTAGTTGCGGCGTGTGGACTCTTAGTTGTGGTGTACAGACTCTTAGTTGCGGTGTGTGAACTCTTAGTTGCGGTGTGTGGACTCTTAGTTGCGGCGTGCAGACTCTTAGTTGTGGCATACGGACTCTTAGTTGTGGCATGCGGACTCTTAGTTGCGGCATGCGGACTCTTAGTTGTGGCATACGACTCTTAGTTGTGGCATGCAGACTCTTAGTTGCGGCGTGAAGGATCTAGTGCCTTGACCAGGGATTGAACCCGGGCCCCCTGCATTAGGAGCGCAGAGTCTTACCCACTGGACCACCAGGGAAGTCCCTACATATCTTATTTCATCTTCCCCCAAGCTTTATGGGTTTGTATCAATTCACATTCAGGTATCACAGATGTGGAACCACAGCACCAAAAAGTTAAGTAACTTGTCTAAAGTCTCACAGCCTTAAGGTCTGTACATTAATTTGGATTTCTAGCATCATGATTATTTTTACCTTGATGTTGTTTTGATCTTTTTCTAATATTTCATTAGTTCTGCTTTATTTCATCTCAAATTCTATCAGAAGTCAATGGAGTTAAGATACGTAACACATAAATATTTCAAATTAAATGAAGCTTCTATTTAAACATCCAACATCTATATACGCTTTTCAGGGTTTCTGTATTTTCCTTTATTTTCTAATATTATAGAGATGCACTGGTGTTGTAATGAATACACTGTTACTTGCATCTCTATTTAAATGAGTTATCTGAATACTTTAGATTGGTTTAAGTTTAAAATAAAGCACCTTTGGTAAAACATGTTTTGCTCAGAACTATCTTTACAAATTTGTGGATCTCAAAATGGAGAGATCAAAACATGGGTTTATCACTTTTAAAGTTTTATATATTTAGAATGTCATTACTTAAGATAGGTTTGCTGTCAGAGTCAGTGTTTCCATAAAAGGGGCATTCTATTTTAAATGTTACATTGTGCATGCACATTCCACTGACTATATATATATATAAAACATGGGATATATGTGTAACAGTCACACACTTGTAAATGTTATTTAAAAGAACAGACTTTTGAGCTATATTATTTAAATAAAATTTATTTCCATTAACCGTATATAGGGAGAAGAATTTTCAAAACACCAAACAATATGGGATTCAAAATACAGAACTACTAGTTAAATGCCGATTAATTTTTTAACAAGAATTCCTATGCAGTAGGCAGATCGTTCCCACATCCCATTGTGATTGACAAGCCTGACATATGGAATAGTTCACAAATTCCCAGGTGACTGACAGATGGAGAATAGAAAGGCGGATAAAGTTGCCTAGAGAGCTGAGGATGATTTCATATTCAGCGGTTTTGATCAAAAGGATTCCAGATCTCACACTAAATTTAGCACCGCTGGCAATTAGTGCATGATTTATTCAGTCCTTTCATTTGCTGGTTGACAAATGGAAAACAAGCACAAAATTAAAAATAAGTTTATTTCCAGCATTTCGGATATTTAAAATGTGTGTGTCTTTGTTTGCACATAAATTAACATGAGATGAATTTATAGTGAGATTAAATCTGAACTGGAGAGGCAAGCAATAAATAAGAGCTTTTTTATGTATCGTACGGACAGAACAGGTGTTTGAATTAAGACATACTAATATGTTTAGCAGCACAGCTCCACCTTTAGCATTAGGGAGTTGATGCTTTCCTAAATTTAGAATAATCTTTCCACAATTTAGAGTTCTTTCATAAGCTTCCAGCATAGGTGACCATCTGTATGACAATATTAATGTTCTTCAGCCTAGTAATAATAAAAACCTGAAAACAACTCCCTGCGACCCGGCTTTTCTGCGTTACGGCGAGTGATGGCAGGGCTACAGGTTTTTCCATATCCATGGTGAAAGGCAGAAGACACCCAGATCTGTCCCCAGTCTTGCATTTATAAGTGGAGTTAGGAGATCACAACATTTTTTGCACTATCCTTCCAGCTAGACAGTGTGAAGTTCTGTCTCCAGTTTCTCCTTCTATTTCATGAACTACAATGAGATGAACAAGAGGTGCTGATGTAAACCTTCTGTTGTGTTGCCGAGAATCGGAACACGACAATATCACATCCACAGCTGGAGGAGAGCGTAAGTGCAAGCAGCCTCTCCTAGGGATTCAAAGAAGCAGGGGCACTTGTAAGCACATTGACGCAAGGTGTAGAAAAAGAATCAAGCAAAATCCTCGTTCTTTCAGTGACAGAAAACAAACATCGTGTCTGAAAGGCCTTGTGATTTCAGAGTAGGTGTGTCTATCTACCGCCTCAGAAATCCTCTTGGCACTGTCTAATATAGCTGCTTAGGAAGATGAATGAATTGCTCAAAATACGGTGGAAGATAGAAGGATGTCTCAGAACGGAAAGTACCTTATCACTCTCAGATAGAGCAGAAGTGGCCCTTAGAGGTGGCCTGACATCAAATGCAAACCAGGGCAACCATTTATGAGGAGGCTGGGCCGGCACTGCAGCACCTGAGACTTGGGAATTGCGGGGGCAGATGTTTGGGACACTTATAGGTCTTCTTATTTGATTTGTATTACAGGTCTGACATTCAACTTTATTTGTATTCATTATTCACAGTGGGAACTAGAATGGTTTTTAAAATAGCATAAAATCCACTTAAATTATAATGGGAAGAATCGTGTGCAATGTGATGCTTTAATTACTGTTAAGCTAACCTTGGGATATGGGAAATGTCAATTTCCATTGGCCACATGAAGGCTGAGGCCAGATTTTAGCCCCCAGATACGTGCAGTCAGTGGGCTGCAGCTCATGGGCACAGCCCTGCCTGAGGAATCCCACAGTGCTTCAAACCTGCCTTTGCCACCTCCCCTCATACCCTGGGGCACCATCACCTTTTTTATTACTATTCCTTCCTCCGCTGAAATACCCTCCCGGGTCCTTAGCAGCAGCCCCAAATACATTTCCCAGGCAAATAGCTTCCGGTCCGTCGTGTTGCTGCTTTTCTCTTTCTTCGACCCTCCCTGGGTGGCAAGTCCTGGGTTTTCCACCCCGCAAGAGAGGGAAAAGGGAATCTGAAACCAGCTGGTACCGATGTTAAGACTCCTTGTTCACAATCAATTATTCCATTCCTCCTTGAAACCAGGAGTCCGGTGCCATGCTGTCTCTCCCGTGTCTTTGCCGTCTATAAATTACTTTAGGCATAAACAAGCATCATCGGTTTTGGAAGTCCAGACGCTTGGGTCCTTAAGAACCTTCCATAGTAAGAAGCAGGCAGTCTGATTGCCCTACAGAATGTTCTGCTACCCCTCTTCCAAGGGCTATGGAGGTGGTTAGCTATATAGAAGGAATACAATGGGACCCTAAATTCTTCCCAACTAAAAGAAGGAGATCTTCAGTTTTAATTTATACCAACCGTGTGCAAATTTAAGCCATATATTAACTGGCAGAAACAGAGACTGTGTTTTTTCTTTTAGATCATATTCTTGTTACAGAGTATAGCAATTCAGCATCTGTGTTGGAGTCTGGAAGCAAGTTATGACATACATATATTCATATAAACACTTTTATTTTGATTTATTTTTCCCAAAATATACTTTCTGGAAATAACAGTGTGTAATAATTTGGGGGGTAACTACACTCTGAAATGGAGTTTACCCTTCCTTCAGCCCAGTACATATTTTTCCTAATTAATCTATTGAGCTAAATTAAATTGTGACTGTGTTTAAACCATTAAAATTGTGATTTTACAAGGTTCAATTCAGTACAATTGCAGTACAAGATGGGAGCAAGGTGATTACATTCCCACTTCACTTTGGGGGAGAAAAAGAGACAATTCTAATACCTTATGTGTCGTGGATAGAGCATAAAAAAAAAATCTATTTTAAATGGCTCACAAGACCTTCTTTTTCACTATTTCAAACTTCCTCAACATGCTAAAAACCAGTACCAAATGTAAATGTTGCTTTCATATCACCTGTATAGATTGTGATCATATAATACCATAGAGGAAATAAGGGGAAAATGTAACATTTACTGAATGGTTTCTATACCCCAGAAACTCATTTTGAGGTTTTAACGAAACATTAATTCTTGTTTTGAATTTCCTTTAGTTCTGCGAAAGAAATTTTGTTTGAAAAAACCTGAACCATATGATTAAAACTTGGCATTTATCTAACTCTGTGTTGTCCAATATAATTGCCACTTGTCACTTGTGGCTGTTTACATTTAGATTTTAACTAAAATTAAACTTATAAATTAAAAATTTAGCTCCTCCAGTTACACAAGACATATTTCAAGTGCTCAATAGCCACATGTGGCTAATGGTTACTGTATTAGAGCAATTATTGAAAGTGTTCATGAGCTCAGAGAGTTCTGTTGTTGGATGATGCTGGTCTAAAATCATTCTTTCAAAGGATGTGTTGGCTTAATGGTCAAAGCTCCATTAAACCTTTGGCAAGCTGGTGATCTGAGTTTATGTTCAATCCTTTATCACTTTTAGAGACTAGTGTCTAACTTGAAATGTTTCTAAAAATGTTATTTATAAAAGATTAAGTGATAATATGTTCTTTCAAACATGTCAATAAACAAAGAACACCCTAAAAGAGTCTTCTTACTTTATTGTTTATATTGGTAAACTGGGCACTTTCTCTCATACTATGCTTTCTCCAAATTTATTGAGACTTGTATATTTTTTTCTATTTTAATAAATGGATTATGAATAATCTGTTCAGTTTATAAGAAAAGGGAAAAAATATTCTTAAATAGAAAAAATATCTCTCCAATTTTTATTTGTGTCATAAAACATTAATTCATTTTTTCAAAGATAAAAATTTTTCATAAAATATGCATCTAGAAGACAGTTTACTAGTTTCAGAAAATAAAGGGTGTTTGTATATTAGTTTCCTACAGTAAATGCCTCAAAGAGTAAAATACATTGAAAACACCAAATATCACTAATGAAAAATAAAATAGAAGTTAGATAACTTACACAATGAATTCTTGACAGTAATTATATTTCTTGCTACATATGATAAAAGTGTTCTCGTTTGGGGAAGTTCATCCATGATGTTTTTATCCCCTTATAACTCTTGATACCAACTCATTAAAACTAGAATATAATTTCCAATCCAGCTATCATTTAGTTCTTCAACTTTTTTCTTATATTCTTACGAGAATTAATATACTATTCTCTTCTCTTCTCTTTTCTAATCTTTTATCTTCTGTTTAGTTCATATCTTTCTGCTCTTATAACACAGAAAGATCTCTTTCACTAAAATTTCAAACTAAGAATCAGACCTAATATTGACTGAGTGCATGCACAAGAGTTTATGGGATGTGCTCTCTGCCCCTGATGATCTTAAATAATTATTTTCTTTGAATAATTTCTAAATAACACATTTAGTGGTATCAAAGCCATCTTTCCTGGGAGGAAAAAAAAAAAGGTTTCCACAGTAGTATGGAAACACAAGAGTTGTTCAAAACCAAAAATTAAAATGGTGTGTCATCAAAATCAGTGATAATTCAAAGAGTGAAAACCTTGGAGAATTTTAAGAGTCTATGCCTTCTAATAAATACTTTGCATATGTCTCTCTGTAACTATAACTAATATTCTGGTGCGAAACATATCAACGAGAAGGGTAAGGGAAGGTATCTTTCTTAGTTCAGAATAAGTCATTGCCATTATCCAGTGGGCATGTGCTCTGGGGTCTTCTGATTGAGTTCTTGGTATAGAATTGGGGCAGCAAACTACTGTTGAATGAATGAGATGGATCAGGCTGAGTCATCCCACAGAATGGAAGATCTTACCACTTGTTTCAGTTCATGGAAAGTTGAGGATTGTGGCCAGTTCTTCACCCACTAAGTACCCTAACAAAAAAATTATCTAACCCCCACTTACCTTTCATAAGCACACATCTGTTGCTATAAATTCTATATCTACTCAAACGTTATTGACAATGATATTCCCACAAAATTCTCCACCCACTTCCTTGCAGTCCTCTGAGCAAATGTGCGTATCTTTGCTACAACATCCACCCAGCTTTAACCACATCGCTTGTTCTTTCCTCTTGCTTGATGAATGTTTCTCTGCCACTGTCTTCTCATCTCAATCCACCATCCAGGATCTGTCTTTCTCATTGCCTCCCACTAGCTGATGCAAAGCTGAAAGTAGACATACATCACACTTCAGTGACCACAGCTGGTAAACCCTTATGATGACGCTTTGATAGAAGGGGTGACAAACCCTGTTTTCTGACTTGCTCCTCTAGGTTTTAGCCCTACAACCAGTAACTTTTTCAATTCTCAATCATACTGAACATGGGGAATATTTACCTGAGAAATAAACAGTAAATATTTCTAAATTAAACTAAAATACCAGGCGCTTTTATTTTTTGTCTCATGTTTTAATATATTTTTACTTCCTCTTGGAATAGATTGCTTTTGCTGGCTATACCATGTTATTGTAGAAATTATATTCATAAATTAGGAGGAAAGCCACCAAAATTATCAAGTACATTTACCATTCTGTTAGTACTGCCAATGTACACAGCTCCCTTCCAGTGAATTCTAAATATCACTGTTACTATACTTATTTTCTATGTTGGTGAAATGACCAAAAGAAGATTCAAGTAAGTTATTGCGTGCCTGTCACTGAAAATGACTGTTTCCAGAGTTTCATTTTGTGCTCTCTCCAAGCACAAATGTCATCATTAAAAAGCATTTATTAATGATCTCCTTTATAGGGTATGTACTATGACATGAAGAGCAAAATTTATAAATTTTCAGTGAAGATTAGGGTTACAGTGAAAACAGGCAATATATATATGTATCTGTAGAGACAGAATAGAAATGGTAAATCAAGTTAAGATCAAGCTATAAATGGACACACAGAGAAAGAGAAAGAGAGGCAGAGAGAGAGAGAAATAGATCAAAGATTTTGACCACTCATGCATTGATAGGACAAAAGTCTTTTAAAAATGGAAAATTAAAACATAAAACTATGTGTGTAAAATCATTAGAGTGGGTTACAATTGATGGAAAAGCTACCACTGTGTTCTTATAATGAACTCTCTTCAAGCAACAGACTTGAATTTCAGGAGCTGTGTGAATTCTGCATAGGGACCTTGGCAAAATGGAGAAGAGAAAGAGGATTTGAGACATCTCTCATTAGCTGAGAGGAGGCTCAGATGGTGAAGTGGGGTGAATCTCTCTGACCATCCTCTCCATCCCAGTTTATTCCTATTTGGTTCTTGTTATTCATGCATATCTTTAAGAGGCATATGTAACAAGTCTATACAGAAGCCTGTACTAAATAAACAGATGGGTGGACAGGGAAGAAATAATATTAGCTAGGGAAATGGATATCATATCTTTCTCATCTTTTGAGACGACTCAAATGACTAAGGTCAAAAATAAAACCTGACAAGAGACAATACGTCCAGAGGTCAGAAGTTAGAAAGGAAAGCATGAAGAAATATAAACTAATAAAAGAAACATAAAAGAATGTGGACATATGCACTACTTGGCATAAAAAAGATTGAGTATCCCACCCACTAAGTGCAAATATAAACCCTGGACGTTAAATATAAAACAAACATAAAAAGACTCCAAAATGTGGATAGAAGAAGGAAGACTGGCTAGGGACTCTGGTGTCTGCAAATGACACAGTGCTGAGTTCCCTGGGTTTTCTTTATTATTTTTTTTCCTTTTTTTAAAATTGAAGTACAGTTAGGTAAAATAGTATGTAAGTTACAGGTGTACAATATAGTGATTCATAATTTTTAAAGTTTATACTCCATTTATAGTTATGATAAAGTATTGGCTATATTCCCTGCATTGTACAATATATACTTGTAGCTTATTTTACACATAATGGTTTGTAGCTCTTAATCCCCTAGCCCATTGCCCCTCCCCTCTTCCCTCCCCCACTGGTAACCACTAGTTTGCTCTCTATATCGTGAGTCTATTTCTTTTTTGTTATGTTCGCTAGTTTTTTATATTTTTTATATTCCACATATAAGTGAGATCGTACAGTATTTGTTTTTCTCTGTCTGAATTATTTCACTTAGCATAATGCCTTCCAAGTCCATCCACGTTGCTGCAAATGGCAAAATTTCATGCTTTCTTATGGCTGAGTAGTATTCCATTGTGTGTACCACATCTTCTTTATCCATTCATCTGTTGATGGGCACTTAGCTTGCTTCCATATCTTGGCAATTGTGAATAATGCTGCTATGAACATTGGGGTGCATGTATCTTTATGAATTAGTGTTTTTGGTTTTTTTCTGATATATACCCAGGAGTGGAATTTCTGGGTCATTTTTAGTTTTTTTGAGAAACCTCAATAAGAACATATATATCAATAATTACCTTAAATGTAAATGGACCAGATGCTTCAATTAAAAGACATAGAGTGGCTGAATGGATACAAAAGCAAGACCCATATATATGCTGCATCTTTATCCCTTCTATATCCCCAATTACATGCTGGAGAAACTAGCTAGCTAGTAAATGCCAAACAGTACAGACAAAAAGGACCTCAAGAAAATCCTGCTCTCTCTAACCAAATAACCAAGAAAAGAAAAGCCTAGCAAAACAAATAAATTTTAGACAATAACTCTTCTACATTGCTAAATATATTTAAAAAAAAAACAAACCTAGATGCCTACTGGGGCATCTAAACTTCAACCTTGAGAGATTGTAATGAGTGATCCAACCACACTGCCTGGGTGGTGTCTGAGAAGACTGAGTAGAGAGCTGAGACTTCATTCTTGCCAGGTAGTAACAAATCCTACAACAGTGCCCTTCCAGTGGAAATGTCATTGGAAACCACACAGGGAGTCTGGATTCCATCCACACTTCACTGGGGCAGTGTCCAGAAAGCCTAGTAGAGAGTTGGGATTTCCAACAGCAAGGTGTTAATGAGTTACCATCAAGCCCTCACTTCGGTGTCCGTGGAGGTGAAATGAGGAGACTGAACTCCCCACTCTGCCAACAGAAATGAGAAGCCGCCCATCACAAATCAGTGAAGATTAACTGTAGAATGTGGACCTCCAACCCCACCTGTCAGTAAAAAGTTGGCGGACTTCCCCAGCCTCCACCACCCCGTGGAGCAATGTCATAGCAGGATTGCAGAAACACAAGATTTAAATAAGATTCTCAATCTTGTAACATAATACCAAAAATGTCTACTTTTTCATAAAATATCAGTCATCATTCTAAAAACCAGGAAGATCTCAACTTTAACAAGAAAAGACAGTAAGCAAATGCCAACATCAAGATGACACAGAATTATCTTTCAAGGATGTAAAGAAGCCATAGTAAACAAATAAACAATTACAAACATACTTGAAACAAATTAAAAAAATAGATACCTCAGAAATTAAGTAGAAAATCTAAGCAAATAAATAAAAGATATAAAGAAGAACCAAATGAAGATGTTCAAAAGAAAAACAAAACAAAACAAAACAAAAACCCTCAATGCACAGACTCAGGAGCAGAATGGAGAGGGCAGAGGACTCAGGAACCTGTGAGATTATCACAAAAGATCTAACATTCATGTCATTGGAGTACAAAAACGAGGAGGAGAGAAGGTAGGGCTAAATAAGTTATGAAAAATGACTGAAAATCTCCCAAATTTGGCAAAAGACATAAACCTACAGATTCAAAAAGCTGAGCAAACCCCAAAGAAGTTAAACCCAAAGAAATTCATGCCCAACACATCACATTTAAACTTTTTGAAGTTAAATGGGAGAGAGTAAATAATTATGATGATAAATAATGCTATGAAGTTTAATCCAGTGGGAAAATAGCAATCTTAAATGTGTACAAATAAAGCAAAAAGTTGCAAAATATTTGAAGCAAAAACTGTTAGAACAGAAAGGAGAATATGACTAACCCACAATTATAGTTGGAGATTTCAACAAGCCTCTATCAACAATTGTTAGATCAACAAGTCAGATAATCAGCAAAGATATAGAAGAACACAAAACCACCATTCATCACAGGATATAGTTGATACAAAGTACCTCAACAAATTTAAAATGATTGAAATCATACAAAGCATGGTCTTTGGCTATAATGGGGTCACACTAGAAATCAATAACAGAAAGATAACAGGTAAATCACCAAACACTTGGAAAGTAAATAACATACTACCAAATATCCATGGGTCAAAGAAAAAGTCTTATAGAAAAAATGTAAAGTACATTTAACAGAAAGAAAATTAAAATACAGCATATTAAAATTTGTGAGATACTGTTAAAGCAGTGTTAAGAAAGAAATTTATAGCACTGACTTCTGACATTAGGAAAGAGGAAAAGTCTTACATCAGAATCTAATTACCTACCTCAAGAAACTAAAAGAATAAGAGCAAAATAAATGTACAGCTAACAGAAGAAAGGAAATAGTAAACATAATAGCAGAAATCAATGAAATTGAAAATAGGAAAATACAGAAAAGCTACTGAAACAAAAAGCTCATGTTTTAAAACAAATCAATAAAACTGACAAAACTCTAGCTAGACTGACAAAGAAAAAAATAAAGAAGACACATAATAATAATAGGAATGAAACAGAGGCTATCACTACAGACCCTGCAGAAATGCAAAGGATGATATGGAATACCACCAACAATTCTACACACATAAATTTGACAACTTAGGAGAAATGGATCAATTTTTCAAAAAACATAAATGACACAAGCTCACCCAATATAAAATACATAATTTGAATAGCCATATAACTATTTGGGAAGTGTAATTCATAATTTTAAAAATCTCCAGATTCAGATGGTTTCAATGGAGAATTCTATCAAACAAAGAAGAACCAGCATCAATTTTACACAATCTCTTCCAGGAAACACTTCCCAACTCCTTATGTGAAGCTAGTATTTCTCTGATATCAAAATCAAATACCAAAAACAAAAACTACAGACTTCTCATAAATATAGAGACAGAAATTGCTAAAATGTTAGCATATAGAATTCAGCAATATATATATTATATATACATATAATATACACCATGATCAAATGAGATTTGTTCTATGGATGTGAGGCTGGGTACAACCTTCAAAAATCAACCAATGTAATTCACCATAATAACAGACTAACGGAGGAAAATCAAATGATGAAAAATCATTTAATGTGGAAAGAGCATTTGACAACACTCAATACTTGTTATGATAAAAACCCTCAGAAATCTAGGAATAGATGGAAATTTGTTCACTTGGGAAAAAAAATCTACAAAAATCTATAGCTAATGCTGAAGAGTGAATGCTTTTCCCTTAAGACCAGGAACAAGGTAAGGATGTGAACTCTCACCATTTTATTCAACAAAGTGCTGCAAGTTCTGGACAACACAATAAGGCAAGCGAAGAATAGCCTATAGAACACAAAGAAACAAATAAAACTGTTCCTATTTGCAAATGACATGATTATTTCCATAGAAAATTTTTACAATCATCAAAAAAAAAAAAAAGAAATACATGGTGTAAATGTAACGTATAGGAGTTGAGTGCTGAAAAGTACACAACACTGAGGAAAGAAATAAAAAAGGAGAAAAATAAATGGAGAGACATAATATGTTCATGGATTGGAAGACCCAACATAGTAAAGTTGTCAATTTCCCCCTCCCCCAGACCTCCCAAAAAAGGCTTAATGCAATTCTCATCAGAATCCCAGCAAGACTTTTTGTAGATATAGTAAAGATTATTCTAAACTTTCATGGAAATGCAGAGGAATTAGAATAAAGCAATTCTGAAAAATAAAGATAAAATAGGAGAAAGCATTCCACTTGTCATAAAGACATTATATGGCTGTAGTAATCAAGACTGTATCATACTGGCAGTCTACACACAGATGAATGGACACAATAGAAAATCTAAAATTAGCCCAAAACACTATGGCCAACCTTTTTGGACAAAGATGCAAATGCAGTTTAATGGAGAAAGAATAGTCCTTTCAACAAATAGTGCTAGAGCAATTGTATATTCATAAGCCAAAAAATCTTTTTTGACTGAACCTCATACCTCATACAAAACTAACTCACAATAGGTCATAGATTCAAATGTAAAATATAAAAATCAGATAAAGTCTATAAAACATTTATTAAAAAACAGGAGAAATTTTTAGGTCTTTTGTTTCCATGAAGAATTCTTAGGCAAGATACCAGAAGCAAAATCAAAAAAGAATTATTGATAAGCTGTACTTCATCAAAATTAATAACTGCTGCTTTGTGAAAGACCCTGTTAAGAAAAATAAAGGAAAAATAAAGGAAAAGCTACAATCTGTGAAATAATATTTGCCAACCTCATATCTGATGAAGAGCTCATATCAAGAATATGTAAAAAAAAAAAAACACTCTCAAAACTCAATGATAAAGAAATAAACCATCCAATAAGAAAACAGGCAAAAGACATGAAGAGACACTGCCAAGAAGATATAGGGATGACAAATAAGCACATGAAAGATATTAAAATCACTTGCTATCAGGGAAATGCAAATTAAGACCACAAGGAGATATCATTACAAACCTACCAAAATGGCTGAAATAAATAGAGTGCCAACCAAATGCTGAGCAAGAGACTGAAAATCGGGATCTCTCATGTACTGCTGATGGGAATTGCAGGTGACCGCTCAGGACAATAGTTTGTCAATTGCTTAAATCAACAAACATACACTTACCATACAACCCAGCATTGCACTCCTGGACATTTTTCCCAGAGAAATGAAAACTTATCTACACAAAATTCTGTATATGATTGTTTATAACAGCTTTGTTTGTAATAGCCCCAAACTGGTCAAAACAAAAATATCCCTCAATAGGTGAGTAAACAAACGGATACATCCACACTACAGTATACCACTCAACAATAAAAAGGAATGAACTACTGTTACAACCAACAACTCAGATGGACTTTAAGGAATTATGCTTAATTAAAAAAAAAAAGAATCCAATCCCTAAATGTCACATATTATATAATTCCATTTCTATAACATTCTCAAAATGGCAGAACTACAGAGCTGAAAAACAGATTAGAGTTTGTCTTTGGTTTGGGATGGTGGGGAGATAGAAAGGGGGTGTAACTATAAAGGGGTAACCCCAAAAAGATCTTGGTGGTGATGGAACAGTTCTGTATCTTGATTGTGGTGCTAGTTACCTGAATGTACAGCAATATCAGATCACCTGGGAACTCATTAGGATACAAATTCTCAGCTGTAGTTTAGATTTGCTGAATCAGAAACCCTCAGAGTGGGACCTAGTAGTTTGTGGTTTAATAAGCCCTCCAGGTAATTCTAATGAATGTTAAAGTTTGAGAACCACGCGTCTGGGGCAAGTGAGTCCCAATCCTGAGAAGGAGATCATGAATACAGCCTAAGGAAAGCCATATTCCGCTTGCATGTTTGTATTCATGCTATATGTCATGTGAAAATATCCTGTGTCACACATGGTGCCCAAAAGATTCCTTCATACAAGTATGTACTCAAAATTATTAAACATTAATGTTGAGCATTTCAAGGCTCAGAAAAGTAGTCCCTAAAAATTCCAATTTTATACTGTTCATTCACTTTGTACTCCAAGATTTATTTAAAACTCTAAAAAGTTAAATCTGAAGATCACATCTAGATGCAAGTTGCCTTTAAATAATAAAAAAATCAGAATGATAATGTTTTGCTGTTCATCTCACAGGATTTTTGTTAGATTATACAAGATAATTTATTTGAAGGATCTATGAAATACCTGAAGAATCATGAATAATTTCTATCACAATTAATTGTAGTTATTAAATATTATCAATATTATACTTACCACTTATTAGCCAACTTCCAAATGGCAGCTGGCCTCATATATGATCTCTGAGCTTCACAGGAACTTTGCAGTACAAATAATTATCTTCAGATATGAGCACATTGATTCAGAGAGGTGAGATAAGTTGCTTGTGGGTCCACTGTAGAGTGACTGAACACTGATTTGAACCAGGCTAGAGTATTCCTAACATGATACTCTTCCTTCACACTTACTCGAGTCACTTATAGTGATTCCTACCATATCAGTGATCCTGGTTTGGATCCAAAACTGAATAATAAAAAAATGCTGCATTTCAAGAGGGTACATTCTTTGCAAAAGTGTGGTAAGAGGAGGGAGCAATCCAGTGGGATAAAGTGATGGAATTCTACAACAGCCAGAAAGGGGAAATGGAAAATATTCCATGACAAATTAATGTATACCCAAGGGTTAGGAATGTCACATACCAATAAATACACTCTGAGTGGATAAAGGTCAACATGGATAAATAAGGAGGTGCAGAAAGTAATCAGGGTAAGAGAGAAGAGTATGTGAAATAGGAAGCAACTGGGAAGATTATAGAATGAATTCAAGCGTAAAATATATATCAGAAAAGCAAAGGTGTAAAATGAAAGGAAGATTACAGAAAAGTTTAGATAAATATCAGAACATTTCTCAAAGTGCTAAGGGACAAGGGGTCAACATTGGAGACAGTAGAAAGATCAAAGAGACGGATGGGTAATTTATTGACACAAAGGTGAAATCTTAAGAATTAAAGGCATTCTTCCATTTAGTTTGCACAAAAAAATAAGGGAGTAGGTGGGGCATGAGGGAGATTCAGGCAGTCCTTGATGAAGTAAGATGTATTTGAAAGAGTGATCAAGGAATTGGGAAATGTGAAAGTGAAGACATTTCTCAATTTGTTTTTTTTTACTTAAAGGACATCAGTAAATACTAAATCTTAAGTATCAAAGAAAACCTCGCAGGAGAGATCTATGTCTAAAGAGAAAACTAAAATCTCTATACCTTACCCTTTAAAGTATGCCTTAAGTTTACATTCCATTTATGCCTTTTATATTTGAGTTTAGAGGCCCCTTTTTGAGGAAAAAAATCTCTCTCTGTAGGTATATACACATACATACACATGCACACCTCTCTCTATTATATACACATACACTTCTCTGTAAATATATACATTTGTGTGTATATATACATGCACACATTTACATCTGCTGTATCTCTGTATATATTTGCTCAATACATATACATATACATATACATATGTATATATACATGCATACATTTACATCTGCTGTATCTCTGTATATATTTGCTCAATACATATACATATACGTATACCAATACATATGTATATATACATGCATACATTTACATCTGCTGTATCTCTGTATATATTTGCTCAATACATATACATATACGTATACCAATACATATGTATATATACATGCATACATTTACATCTGCTGTATCTCTGTATATATTTGCTCAATACATATACATATATGTATACCAATACATATGTATATATACATGCATACATTTACATCTGCTGTATCTCTATATATTTGCTCAATACATATACATATATGTATACCTATACATATGTATGTACACACACATACACACATGCACACAGAAAGAGAATTTCTATTTGGAAATAAAAGTTTACCTGAATTCAACTAACTAAGAAAGCCCTTCCTCTTGACCTCAACATACTTTGAAATTTGAGTAATTTAAATAAGTAAACTTTAATAATGTCTTCTTTTCTCACTGAAAGGCTCTGGATAGCTTATTTTGGTAACACATTTTGTCTCAAAAATAACTGATTGTAAGACGGTCCGTGCAGGTGTTTGAGACACTGATGAATGTAGCCTTATTATTTCTTTTTAAATCTCAATATTTATAGAAAAATAGAAAGAAAATGGCTAGCATCTTCTGGCTCCATTTCGTCTTCAAGATTGCTTTCATCACTGCTGGGCCACCAGAAAATGGGACTGATTCCTATAAACAACAGTTGCATGTTACCATAAGCCTTGCACTATCTTGTATTCGACTGTCAAGACTTCTCAGTCTCGCTTACACCTGGAACGTTGCTAGGACCAGCTCCACACAAATGTAGCTTGAGTGAGCATCATACCCAAACCATGCTGCCCCCGCCCCACCTCCAGAGAACATCAGACAGGAACCCCCTGGGTGCTCAGGCCTGCAGACTGCAGAAGTCGGGGAGGCAGATGCTCCCATGGCACCTCCTGACACGTAGAAAACAAGAGCCGATGGATCTATCCATACACCCTCACGCCTACAAATCAGTTCCAAGGCACAGTCTATAAAACTTTCTAGAAGGTCAAACAGTGAGTCACCTGGCGGGGGGAGGTGGTGGTGGGATGAATTGGGAGATTGAGATTGACATGTATACACTAATACGTATAAAATAGATAACTAATAAGAACCTGATGTATAAAAAAAATAAATAAAATTTAAATATTCAAAACATAAATAAATAAAGTAAAAAAAAAAAAATGAGTCACCCTGTGTGGTGGCCAGCAACATCACATTTTTGAATAAACTTCCCTTTCACAACACCAGCAGTTTTCACAAATTAGATACATCATGGTTGGAATTTAGATGATGCATAATAATCATAATAATAATAACAAAAAGTAGATAGATAGGTGATAATAGCTAGATGGATAGATAATAGATAGATAGATAGATAGATAGATAGATAGATAGATAGATAGATAGATAGACAGACAGATATAGATAGATAGATAGATAGATATAGAGTTTTCTTTTCCTTTTTAACAGTATAAATAGTGAATCTGAGCCTCTCCACTTCTTCTCTTTAAGACCCCACCTTGACTTTGACAGATACTCTTGACTATGGACCAGAGCAGAGTGATAGGTGAGGGCTCTTCAGATGTGCTGCTATTCAAAAAGGGTTACCATTAAATTCACTATCTCAGTGACCTCTCAGTATTTTGGTCCATTCCTGTCAACCTTTCACTTTTGTTCCAGGAAGATAAATATTTAGTTATTATCCAAGAAAACTCAGAAGTCATAAATCTTCAGAACGGTAATAAAAGCAGTTAAAAAAAAAACAACATGGTTTTGTCTGCCTATATTGATTCCTAGTACATTTGTATTTCTTACAATTCTTTGCATTCAGAGTAATGTTTCCATGATTTCTCCTACATTTTCAACTTCAAGATGAAATGATTTATAAAAAGAAGCTACCTTTTTCCAAAACAGCTTCCTTATTGTGTACCAGGACAGATACCAGGTATTTTATATAAATATATTGGCACTAAGTCACACAGCTAAGAGCAAGCTATTGACTTGTGCTTTTTGGTCCAACAATTACGGATCTTAGAAATCATCACTGCCATTCTAACAACAAGAAAAAAGTTGAGCAAACTGAAAATCAACTTCTCTTAGAGCCACCAGGGCACTGAGGTCACAGAACAAATCACCACCCCAAAGGTTGTATAGACAGGCAAATATAGAGAATCACAGCTCACTGGGAGCAGTAACCGTGCTGGAGCCAGCAACTGAGTAATTGACTACTTGCTGGAAATTGAGCATGGACTAGCTTGAGGGATAAAGCGTCTTGGGTCTTAGCCTTAGGAAGCCCCCCAAACTTTGTGAGTTTTACCTGTAGGAGCCCACTCACGTTGTCACTGTGAAGATCAGAAAAAGTTCCTTTTCTGGCATGGAGAGGGGTGCCAGAGCATTCTCTTCTTCTTAACAAAAGCCAAGGGAAACCAAGGCTCAGACGTTATTTAAGAAGGGATTTCTAGGGAAACACAAAGACAATAGAGAAGACAAAAATCATAACACCAGAGAAAATTTTAGCCTCTAACATGACAACTACAGCAAAACCTAGACCTAGCAAAACCTACAGCAAAACCTACAACTACCTAAAGCCTAGCCAGGTAAATGTAAGACTTCAACAAAAAGCCTATTGACTCCAGTTATTTATAGCCAATACATCCTGTTTAGTTTTTAAAAACATAAAAATAAAATTGTAATGAGACATGATAAAAGGCAAAAAAAATACACCATCTGAAGACACTAACATGTATAAGAACCAGACTTAGATATGGCAGAGATTTTGGAATTATCAAACCAGGAATTTAAAATAACCATTATTAATATGCTAAGGGTGCTAATGGAAAAAATAGACAACATGAAAGAACAGATGGGGAATATAAGCTGAGAGATGGAAACTCTAGGAAAACAAGTTATTCACACCCAAAATTATCTGGGGGGACTTACTAGGAGGTGAAAGAACTGGGTAGATCCTGCCACCCAGCCATCCCCTTGGATGCCCAGCTGCAGCCTTTGCTGACCCAGTAGAGTCATGGGCCTGTGGGAGCATAGTTTCTTGGTGGAAGGAAATTCCCCTCCCTCCCCCAAACTAGGTGAAGGCAAGTTCCAAGAGATTTACTCATTAGGAATTGAGATGCTTGCCCAAAAAAGAAGACTGAGTTCTTGTCCTTTTGGAGGTCCAGCAGGAAGTTCAGTGAGTGTGTTAATATAACCCTATGCCTATCTGGACAGGGGAGAGGAGAACTGGAGAGCCATGGTGCTGGGGAAGTCTGCATTCCCACAAGTTGATGAGGATAGGCATTTTTTTGGACCCTGTGGTTCAGGGGCTTTACCCATCTTAGATGGTAGATAGGTTCCGGCCCTCTTTCTAGTACTCCATCCAAGAGCCTTCAGGTCTTAGGGCCAGAGGAGGGCTGGGAGACACTGCACAGGGCTGCACACATGAGGCACTGTCCAACACAGGAGCCCCCCCGCCCCCGGAGAACCCACACACGGACCCTCCTTAGATGCCTGGCACAGAGCGTATCAAGAGTCTATCAGGGGCAGTTGGAGAAGCAGCATTAACTAACAGGATGAACACCACCAAAAAAGTCAGCTAGCTACAGACACTGTTTTGTTTTGTTTTGTTTTTCCTCTCTTCCCATCCCTTCCCAACACATTGGAATGACTAGTCCTTGGAGAGAGTGGGGAGAGGAGAGACCTCCCAGAGAGAGATCATACATGCTCTAAGCAGTCAGTGTTTCAGGTCAGCTTGATCTTGGCATTTGGATTGAGGAACAGAGTTAAATCAATTTCAGACTGAAGTAATATATCAGTGTTTTAATACACAAAGTAATCTAAAAGTTAAGAAATTCACCCAAGATTTCACGAGGAGACTGGGAGCAGAGATCCAGGAGCAAGGTTGAAAATATCGATTGGAGGAAGGTCGATTCTTTCCACATCTGCTCCCAGCAGAGGAGCAGAGACAGCACCTTAAAGCAGCTGTAACATTATGGAATTTAATCCTCGAGGCAACTTTGGGACGCACGTATTCTTACCTCTACTTTTTGAAGAAGATATGAGTGAAGTCGGGTTAATTAAGCAGCATGCCTAAGGTCCACAGCCAGCGCTGGGGGAAACTGAACCTGGGTACCTCGACTCCAAAGCCCAGATTGTTTCTGCCACATCCCCCTGCCTTCATAGTGGGTAGAGTATGGAAACCTTCTAAACTGCAAACACTCTATCTAGCTGAAATTTATTATGAATTGTACGGAGGATAGAGCCCTACAATTCAACATCCTCCTGTGCTTTATAAATGCACATGACAGATGAATAATTGTTTTATTTCGAAGGTTCACAAATGCCTTAGGATTTTTTTCAAGGAGATATCAATTTCACATTCCACTACCTCCAAGTTTATTTTCCTAAATAATGTTATCAATTGTCCATCAATATCCTCTATTTTAACATTACTTTCTGTAAAGGATCCATCCAATTCGGGGATCCCTTTAGCTCTCAGCAGTGGTTCTTATCCTTCTGCCTCTGAAAAGCACTAGACTGCAGAAGTGCTGTACTCGGCGTAAGGCTCTGATATTGAAAGTCCCCTTCCTTTAATTTGCATAATCTGATACACAGGCCATTGTACCATCTATTATCACTACTACTAAAATAGCTAATTTTGCTCTCCTTTTCCTCAATACCATATTATTAAGTTTCTATTTCTTCTTAAGCTTCTTACAAATACTCCTTTCCCGAACTCCAGGGAGTAGTTTCCCACTGCTCGCCATTCCTGCTGTCTCCCGCACAAATCTTTCTTTCATCAGGACCATTTCAAACATCACTGCATACGTAGCCAGAGGATCTCATCCCAGAATGTCTCCCGCTGAGTGGAAGGAGGTGGAAGTTTTTTGCCTTCGAGATGCCTGGGTAGCCTCCAAGAAACACATGAGCGTAGTTTAATTCTTTTTTTTTTTTTTTCTTTTGCTCAGAGAATATTAGTATACTTCTCCCATCAGCTAAAGTTCATTTCCCTGCAAATGAGTCTATGGAGATTTTGGTAGTTGCTCTTCGTTGAATCCATTCGTTGCCCTTGACTCCTTGACACAGGTCATGACGGCTATGGTTCCAATCATTCAGGAAAAACCGCTCCTGTCTTACAAAGCAGGTGCCAGGGGTTTTTTTTGTACGACCCTGACTGTATGAGGTTTATAATCTCAAGGCCCTGAAAAATAACAAATGCTCCATTTTTTTTATCCTACTGCCAGGAGAGGAATGATGACACCTGCATTTTCAGCTTCCCTCATCAATCCCAACCATCCAGGATGATTCAGTCTCTAGTCTGATGTTTTTAGGGAACTTAGAGAAGAATGTGTGTCAAATAAAGGTGCCAGGTGTGGAGAGAAGAGTTACTTTGAACCTGGATTGAGGACAAACTTCTCAGAACCCCAAGTTATTCTGTTTGATCAAAACCAAAGCTTGGGTAAACACTGGCGGTCAAGGGAGGAACTAACTCTTCCTCTTTGCTGTATTCAATGCAGGAAGTTGGCTTGAACATCGTCAATATTAAACCACATTAAAAAAATTCAACCTCGCTTATATCCCTTGTAACTTGCATTTAAATGGTCATTATGGATAAGCAAAATATTTTTAAAGGTATTCTCGACTTTAAAGAGAGCATGCTCAGTATACCGTTGAATAGAATTTGTTACGACCACATATCTGTCATGAAAATTGCTGACACGAACCGACACAACATTGGTACACACCTCCATAGTAATGTGAAAGTAAAATGAAAAGAAAACGAAGGCTTTGCTATGACTTTGAAGGAAAGCCAGCTTCACCCCTCTCCCATCATCCACCAGCACTAACAAATGAAAGGGATCAGCATATACAAAAAAATATATGGTTTTAAGTTCCCACCGATATCATTTCTGAAACACTTGGCATTAGACCTACAAGTCCTGGAGGCTGTTATTTGGTTTTACCCATTCTGAAAATTACAGGGAGAAAATCACAGGCTGGGATCAGGTGTCCAAATCTTCATCTCAAAGGGTGAATCATAAAACTATTATAAAAACTGTATCCTGCTGCACTGACAGCTGTCTTCCCAAATCTACCCAGTGCAGAGAACTGTGGTGACAGCCACTAATGACTTAAATGTGAGATTAGGTTGTGATGTTTAACAGCGTGGACAAGAAACTTTTTTTTAAGAGTTATTGAAAATAAAACATCACCCTGTTGATAATGGATAAACCAGCCTAGGGGTATGAGATCACTTAAATAATTATGTAAAGTATTGTACAGTGACATTATTGTGAGGCTTGTGTATGTCGTTCCCACTTGTGAGTAGGTAAAGTTTAAATGGAAAGGATTGTGCACTTCATTACTGTTACTTTTGATGTTGGCAGATCTGTCTTTAATTGCTGTTTTAGAAAATGTGCAAAATTGCATTAATACAAACACAAAGAGTCATAGAATTATGCAGCAGAAGAACCCATTTTATAGGAAAGAAAACTGAGGTACAGAAAGAAGGTTAAAATTTTAGCTTACTTTTCTATAACCGGTTAACTGCAGAGAAAGGGCAAGAACTTATAAGCTTTTATTGTCTTGTTTGGTAGCGATTCAAATATTATTTTGATTAACTGGAGCAAAAACAGGAACTTAAAACATTTCATTTTCAGGCTTTGGTTTAATGATTTCTACTGTGTTAGGCCTTCATCTGAAAATGTTTGGCATCCCTTGAATTATGGCAGGAAACCCAGAATTCTATTGGTATGGATTTTGACTTGGGCAGTCAGAAACTGCAAAGCAGAATCTCCAGAATAGACTCCCATAAAGTCAATCACAAAGAGAAATAAAACAGAAGTCAGGGGAAGCCTCTTGTATCAGCGTGATTCACATCAGAGTACAAAATGGAATAAAACATTTATTTAGATACCATGGAGGGAGACACCAGCAAAATATCATAGAATGAAAAAAACAAAAAAAGTATTGGGCTCCCTCTTTCCCTGCCCCACACCAATGACAACCTGCAAATGCTTTCGCATTCTCCCATTGCTTCTAGCTCTCACTCAGAACTAAAGCGGTCACTGAAATTCTAAGATAATTTACCTTTCCCAACCACTGTGTTGGACCCTTCTGGAAAGCTCACCTATACATAGATAGCACCCATCCTTAATCTTTTTGGTCAGGCTGTTTATCCAACATCTTCTAAAACGTAAAAGAGCTGAAAACAAATCACAAACTTTTGATGCAACAGGAGAGAAAAAAAGAGAAAGAAGTCGCCTGGAGCTGGGTAGATTAAGAATTTCTGCACATAAACAGACCTTCTCATTCTCCTGTCTTTTTCCCTCTTCTAAAAACCTAGTTTTAACTACTTCTGTTATCTACACTGTGATCTTTGAATTAAACCATTTGAACATGAGATATGTGAGATCTAATTCCATAGGGTTTATGAAAGTAAATTTTCTTAGCAAATATGCCTGTTCCATTTGATTTTGAAGAATAATTGGTTAATGAGAGAATGATTACTTTGTTCAGACATGATTACTGAGAAAATGTTTCATCCATATGTTGCTGAATAATGGGAAATTCTCCAGTGAAGGGGGGCCAATGATTAGAAGAAACAAGATAGCTCAAGAAGATATTCCCCAATGTGTTACCATAATTTTTTTAAACAGGCCAACTCTAACTAAGTATAGAGTTTCTCTGTATAAGCCTGGAGGTTCAAAATGCCTAATAGGATGAAACTGTTTATTGAAAAGCACCATGTAGGTTTCTTTGTCTTTTGAATCAAAGGACTGCAGCTTCTTCTGAGACAATATGGGACCACACCAGCCGTTTGCTATCCTAGCATGCTTTGTGTCGTTAATGTTATTCAGAACGTGGCATTAAAAACCTAAGTCATATGTTGATAGTTTTCAAAATATTGATCAACATTTTTGGTTAAGACCTCTTCACAGGAATTGGCCACAGGACAACTTGATAAATTAGTTCTCCTTTGAAGAGGGGATTAAAAAACCCTGGATGTTTATCAGCTTTCCTTTCAATTGTAAATGGTCTGAGGTGGAAAAGTGACCAGTGGACATATTCCGTATTTCTCAAAAATTAGCTGAAGTCAAATAGGGGAACCGTAAGTTTATCTCCATAAGTCTGTTTTGGTCATCTTGGTTGCTAAATGCAAAGACACATGATCCCAATCTAAAGAGTAGAGTTTGCCCTACATCTTAAAGGTTAACTCAGCCCCACTCCCTACCCAAATGAAACAAAAATAAAACTCCAGTTTTAGTTTCACACAAGTATGGAAATGCCAAAGTAATTGACTCCCTTAAATTCATACATTCCTGGATTTTTCTGAAAACAAATAATCCACAATTTTTTTAAGTTAAAGGCATATTTTAGCCCTTTAATTATGCTGCACACACAACAAATGAGCAGGAACTGAGCATCTATGAATAGAGCTGAAGGTTATAATCACATAGGATTGCAACTGAGATCATCTCTCACACGTTCAAAGAACATGGTGTTTCGGGCACCCACTCAGCACAATTTGCCTGGAATTCAGGGAGGTTTCACAGTACACGCTACTTCAGCTGGGTTTTGGGGAATGAGTAGGAGTTCACCCAAGTGAGCAAAAGGGCATTCTGGGTATGGAACACGGCGTGAGCAAAGGCAGTCATTCGAGGAGGGGGTGTGAGGGTTCAAGAGGCAGAGAGTTCAACACAGCTGGAGTTCAGCTCTGTGGAATTTCCATATTTTATATGAATATTTGCACTGCCTGCATGGCACGACTGGAAAAGGAGTTCTGGAGCGCAGCAAAATGGGTGGGAAATGAACCATAAATTAGGCATCTTTCGAGTCCAGATATTAACTGGTGCTATATAAGTCAGTAAGAACACCTAGAAAGAAGAGCAGAAAACGGAAGATTGAGCCCAGGAGATTTCCAACATTTAAGAGACATAAACAAGAAAAGAAAGGGAAATTAACAAATAGAGAAACAAATCAAGGGTTGAAAGAGGTAAAGAGACAACGGTGTCCCGTGTGCTAAAGGAAATGAGAACATAGAGGGAAAGGAGGCCCAAAGAGAGGTCACATAGAAGAAATACTGAAAGGAAGCCATGGCAGCTGGTAACTTGGAGGTTAATAGTGTTACCGATAAAGGAATTTTGAGGAAAGGTTTTAAAACATGACTCTTCTCCCACCAAAGGTTGGGATCTATGTTCCCTTGCATCTGTCGTGCTCTGTGACTTGTTGACCAATAATATACGTCAGTATTAAAGTGCTGTCGTCATTAATAAACTGGTAGCTCCACCTCCTGTCTCTTGGATGCCTGTTTTTGGCACCCAGACGTCATGCTGTAAGTCACACAAGCTCAGTCTCCAATGCCCAGACCACGTGGAAGCCCTTAAAAAAGATCCTCTGGCTACCACTCTAGTTACCCTACTGATGAATCATGGAACAGAAATAAGATGTCCCTGTAGAGCCCTGTCCAAGCTGCAAGTCCATGAACAAAATAAATGATGGTTGTTTGAAAACAGTAGGTTCTAGGGAGGTTAGTTATGCAGCAATAGTAACTAGAAGAGCCGGTGACAAAATGACCCATAACCTCTCTTTAAGTAGGTCGGAAATGAAGGGAAGGAGTTACACAGGGCAATGGTTTGAAGGACATTAGGATGGAGATGAAAGTTTGTAAGGATTTAAGAATCTTGAGCAAGGATGTAGAAGAATATCCAGAAGAGGGAGTATGCAAGAGAGAGTTGCTATTATTCACCCAATAAAAGGAAGGTGGTACATTTATCCAGGGAAAGAAGGACTTGGGAAAAATTCTTCTCAGAAAGACAGAGATGAGAATAAGTAACCGACAGTTTTTTTAAAGAAGAAACCGACTACTGCAAGTGGTTTTTAGTTGAAATTCTGTGATTAATTTTAAGCAGTCATAAAGAGAGAAGAGCTTCTCTGTGAGGTGAGATCACAAGGGTCATATTCTATTTCTTTCTCTCCACATTCCAACCCCTAGTCCCTAGCTGGGAAGGAAGGAACAATGGAATACATGGAGTAGCACAGAGTAGAATATGCGGGTTAATATTGATTTATGGAAATAATATTAAGGAAACTGAACTCACCCACTGGGAAAGCTAGGACAGAAAGGGTGTCAAGAAATGAAGACATGTATAGCTTCTAAAGCAATTCATGACTTTGACACTCAAGGAGGGTTCTTAGCAACAAAGCCAGAGATGCACATGCCTTCAGAAGACCTTGACTCTATGCACAGAGTGAGAATCTCCTAGAAACACTAAGTGAAGGCAATGATCGATTCTTAGCAAGTCAGAGGAGTTACAGACTGTTCAACATTTGCAAGCTATGGCCTGCAGGTCAGATCTGGCCCACGGCTGGTTTTTATATGGCCCATGAGCTAAGAATATTTTTACACTTTAAAATGGTTGGAAAAATCAAAACATGAATAATATTTCATGACATCTGAAAATTACATGAAATTCACTTTTCAGTGTCAATAAATAAAGTCTTAATGGTACACAACCACACCCTGCCATTTATCTTCATCTGGTCTTTTACTTTAATAGCAGAGCTGAGCCCTTGCAACAAAGACCATAGAGCCTGCAAAGCCTAAAATATTTACTACATTCCTGGCCCTTTATGGAAAAATTTGGCAACCCCTGAATCACAAAATTCTTTATTTTTATTTTATTCTTGCTTTAAAATAGATTGACTTACTTATATCTGTTTCCATGGCGTCAAATTTGATTGATGTAGACGTGTGTTAAAAACTGAGTTTCTTTTTTTTTTTAGAAAAAGAAATATGGGAACTTTGGGGCGGTTATTGATTTCTTTGTTTCTGAAAACACTTGGAAAAGACCCAGACTCTTAGTTTCTGTCTACCACTGAGCTAGTCTTTCCTCCACAGTTGCACAGACTGTAAGCATATGCCTTCAGTGGAAACATTTTTTTTTTTTTTATCCATTTCACAAGTACTTATTGAGCATTGTCCTAGGCGTTGGGAGTGTGGCATGGAAAAGGACAGCCGAAGTCCCTATTCTCCCAGAAGGTACTTTCTTGCAGTGGGAGACAAATAATAAAAGTGTACACAGATGAACCAGACAGGTGGAGATCCTGATAAGCTATACGTATAAAATTAACAGGAGTGAAGAGTGATTTGGGATGGGATGGGGGAGGCTCGTGAAGATAGGAACGGGCTCTTTGAGGAAATGATCCTTGAGCTGAAGCCTGAAGGATAGAAGAAATCAACCACACACCACATGGTCCAGGGAAGAGGGGGCCAAGCAAAGGGGATGGAAAACACTGGGTCTGCAGGCCAAGAGGACCTGGTGGTGTCTGAGGAAGTGATTCAGTGAGTGCAGAAGGGTGGGAAGAGGTAAAGATGGGTGAGGGGATAAGGGGATAAATCGGGACTGAACCTTGGTTTAATGTCTTTATTCTTTATTATTTTATTCTAAACTCAGTGGGAAGCAGCTGATAGGTTTTTAAATGGGTTTGGAGGAGTGACGTATGATTACATGTTCAAAGGGGCTGTCAGGGCTTGTACACTGATTGCGTGGTTACGAGTGAGAGCAGAGAGTCTGGGAGCCATTGCAGAAATATAGACAAGAAGTGACAGAAGCTAGGACCATGGGACGCTGATGAGTGGGAAAACACGAGTTATGATTTGGAGGTGAAGGTGGAAGTCTTGGACACAAGATCTGAAAGAAAACAAAGGTGGAGTCAAGTTAGAAGGAATCAATGCTTTGAAAATGATTCCAAGCCTATCCCTTCCACGTCAATATATTGAGGTCAGAGTCAAACCAGGAGTGGGGAAAGTTCAGCCCTGGCCATGCATGGAAACACTAAGGCTGGAGAAGAAGGTGCATCTTCTCCAAGAGGACTGGGGGGGAATCTAAGGGAAAAAGGGAAAAGAGCCCGTGGCCAGAAGGGAAATAAAGCAAAACAAAATGAGCTCACTAGACAAGATAATAAAAGCTCACTGTGTAACACCTTGAAGTAAAAAAAGTGAAACCAAACACCTCAGGGCTTAAGAAGAACCCCAAATAAGAAAAGCAACCCTCTGATATTTGTTTTTTGTTTTGTTTTACAAAAGAGAGACTCACGGTCAGTAGCATAGGTACAGTCTTTTGAGCTGGTGATCATTGGTTGACACCGGCTAATGTTCAATTACACTACATGCAAATTAAGAAACGTTTGAAACATGTTTCAAGTTCAGTTTCCAAGTAAGAGGTTGTAAGGACTGCAAGGCAGTCCGACACAGTGAAAACCCCTTTCACGTCAAGGTCCTAACACCACATCTGATCATTGGAGAGTAACACCTGTGACCTGATGGCTTTTAGGTAAGTTGCAATTTCTCTGAAGCTTGGAAGGGGCTGAGATTTGAAAATACAGCCATTTTCTGTATAACTTTGATTTGGGATTTCTTTAAACCCTGCTACATATATTGTTTTATAAATTTGAAAATTTTAAAGGGAAACCATGGGTTTTGCTTTCATTAAAAAGGGCACACATTTTTAAAAGTTCTGAAACCCTAATCTTAAATAGATTTCTCTTTGGACAGGTAAGAAAAGTGAGAAGAATGGTTAGGTGACTTGCCTAATATAAATATAGTTATGGGTATATCCAGTACCCAAATCCAAGTTTGTTTTTCTTAATAAAGAGTCATATTTAATAGCATGAACAGAAAAAGAAACTTCCACCCAGCGGTGGCCTCTTGGTGCACAGACAGTGAGGGCCCACCACAGTGAGAAGGGTCTGATTCAGACAAGAATCTAGACTAAGAAACACCATCTCAGGTATAGTTCACAATGTACGCACCTTCATTGGGGAAGAAAATGAGTAAACTAGGGTAAAAAATATGTAATTACATTATTGCTTAAATCTTTTATCTAATTTCTTAAAACCTCTCTCTCCAGATCCCCCAAACTCACTCTTTCCCCATGGTTTTACATTCTTTACACTTCACCCGTATAATTAAAGGTTTGACAACGTGCAAGTTCTTCGAGTTTTTCAAAGCGATTTGTTTTAAAGTTCTAGATGGAAAGCTCATGTCAATCTTCATTTTATCTGCATCTTTTTCCCACCCATTGTCATCACAGTATGACAAGCAAAACTCTTTCATTGCAACAGCTTTTATTTATTTAATTTTTTTTTGGGTATAGCAATATGTTTAATGTTTTGTTTGTAGTAAGAAGGCTTACAATGCTATTTTTCTTCTCTTCATTTAGAAGCAATCAGACTCCCTCACTGAGCTCTCACTACAGACAACCAATACCCAGAATTACACCACATCAGCTGGGTGGGAAAAACGCATGCATTGTTTCTTTTCTGGTAAGCAAAGAAGTATTTGCCAGTTAAATCCCCTGGTAGCTAGCTTTCAAACAGTCAGATATAAAATTAGCAAATGAAACATCTGTTCCTCACTATTATTTTATAATCACATTAATTGGCAGATGTCTTTAGGTAACAGAGGAAAGCATATCAGCCATTACGTGTGTTTCCGTAGGGTCGTGCTTATGACCACTGGGTATCGCACACCTAAAAGACCATCTCAGCAGGAGACAAAGTTACCCTGGACTCAGAGAGTAGCCAGTTTTCTCCCCATGCAAACCTCCTGGCAGGAGGTCTAGCTGCCCGCTGACAACAGGAGGCAGGATGCCCTCTTACACGCCATTGTGGAGAACCTTACCCTCACCGCTGCCAGGTTTGGTTTTTCAATTATCATGTAGTTTGCACAAAAGCACTGTGCCAATTCAATTACTGCCTGATTAATGGAGTGTTGCAGGTTTATTTCAGGGGTCTAGCTATCTATTAATTAGCATATTGGGGCCTATCCTCTACTGTTTTGTCCTGATATGCTTTGAAAAGTCCCCAGTGCAATTAAAAAACTCTAATATGCTTTAAATAGTTATTTGAGAAAACACATCCAGACTTTTTAAAATTCCTCAGGGATTTTTTTTAAGCACATCCAGATTTATTAGAAGGCATCTAAAATTCCTTTAAAAACACATTCTTCTTTCCTCTGCTCGGTTCTGGAGTTTACCCTCACCAGATGAACATCCCTGTGCTGGCCAGCAGAGCCCCCGTCTTCTGCATCCAGGGAAAGAGGCAGCACCAGAAAAGACCAAGTCTGAGCGTTTCAAACAGTGGTTTGCTTTCGTAGGATCTTCTCCAGTTTGCTGTGAGTTGTAAACTTGATAGGCGACTGAATCTAACGTGGAATCTCTGCGGGCGTCTCCGTGGAGCCCTGTCCGTATTCAATAAGAAGGAGTGATGATTAGAACGAGTTGTGAACAATATTGAATTTCTTTGGCCTTTCCTTTTTCTGGAGAACGCCATTCCAAACGAACACCCCTTCATGGGCAAACGCAGACCCTCCTCTTAGTAGCCGCTGTGTTTGACATTTTTCTGTATGGCCACTTTTACATACAGATGGGCTAAAAAATATATAGACACTGACGTTAGTCTTTGCAAATGCCATCTGTAAAATCAAGATGGTGGAGGGGCAGAGTAGACTCACTCGCTAGCAGTAGGAGACGTGCAAAAAAAAAAGGATGGGAGATTAGACTTGAACCAGGAGAGTGTGGCTGCATTTAGTGAAAATAAATGTTAACAACGTGACGTATCTCTGACATCAAGGAATACTGACAGTGTCATGATGCTCTAAGTTTGAATAATACTTTAAGTGTATAATACTTTACCTAATATATATATTAAGCACTACATGTATGTAAAATATATAATAGATGTAAAATATGTAATATATATGTAATATATTAAATATGACCATTGCTCTAAGAATCTGAGCCTGTTGTCAACAGGTAAGGTAACCAGGTGTTAGAGAGAGCAGGAAAGGACAGTGGACAGTTAGGGGGTCACTTCAAATTCAACAGTGATGTGACAGAAAGTAAGCCACGCTAATGCCAGGTGACAGATTTTCTGCTTGAGAGACATCATATTAAGATGTGACCCAATAGGTATGTCATATGTCACCGACCATCTAATAACCTCTGTGCTTCCAACTACAGGATGGGGAAGCTGGCCTGAAGGCCTGAAGACTTTGCAAAAATAATGGGATGTTTGCCAATAGTGTCCTCTTTGGTAGGAAGAAGGATAAAGCACGCATATTTTATGGTAATGATTGCTTAACATCCCACACATGGAGCAGGTCTTCAATTATTTTTTAAAATGTATAAAATATTCAACACGGTGGGTGCAGTGGATTCAAGTTCGAATAGTATCCAGTCCCAGGCTAATAAATACAAAGCAATTGTATGGGTACAGTCCCCTCTGTACTGTTAATCCACAGAGTGACTAACATAGCTACCACTGTGACCAGTGTGCACACGAAAGCCAGCAGCGGTGCAGACAGATGCCATCCACATGCTGTTGAGTTTCCCAATCTCCCAGAAGCCATGCACTTTAGAAATATTTGCAGGGGACTAGCGGGTAAAGCGGCCACCTACCTCCTAAAAAACAATACCTTATTTGTGCATTTATTCGCTCACTCCTGTATTCACTTATTCAATTACTAGCAGTGGGTCCGTATTCTAAAGACCATGTTAAGCATTATGGACAGGACCTTTTCTACCTGTCCTTCCATTATTCCTGTATGGAAGAACAGGTAGAAAAAATGAATAATCATCTTTAATTTCTGTAATTCAAGGCATACTACATGCATTCAAGAAATCCCTCCTTCCCCAAAATACCAACTCGCTACCAGAAGAGGAATAAACATTGCAGAAACCATCTACTTTTCCTGTTGAAAACTTCAGGCTATGGATAGACCAAGTTTGGGATCTTTTGTATCTGTAAAGTGCTATCTTGATGTTAAAAAAAAAATCAAAAAACGGAGATGTTTATGTCCTAAGAAAAACAGTAGGGTTGTAAAATGTGTGAAATGTATATTTTATAGAACAGGAAATAAAGTATAAATTCAGAATTTTGAGTAGTATCAACTCTCCGCCCTGTATTAGAACTGTCGGTTCTTCCTGGTTCAGACCCATCACTAGCCTTCTGGCTTGAATGGTGAGTGACTTATTCTGATCCAATCCCCAGGGAATGATGATATGAAGCATTTGCCTCTAGGCAGTGAAGTGTAAGCAGGTCCAAATGCTCAGCATGGTGAGTGTTGACGGATGTAGAGGTAACTAAATCACACACGCTGTAGGCTCCGGGGCAGTGGAGCCCAGGTACCTTCACAACTCCCGGGAGACCACTGCAACGGCAGAAGTTAGGCTACAAGAAAACAGAACCTTTGGGTATGAGTGCATAACTTAACAACACGGGGGTAATAAGTCAAAAGTTAGTGTTTCCACCTCTGGAAAATTGCTCATTTATTTCATCCTCCATGCTCTGATATACTGTGTGTATATTTACATAGTTGTAACGGAACACTGTAGAATCACCAAATATCATGATGGACTTTTCAAATTCAATGGGCAAACCACCAACGCATTTCAGCCACATATTTCCCAATCTGAACTTTTAAAGCCGTGTACCATAAGGGGGATTTACTCCACATTCTTCACAGCTCATAGTGAGTAAACATGCATCTGACATTCCACAAAATACATGTTTTTCTCACTTCCAAAATTTAAAAAATACAAGAGAAAGGTTTTTTGAGAATGTTTGGAAAATATTGAGAAAGGACTTAAACATATTCTTAAGTAATAAAACAAACTTTATGTGATTTGAAAAACATTTGTCTTGCATTTAACCAATTGTTAGAGAGAGCTTTAATTTTCAAAACACGTTTTTCTAATAAATGAAAGCAAGATCTATGCAAATAAACAAGCAGCTTGGTTAAAATAATCAGTGCCCAGAACCACCACAAGAATAATGAGAATTTCAATAATGTTTAAGAAATAATCTAACCAGTGAATAAATTTGACTTTTGAAGTTTTATTTTTTTTCAAATTTATCAATCTCTTGAAACATTTACTTCAAAGCAGACTATTGAACTCAGTTTCAAAATAGTGTTAACACCCTTGATAAACTTGATTAACGCTTTACCTCTAAAATAATATGTTTAAAAAGTTGTGTGACTATATAATTTAACAGGCTTCATAATTATTAGCATCATTTAGAAGGCAACATTAAGTCAGTTATGTCTCATGCAATATTTAACTATCTCGCCAAAAGTTAAGTACCTTTCTAATGTTGTTTTGGGATTTTTAAAAAGTATTTAACTTGAAAAGCCATTAACATTCTTTTTTCTAGTCAAATGATCATAAAATTTTTTTAAGTATTATTAGATTTAAAAACACGTACTCAATTCTCACTAATGTAGGAAATAAACTTTCTCTTTGTTTTCTGTTTGGAATCATTGTTAGTAATTTTAACGTATACATTTTTAGAGGTTAATTTTTTAAATGATGTTTTTATTAGGTCAACTTAAAAAAAATGTTTAAAAAGATCTAAGCATTTCTGTGAAATTTGTTCCATGTTTAGGAGAAAGATGAACACACTTCTAGTTTTTCACTCTGTGACAAAGTTTCAGTCCAGAGAGGATGTTTATGGTTCAGATATAAAACCTCAGAAAATATAAATGTGAAGACAACCTTAACTACAGTGTAACAAATACAATGTTGTAATTTTATATGTTAATCTTTCAATACACAGCATGTGCAAACATATGTTTATAGACAGGGAGACAGGAATATACAAATGAGGAGATAAAATTCTTGTATCTCATTTGATGCTCTATAATTTCTATCAATTTATGGATGTTTTGTTTCTGTGTTATGATTTCATTTGAAGTTGACATAGTGCAACTTGGGCTTATTTGCAAAGACCTTGTCACGAACATTCTCAAAGCTGGGGCTGCCAGCCTGCTCAGAAGATGGGAAGGAAACTTTGCCTGCTGGGACAGTTACAGGTGGCACTAGGAAATCAGAACATTGCGCAGGGGGAAGCTTTGGGGGGCTCTTTGGTAGGCAGCACAGGTATGCATTCAATTTTATGAGCACATCTGTCATATCTCCTATTTCTAAATTTGGCCCTTAGGGTTCAGCAAAAAATTTGTAGCAAAAGAAAGATAAAACAGTGCTTTAACGGTCTTCCTCTGACCCACCAAAGGAACCCAGCTCATTTGCTAATCATGATGAAACTGAAACAAAATTCAGGGACAAACAAGACAGTTTATTTGTGAAGGAGACCCTGTGCAGTAGACTCCCATCTGTTGATGGCCGGGTCCCCACTGTATAGTGCTCAGCCGGAGATTAAAGAAGATCTGAGGCCCTGCTTGCTTCTTTTCTTGTTTTTACTCAAGTTACATGATTTTGCAAAACACTTAGGTGAAGTATGCTATGGAATTAGCAGATGGCTTTAATTTTCATTGGGGAAATAAGGCAATATATTTTCTTTACTAATGTGATGGATGAGTTTTAGGAAGGTTTAAAATTTTAAGTTTAACTTTGATAGTTGCATAAAGAATGCAGGATTATATTATTAAAAGCTAGCATTGGAGTTCTTAAAAGCCATGGAAGAAAGCTTTAGATAGTGTATAGCAGCAAGGATACTTTTCTTTTTAAAGAAATGATATCTCCAGGAGAAAGATCCTTGGGGCTAAATTTCTTACGATCTATTTTATTTCCTGGGGCAAACATTTAAGATCTTTAAGTTGATTTTTGATTATTTTTCCAAAATAATCTAGCTCTTTTTCTGGCTATAAACAAAATAGATATGCATCGTAAACGATTTAGACCAAATACACAGATTAAGTAATAAGGGAATTCCATCATCCAAACATAATCCCACACTAACACATTTCTCTAGACATATACACACCACACATTTTTATAAAAATGGTTATCATAATATCCATATTTTGTAAACTTCCTTTTTTCCACTTAACTATGTGAAAAAATATGTGCATTGGAGTTTGTATTCATAAACACACATACCTCCTTGTTAACAAATATAGATTATATTCTCAATTTTATTTTCTGAATAATGTTTTATTTTAGGGAGATACAGTTCTTTAAACAGTGCTTTATACTGGATATAGAGGTTTCCAATGTTTTGTTATTATAAACCAGAATGTACTATTTTTTCATTCAAATAGTATTTATTGCTAATTTCTATTTTTTGCATACTCTCTTCTTTCTTAGTTATTTCTAATAAATAATTTGCCTTTTCTATTAATTTCTTAGAATCCTTTAAATATAAAAATAATAATACTTTGTCATATATTCAGTTTTCTTAAATTGTAATTATTATGTTACTTTTAGCCACATAGAAATTTTTAATGTGCTCAAGTAGATCTGTTGCTTTTTACTATAATTTCTGGAAAAAAGAAAGCATTTTTATTTACACTTGTAAAACTGAAGTATTTTGACACTTTTCAGAATCAAAGTTCACTCTATTCATATATTACTATTCATGTTATATATAGTTTCACCAGCTGGTTCACTAACTCTGACAGCAGTTTTAAAATTTATCGTTCAATAACGTTCTTTGTCTCTTAGAGGAACAGTGAAGCTGAAACCTAAAGTTTAGCATACACTTCCCAAAGTATAAACATGGGGGATATTTGTACAAAAGAATTATAATAAAAGATACCTAGGAGCTCATAAAGTTCTGTTGGGTCATCTGCAGACTTTAGTAACATGAATAGCAAAGTTTCCATTATCTCTTGGTTTATTCGTTTAGCCATTCAATTTTAAAATCAACACATATTTTCTGAGTGATGACTTTTTGGCAGACACTGACCTAGGTGTAAGTTATAATGATGTGAAGGAACATGGACAGATACCTCAATGAAGCTAAAACTCTTGGTGAAAGGAAGAACACTCAAGTTTCCAAAAATAATTGTAGTTGTTAAAAAAGAGAGACAGACATTGCCTGAGATCGTAATTGGGGGACTAACCGTAGTCTGAGGCAATCAGGGAGGGCTTCCTTGAAGAAGTGCTATTTTAGCTGAGACTTGAGAGTTGGTTTAGAATAAGCAAGATAAAAAGGAAAGCAGATTATATTCCAGGCAAAAGAGGTGTGTGCAAAGGCAATAATATAGGGAAGAGACCAGCACAAAAGATGGTCTAAAAACAAAAACAAAGTGACCAGCAGGAAATGACTAAAGGGCAGAGTTGGCTGGGATTAAGTTAGGAAGATAGATATGTGATAGAATACATAAGGTCTGGTCAACAGTGGTGAGGACTTTTTCTTTCAGGTAGACTTCTAATGAAATCAAGAACACCCAAGGTAACTAGTTTTCCAGCAAGAGCTGGGGGAACAGATAGAGTTTAGGAATTCAAATTTTAATATGCAAAGTTTGAGGTGCTTATGAGATTATGCTATATAAGTGGAGACCTGCAATAAACCTTAGATAGGTAGTTGGCTATGTGAATATGAACAATTATCCTCAGCTAACCACATTATCGACTGCTATCCCAGGGGTTATACTTGGAAACACCTGGGGGCATTTTTGGTGGTCAATGCTGAGGGAGAGGAGGATATTCCTGGCATCTAGAGTACAGAGATGAGGGATGTTGCTAAACATCCTACAATGCACAGGACAGTTCCTCCCAACAAAGAATTATCCTATCCAAAATGTTGAAAGTGCCAAGGTTGAAAAACCCTGGTCAAGAAAATGGATGATATAAATGTGTAAGTTTTAATTGGTTTTTGAAGCTATACAGGCAAATAATATCACCTAAGATTACAGAGTAAGAGGAAAAGGGGACCAAAGACAGGGTCTTAGGAAATTAGAAATGTTAAAGTCAAGGGGGGGGCATGGGGATGCCTTCAAAAGAGTCTAATAAAAGAACAACCTGGAGATGCGGGTGCAAAAGTTGTACTCCTATTATGACTTGTCATGGAAACCAATTATATTAGTTATCTATTGCTGTGTAACAAATTACCCTAAAATTTAGCTTAGCATCTTAAAATAATAAACATGTATTATCTCCCACAGTTTCTGAAAGCCAAGAATCTAAGAGCATCTCATCTGGGTGGTTCTGCCTCGTGTCTTTCACAAGGTTTCAGTCAAATTCTCACCTTGGGCTACAATCGTCCAAAGTCTCAGCTAGGATGAGAGATCTGCTTCCAAGCCCAAGACTGGGGTTGTTGGCAGACTGAGTTCCTCACTGGCTGTTGACCAGAAGTTGAAGGACCTCACTACATGGGCCTCACAATAGGGATGCTTAAACCATGACACCTTGCTTTCCTCAAGTGAGATATCCCCGAGAGAGAGAGACTGCAAGACGACGGAGGTCACCGGCTTTTTATAACCTAACCTCATTGGTGTCATATATCACGTTTGCCATTCATCAGTGAGAGTGACTTAATCTAGCCCACACTCAAGGGTAACAGAATTCAACTCCATATCTTGGAGACTCTGTGTCTCTTGTATGGAATTCTTGCTTGAAAGTGTACAGTTGACACCTGGTCAACCAATGAGTTGACTCAGTCTGGGTAAGTGTTGTCTCCTGGCCACATTAGCAAAGTCCCTTAGTCCACACATACTTCAGGGCTCACCTTGGGGAAAAAGCAATTCTCAGAGAGATGTGTGCCCTGGGTGGTAGGGGGGTATTTGTCAAAGGAAAAATCAGAGGAGTTGACTCATTTTGCCTATGTCCCATTCACCCTCTGTGGTTAGCTAAAACCAGATTTTCATTAAGAAGTTGGCTTATATCCTATATGAATTTTCTGTGGAAAAAAAAAATTATAATGCCTGACTTTAGCAGCAAGAATGAGTTTTACCAAGATCAGATAAAGCTCAACATTTTAGTGAAAACTTAAATATTTCCAAAATATTAGCCGGTTTTATGTTCTAGGGAAAAAAATGTATTGCCAAAAATACAGATTTTATTTTCCTCAAATGTTCTTAGTTAGTAAATGATATTATACCCTCCCCCACTCATATTGACCCCAGGCTAGGAATTTTTAAAACATTTCCCCTCGGTGGGCTTGAGTACTAGAAACCAGCTTCAGTTGAAGTGAAAGATAAAATGAATTTGACCTATGACTTATTCACAGGCTGTGACAATTTATCCAGCATCATTATCATCACTGGGTTATGTGTTGACTGTCCATCGCATGTACTTCTTAGTGTCTTTTCTTTTTCTATCTTCACGGGATATGGGAAACTGAACTGCATTCCTGGGGAAAAACTTACAGTGTTGGCATCTGGTTATGTGTGTGCATTTTTACACTACGTTTTTCTTGGAGGGGCTTGATAAAAACAGTTGTTTTAAGAAGAAATGGACCCTTTTGCACTGTTGGTGGGAATGTAAATTGATACAGCCACTATGGAGAACAGTATGGAGGTTCCTTAAAAAACTAAAAATAGAATTACCATATGACCCAGCAATCCCACTACTGGGCATATACCCTGAGAAAACCATAATTCAAAAAGACATATGCACCCCAATGTTCACTGCAGCACTGTTTACAATAGCCAGGTCATGGAAGCAACCTAAATGCCATCGATAGACAAATGGATAAAGAAGATGTGGTACATATATACAATGGAATATTATTCAGCCATAAAAAGGAACGAAATTGGGTCATTTGTAGAGACATGGATGGACCTAGAGTCTGTCATACAGAGTGAAGTAAGTCAGAAAGAGAAAAACAAACATCGGATATTAATGCACATACGTGGAATCTAAAAAATGGTGTAGATGAACCAGTTTGCAAGGCAGGAATAGAGACACAGATGTAGAGAACCAACGTATGGACACCAAGGGGGGAAAGTGGGAGGGGGGGGATGACTTGGGAGATTGGGATTGACATATACACACTAATATGTATAAAATAGATAACTAATAAGAACCTGCTGTATAAAATAAAATTAAATTTAAAAAAAGAAGAAATGGATTTATTACTGTCACCCATTGTAATGGAAATGTACACAGTGAGCCGTATATGTGCACAGAAGTGCGCCGCGGCCATGAGCGCCCTGACGAGCTTGGGCACAGACTCAGTCCCAAGGTTGACACAGGCTCCCAGCATCTCAAACACTGACAATGGAAGCTCGTTGGAATCATAAGTGCTGACCATAGGCAACATATTTGTGGAAACCGGCAGCCAACGCTGGCTCTGTACCTGCCTTCTTTATTCTCAGCGGGACACAGGATCAGCCGGGCTGACTGCTCAGGCCCCTCGCGTCTCCCCAGGTGATCAGCTGTATCAGAGTCCGTCACTAAGCTCATTAGATCGAGCAGGCTGACGCTATTTCACGTTTTCACTACCGGGATATTTAAAAATATCCCTCATTCAAATCACCATTATAAGTGGTAAAACATGAAAGAGGACAAAGCTATTTTAAAAAGTATATGTTAACAGACTAAGATCAAATTACACATTTCTTCCAGCAATCAAATCAATGTTGTCAATATTACGTTATACTAAAAAGGAACACGCTAATGTGAAAGGCTCACCGCAGTCACCGCTATTGAAGAAATGCAAAACTCTTATGAACTCCTGACATTCTGTAATGTAAAGTAATTTCTTTGCAAGAAACTGTTTTTATCTCATCATTATCTTATTGTTTTCTAATTCAAGGGTCTGAAAAAGAAACTCTCCCAGGTTATAGACCAAAAATATTTTTAAATACTGACATCTAAACTTATTCTTTTTTGCTAACCTCAGTAATTGAATAAGTGAAAGCCTCATTTTCTTCAGAAGTTTCAACCTGAAAGAAGAGATCATCACTCCGGCTGGGAATAAGTGACTAGATGAAAAAACATTGAATGGTAGATAACCATAACGTTACTGAACTTTGCAATGTGCTACCTTTACTCAATTTGACCAAAATATATGTTTGCATTTGATTGTACATATCATGTTTGGATACACTTAACTGGGCTGAGGTGAAATAGAATTTCCTAATGACAAGGTAACCATCTGAGACCTCTTTGATAAAAAAATAATTGCAATCTCACCAAAGATAGACTTTCACCAAATCAAACTTTATCAACAGTTCCATTCCTACGTCCATCTCATGCTTTATACTTCATGAGGCTCATATCTAAATGAAATAGCCAGAGTGACATATTTTGGGGGCAGTGATTCTAAGGAAAACCTGTGACTTCAAGAACCTCAAAGCTTTACAAATTCCGATGAAAGCAATTGAGATGTTGGGAAAGTGTTCTCCTCCCAACTCTAAGCCTGGAGAAGCCAGGAACACCAAAAAGAAAATAAGTCCTCAAGGTCACCCATGGTTAGTGAGCAAGACTTGAAATCTAATACTCCTGGCACCTACTCTGCAGTTTTAACCAGTATCTCATCCTGCTTATCTCGTTCTGATCTGCCTAATGAGCAGCTGTCGAGAATTACGCAAAATCATCCCATCCTTTCCAGCTAAAAATACACTGTATATGCCAACTTTCAAAAAGGAAGCAAAGGAGATGATGTATAGTTTTCTGTGTCCAGGTGTTTTATTCAGTCCCTGGTCTTTATTTAGCTCTTGACATATTCTGATAGTCATTATGTTTGCTGACACTTCATGACAGCCCCGAAGTCACCATGGCTGGGAACAGTTGTATGAGATCTTTCCACATTCATGATTTGAAGGAAGAGATGATACACCAGGGGCAAGAAGTATTTATGGAGCTAGATCCAGAGTGGGATGGTGCCCTTAGTGATAGGAACATACTTTGTCCAACATTGTGCTTTTTCAGTTACAACTTTCCTGGAAAATTCCGAAAAGTAACATCTTAGATGAGTATATTATTCATTTTTAAAATAAGATTTTCTCCCTTTTAAATTTGCTCTGATCTTTTTTTTTCTATCTAATGGCAGAGTTAACACCCAATTCACCTATTCAATAAAATATAATTATTAAAAATAAGTACAAGTTTCACCCAGGTATTTCAACAATATCAAGTTAATTGTCTTAATTATCACCATAATAATTCCCCATATTTTAAAAATACATCTTTGGGTTTGCTTTCAAACTACTTTACAAATATATTTGCAAGTATACAGTACACTAAAAAGTAATCTAGACAAAAGGTGTAGGTTGCATGAACATCAAAATATATTTATACATTTTAGATTAAATTTTTTACACAATTTTAGAGGTTACTTTCCATTTACAGTTATTACAAAATAACAAGACAAGGGTGCCCACTCTTGCCACTTTATTCAACATAGGTTGGAAGTCCTAACCACAGCAATCAGAGAAGAAAAAGAAATAAAAGCAATCCAAATTGGAAAGGAAGAAGTAAAAATGTCACAGTTTGCAGATGATGACATGATTCTATACATAGAAAATCCTATAGACACAACCAGAAAACTACTACAGCTCATCAGTGAATTTGGTAACATTGCAGGATACAAAATTAATATACAGAAATCTGTTGCATTTCTATACACTAACAGCAAAGTATCAGAAAGAGAAATTAAGGAAACAATCCCATTTACCATTGCATCAAAAAGAATACCTAGGAAGGAACCTGCCTAAGGAAGCAGAAGACCTGTATTCTAAAAACTATAATACACTGATGAAAGAAACTGAAAATGACACAAACAAATGGAAAGATATACCATGTTCTTGGATTGGAAGAATTAATATTGCTAAAATGACCATACTACCCAAGGCAATCTACAGATTCATTGCAATCCTTATGAAAATACCAATGGCATTTTTCACCGAACTAGGCAAATAATTTTAAAATTTGTATGGAAACACCAAAGATCCTGAGAAGCCAAAACAATCCTGAGAAAGAACAGAGCTGGCATAATCCTGCTCTCTGACTTCAGACTATACTACAAAGCTACAGTAATCAAAACAGTGTGGTATTGGCACAAAAACAGACTCATAGATCAATGGAACAGAATAGAAAGCTCAGAAATAAACCCATGCACTTTATGGTCAATTAACCTATGACAAAGACACAAGAATATGCAATGGAGAAAAGACAGTCTCTTCAATAAGTGATACTGGAAAAACTGGACAACTACATGTAAACCAATTAAATTAGAACATTCTCTAACATCATATACAAAAATAAACTCAAAATGGATTAAAGACCTAAATGTAAGACCAGATATTTATACATTTTTGGTACACATTATACATATAACGAAATATCTTCAACTAAGTTCATTAGATATTAAGATTACAAAGTGCATTGCACTTTAAATGTAGATTTATGATTTTTTCATGTTATGTGTCTAATAAACTATGGCATTTTACATTCAGGGTTTAGACTGTATCTAGGTATTGCAATGATAACTACACAATGTAGAAATTCATCTAAATTGAGATACATGATGTGACTTATCACAATTGCAACCAGGAGATGAGCTAAAGCAGTTCTGAGATAGAGTTGTGAACAGGCAGATTCTGCAGACTTGATATTATTAGAAGGGCTATAACAGCAGGCTCTTATTAGTTATCTATTTTATACATATTAGTGTATAAAAAATAAATAAATAACTAAAATTCAAAAAAAAAAGAAGGGCTATAAGAAGGAAGGGATTGGAGTGAGAATGTGTGTGTGTGTGTGTGTGTGTGTGTGTGTGTGTGTTCTAAGAATATGAGAGACAAGATCTTTGGCCAGGAGAGCAGAAATATAAGGAAGAAGCAGCTCCACTCATCTGAGTGAAAAAAAGTAGAAGATCTATTTAATAGAAGCTGGTGGTAAAAAAATAAAACTGAACTGTATTAGAGTCTTTATTGTATTTTGTAGAAAGGCCAGAGGGGACTGCAGAATTAATTTGTGAATGGCCTCACTCTTAAATTCATAGAAATGACTTCCACAATTATCTCTTTGACTAATCTATTTCAAAAGTAAAGTGGGATGAAGAAGGTATTTATATCCAACAGTATGTTGATTCGTATGAGGGCTGTAAGACTGCTTAGAAGCAACAGTCACCTAGGAATACTGATCATTGCCAAAATTATGTAAACAGTAATGCTAATTGCCAGATGAATTACAACTCAAAGGTGTCTGTTTGATATATAAAAAATAAATCCTGCATGTGTCTAGGTGGGAGTATATATGTGTGTGTGTGATGTTTGAGAGTGGAGAGAAAGGGATAAATTCAAACTTTAAAAAATTTAATTATCTTGTGAATTCTACTGTACTAATTTTGGAGACTGTCAGAAAAAAATCAAAGTCTTCAAATAATCAAATAAAAAATCTGACAGTCAATAAGGGATGACTGCAATTATTGACCATGATAGGGCAATGGAAATTAGGTTATTATTTATCAAGAATTACATTGTTAGTTATTAAGAATTGCCCCCCTTCAAAGTTTCATCATATTCCAAACATCTGTTGGTCCCTTCTATAGTTTGCATCAAGAAATTTACTTGGGTTTCTTTTCTCTTTATTTTGCTCCATTACAGTGCCTATAATTTGCTGTAAAATAATTCATATTAAATAGTGATATTTGTCTTTTAAGCTAAACTGGTGATTTCCAAACTTGTCTGCAAATTAGAATCACTTAAGGGAGTTTCAAAAAATACTGTTGACTCTGTCCCAAGTCCAGAGATTCTAATTTAATTGGTTAGGAGTGTGACTTGGGCTTTGGAATATTAAAAAAATATATATCCAGGTGATTCCAGTGGTCAGAGTTGGAAACCACTGAGCTATATCTTAGAGATGATTAGTTATCATTTGAAGAAACTTTGTGTGAATGTAGGTTTTCATTTCACTTGGGTAATATATAGGAGTAGAATTTCTGGGTCATATGGTAGTTGCATGTTTAATTATATAAGAAGCTGCCAACACGTATTCCAATGTGGCTCTACGATTTTGCCTTGCACGAGCAATATATGAGCACTCCATTTGTTCCACATGCTCACTAGCATATAATATTGTCAGTTTTTGTTGCTTTTTATAAAATAGGTATGTAATGGTGTTTCATTATGTTTTTAATTTACATTTCCCTAATGAATAATGTCTTGACCATCTTTTCACATGGTTATTTGCCATGCATAGAGCTTCTTTGGTGAAGGGTCTGTTCAAATATTATCCCCATTTTGTGTTGGGTTGTTTGTTAATTACTGAATTTTGAGAATTATTTTATGTATTCTGGATTTGTGATTTGAAGTATTTTCTCCCATTCTATGGCTTGTATTTCCATTTTCTTAATAGTATCTTTCAATGAATAGAAGATTTTAATTTTGATGAAACCCAATTCGTCATTTTTTTCTTTAACAAGTTGTCATTTTGGTGTCATATTTAAAAACTCTTTGCTTAGCTAGTTTTCTCTTATGTTTTCTTCTAGAAGAATAAGTTTTAGCTTTTTAAGTCTATTAACAAATTTGAGTTAAGTTTTGTATATAGTGTAGCTAAGAATTAAGTTCCTTTTTATTTTTTACATGGAGATCCAATTATTCTAACATTATTTGTTATTAAGACTATTTGTCTCCATTGGATTGAAAGCATATTAATGTGTTATTTCTGAAACCATTTTGTAGCTCTCCTTAAGTACTACTCTTTTGGAAAATAGATAAAATAATCCAGGAACTTTTTTCAAGTAGCAATATTATTGTTGCTCTTCTTTATTATATTCATCATTGATTTAAACATGTTGATGTCTTATGATGCTTTTAAAGATGTCCATACTTACGACCATATAAATATTGCCCAAATAAATTTTATGCATAATAATTAGTTTCCCCTAAATTTACTTTCCTGCTAAATCCTAATATATTTTTTCAACAGCTTTGTTGAGATATAATTGACCTGCAAACTTCATATATATAAGGAGTGCAATCGAATAAGTTTTGACATATACATATACCAATAAAACTACAAATACACTCAAAATAATGAACCCCTTTATAATCCTTTTCTCATCAACCTCCTCATCCCATCCCCAGGCAATTACTTACCTGCTACCATATAGATGAGATTAAATTTTCTAGATTTTATATAAAATAGAATCATAGAGTACATACTCTGAGCTCTTCTACTCAAAATAATGATTTTGAGATCCATTCATATTGTTGTGTGTATCAATAGTTCATGACATTTTATTGTTATTTAGTCCTTCATTGTATAGATACAACACAATTTATTGAGCCATTGATGTATTGATGTGCATCTGAGTCTTTTCTAGTTTTTGGCAGTTACAAACATAGTTGCTACAAACATTCATGCACAAGTTTTTGCATGAACATATAGTCTAGTTATTATGTAACAGTGAAAGAAATAATGCAACAAGAAAAAACAACACAAAATGTATACATACACACATAGAAGGGCTTCCAAATGCATGAAACAAAACCAGCTGATGAAAGAAGTAGGCAAAGCCACCGATGGAGTTAGAGACTTTAACATCCCATCATCAACAACTGATAGAAATACTAGACAGAAAATGAGTAAGGAGGTAGAAGAAATAAACAAGCAAAACTAAGCAAGAAGATCTAATTCACATATACAGAACACTTCAAACAACAGAAAAACACACTTTTTTTTCAAGGACATGGAATATTCAATAAGATGGTCCAAATCCTGGCCCATAAAACAACTCTGACAACAAATGGAAAAGAACTGAAATCACGTAGACTATGTTCTCTGACCATGATGGAATCTGCTAGAAATCAATAACAGAAAGACAAGTGGAAAATCTTCAAACACTTGGAAATAAAATGACAGACTTTTAAATAAACCATGGGTAAAATAAAAGTTCTCAATGGAATAAATAGAAAACACATACAATTGTATAAAAATGAAAACATATCAAAATATGCAGGAAGCAGCTAAAGCAGTACTGAGAGAAATTATAACACTAAATGTTGCTATTTTAAAAAAGGGAAAATGTCTCAACTCAATAATCTAAGTTTCTACCACAAGAAACTAAAAAAGGAAGAGCAAAATAAACCCAAAACAGGCAGAAGGAAGGAAATAATAAAGACATGTGCAGAAACCGATGAAATCGAAAAGAGAAAACTAATGGAGAATTTTAATGAATCAAAAACTAATTCTTAGAAAAAATTAATACAATAGACAAGCTTATTGCAATATGAGAAAGATAAAAAGACAAAAATAACCAATATCAGAATTGAAATAGTGGTATAGCTGCAGTCATTTAAGGGATACTGAGGGGAAAAAAGCAAACAATTTTATAGTCATACATTTGACAACTTAGAAGAAATGACCCAATTTCTTGAAAACCACAAACAACAAAACTCAACTGATGAAATAGAAAATGGGAATTATCCTATAACTATTAAAGAAATTGAAAACATGATTTAAAAGTTGCAGAAAAAGAAATCTCCAGACCAAGAGTGAATCACTGGAGAATTTTATTGAGCAATTAATAAAGAATTAATTTTTTCACAATATATTCCAAAAAATAGTAAAGGAGAAAATACTTCCCAACTCATTTTATAAGGCTAGATGAAACCAGGAGAAGACAATTCTAAGAAGAAAACTGCAGACTATTATCTATTATGAATTTAGATACAAAAATCCTTAACACTATATCAGCAAAATGATTTCTGCAATGTATAAATAGAACTAAACATTTGACCAAGTAGAATTTATTCTAGGTATGCAAGGCTGCTTCAACATTTAAAAATCAAGCAATGTAATCTACCCTATCAATAGACTAATGAGGAGAAATCATATGATTATATCAAATGATTTTTTTAAAGTACTTGTAAAACTCAGCACCCGTATATGGTCAAACACTTGCCAAGTTAGGAAGAGAGAGAAATTGCTTAAAGGTGATGAAGAGCATCTACAAAATCATAGAGCTAACATTATAATTAATGGTGAAATACTGAATGCATTTCCTCTAAATTTGGAAAGAAAGCAAGAATGTCCACTCTCAAAATAGTACTTATGTCTTCTTCAACTAGTATTAGAGGTTCTAGCCATTGCTACAAGGCAAGAACAGGAAATAAAGGAATATAAATTGGAAAAGAAGAATTAATGCTGTCCTTATTTGCAAATGACATGATTGTTTATGTAGAAAATCTCAAAGAAGCTATCGAAACAAAACAAACAAAAACTCCTAGAATTATGAGTTCAGCAAATTTGCAGGATATTTGATCAATACACAAAACTCACTTGCATTTCTATCTAATAGCAATGAACATGTGGAAAAATAAATGGAATAAAGTATTATTTACACTTGCTCAAAAGAAAATAAAATACTTAGCTATAAATTTAACAAAACATGAGTAGGACTTGCTTGCTGAAAATTATAAAATGTGATCAAAGAAAACCTAAATAAATGGAGAAAAATGTAATCACAAATTAGGAGACTCAATCTGGTAAAGACGTCAATTTTCTCCAAATTTATCTAATTGTTTACAGCAATTGCTATCAAAACTTCTGCAACATATGCTGTAGGCAAAGATAAACTTATTCTAAGATGTATAAGCAAAAACACAGGCTATACAATATCTAAAACAATTTTTATAAGGAAACAAAGTAGGAGAAATCACACTGTCTCATATTGTTTCATTATTTGGCTACAGTAATCAAGATTGTGTGGTATTGGTAGACAGATAGGCATATAAATCAATTGAACAAAACAAAGAACTCAGAAACAGACATAAATAAATATACCCAACACATTTTTGACAAATTTGCAAAAGCAATTCATTAGAAGGATAGACTTTTCGAAAATGATGTTTGATTAACTGGACATTCATAAGAAATACAAATGAACACCTACCTAAATCTCACACTTTACACAAAAGTTAACTCAAAAAAATCAATAGTTTAATTATGAAATGTAAAACTAAAAAATTTTTTTAAAAAAGAATTTTTGGGGATCTATCCAGAGTTAGGCAAAAAGTTCTAGATTTGACACTAAAAACAGAATCAATAAAATAAAAAATTGATAATTTGGACTTCATCAAATTAAAAAAATTTTTTACTCTGCAAAAGTAAAATTCTCCAGGTAGGAAAATAAGAAGAAAAGTGTAGCAGGTAGAATAATGGTCTCCCAAATATGTTTATTTTCTCATCCCCAAAGCCTTTGGATGTATAAGTTACTTGACAAGGGGAAATTAAAATTTCAAGCAGAATTAAGGTTGTTAACTGATTTTAAGATGAGGATATTATCTTTTAAAAGTGGAAGAAGGAATCAGAAAAGTGTCAGAAGGCATTGTGAGAAAGCCTCAAGTTACATCACTGGCTTTGCAAATAGAGAGGGTCTATGAGCCAGTGAATGTGGGCAGCCTCTAGAACCTCTAAAAGGTAAACAAATGAATTCTCCCCAGTAGCCTTGAGAAAGGAATACAGCCTTACTGACACCTTAGTTTAAGCCCAGTGAGACACATTTCAGACTTGAGACCTCCAGAACTGTAATATAATAAATTTGTGTAAAGTCACTAAGTCTGTGGTAATATTTATAACAACAATAAGAAATTAATACAACGAGCTGCAGACTGAGAAAAAAATTATGAATCCATATGCAACAAGAGACTAGGATCTAGAATACATAAAGTAGCATTTTTAAGTGACAAATTATACAGGTGGAAAACTCTAGTATGCTGTAGTGCCTCAGCACTCTGAGACAAATGAGAGAGAAGTCTTGGCCAGCACTTTGAAAAAGTTGGAACATGGATGCAGGATTCAATTTTTTCTTCCCCAGGGAGAAGCTGGGAATTTTTTTTTTTTTTTTTTTTTTTTGCTCGCTTGTTCTGTGCTGAGATGAGAGTTATGGTGAGTACAAGCATGCAAGTCCACAGTACCATCTTTGCTTCCAGTAGCTTTCAACCTAGGGTCCATTCCTGTCAGTATTCAGATTCAGGCAAGGTAGAAACCATTCTTTTGGGCGCTCCCTGGAAAAGTCAGAACATTGGAAATAGTCCATTTCTTTCTTTCCTTTCCCCAGGAAAAGCTGTGAGCTGGGAGTTTCCACCCAGTGGTGTGGCACCATGCCGAGAGATTGTGGTAAGGAGCCTCAAGTTTTCCAACCAGCTTCAGGGTGGCTGGTTTTGCATTCTCCTGGAGTGCAGGAACCTCTCAACTGGTGTCTGGATTTCTCGCATAGGGAATTGGTCCGTGTATTGTTGAATCGGTGTATCTGCGGGGGAAAGAAGGTAGAAGGCATCTCATTCCGTCTTGTTGATGTCACATCCTATATGATTTTAATCATTTTAAATTTCTTCATGTTTGTTTCTTGTCTCATGATATGAACTGTCTTGGTGAATGTTTTATGTGCATTTCAAAAGGATGTGTAGTGTTATGTTGTTTGCAATGTTATATAGTTCTGTTTGGGTACTTGCCACCGTGATCATTCCAGAACCTGGTAATTCTCCTGTTTATGATTGGTTTCATTTCTGCACTACTCGGAGGTGAGGGTGTCAAGGCACCTCCATGTGGCAGTTTACACCCCGTTGGACTCATTCTTGAGCTGTAACGTAGTCACAGTTGTAATGCCAGAGCATGAAGGTCATGGGGGCAGGAAACATGCTACTTACCACTGTCCTAAAGCAGTTGTTTCCATGCATTCTGTTTATGTTTCTTATCTGAATGTAATGGGAGAAGCAGGGTGAAATGTGATTACTAAATTTTTCTTATAAAATAAATCCTCCAACTCATGCATTTCTCATTTTAGTGTCTCTAGAAGCTTGATTTCATTTTTTAAAATAGTTTTCATTCTCCTACTTAAGATGCTCAATTTTTTTCTCTAATTCCTTGAATGTATGGACTACAATTACAATACCTTTTAATATCCTTCTCTACTAATTCTATCACTTATTATCATTTCTAGGTGTATTTCTCCTCACTGATTTTTTTTTACTCCTCATTACAGGTTATATTCTCTCAATTCTTTGCATGCCTGGTAATTTGATATGGAAACCCCATCATTGGGAAATTTACTTTATTCGATGTTAGGAATTTTAGTATCTGTCATGGTACTTGCTTGTTAACCTGGGTTGCATTTAGTCGTTTGAAAAGACTTTAATCTTCCGAGGATTGTCTTTAAGCTTTGATTGGCAGAAATACAGAAATCTTTAGTTTAGTGCTAAATTTTGCCCCACTACTGAGACAATACCCCTCTGAATATTCTACCTAATGTCCCTGAATTATAAGATTTTCTATTCTCACTAGTGGTGACACAGACATGCTGAGCCTTGTGAGCCCCAGAAATTGTTTACTCTGCTCTTTTGGGGTGGTCATTTTCCAGGACTCAGATAATTTCTTCACATACATGTGTTCATCTGTAATCAGCTGAAGACTTCACAGGGACCTTCTGATGATTTCTAGAGCTCTCAGTCTGGGAAGTTCTCTCCTTTGTTGTACTCTGCTCTGTGGACTTTAGCTGCCTTGGCCTTGTGAACTCCCAGCCTTGCCTCATCAATTCAAGTAGTCTGCTATGTTCAGGCAGATCTGAGATTTTAAAAGGTTAAAGATTACTTAAAGTCCTTTAAAGTGATCCACATCTTTCTTTCTTTGCTCAAAAGGTACAAAAAAATGGAAGAAAGAAGGGAAAGATGGCCAGAAGGAAGTAAGCAAGGAAGGAAGAGAAAAGGGAAAAAAGTTTGGAGGGAAGATGATATAGCAAAATATAATACGTTCTCTACATTCTCAGTGTTTTCTTTCTTGAACACACTGCTTCTACTTCAACCATCCCACCAAAATAACTCTGCCAAAGGTAAACTGAAGTGCCTCAATTCCCAAATGCATAGGATTTGTTTCAACCCTTAACTTACTGGATATTCTCCTATATTTATATTCCCTGTTTTTTGCAACTTACAGCACACCCTTCTGTTCACAGCTGTCTTCTCCTATTTGCACTCTAGTGTTTTATAGAATTCTTCCTTCAACCTTCTTCTCCATAATATGCTCATCGTAGCTGATATCATTAACAGCCACAGTCTTCACTGTGCTAATGGATTTTGTATCGAGATTCCTAGACAAAGCCTCACCTGTTCAGAGGTATATTGGTGAGTGTCTGTTTGATGTCACCCTTTGGATGTTCCACAGATTCCTCAACCTATGGATGTTCAAGGTTAAACTCACTTCACCTCCAGTGTTTACCCAATTGCTTGCCTTCCAACATACTCAGATTCTTTTTCCTGGGCTCTTTTTTGGTCACATATCTCTACCTGGACCCTATACTCCTTATCAGGGTACTCTGGTTAATTCTATCATAGCAGTGATCACAAAGGATTAATTTTTTCTTTGAAGAATAGTTGATTTACAATGTTTGGCCAATCTCTGCTGTACAGCAAAGTGACTCAGTTATAGACATTCTTTTTTTCTATTCTTTTCCATTACGGTTTATCACAGGATTTTGAATATAGTATTTATTTGATTCTTGCTTGTAGGCTCTTAGCAACCAGGCAACGATAGTTACATCTTTTACTTCTGTATCAACAGTATAGAACCGTCAGCCCAAGCCTGGCCACATGGAGTGGTTTCTATAACAAACAACTGTTGAATGAATGGAGGGCAAACCATTAGAGTCACATGTAATAGCAGAAAGGACACTGCACAGAGACTGAACTATAGTACCTGCTCTATCCTCACCTAACTTTTTACCTTGTGCAAGTTCAACCATCTTCGAGTATTTGTCTCATTTCTCTCCTTCAGTCAAGAAAACAGCCCAAAGTTCTGTTTGATGATGCCACGTAATTATGTGTGAAATAACTTTTATAAATATGAATGACTATTCAATATAACACATCATATACATAAAACAGACTTAGTGACTTTTATGCACATTGATCCAAATAGTTCCATTTTGAAAGGATTTTATTTCTCTCCCTATATATTAACTTCTTCAATTTACTAACGCAAGGACTCCTCCATGAAAGAGGGTAAATTATGATGAAATTTAATATTAATATATTGGAATATACTATGAAAATACTTTATGGGTTCCTTGGAACACCTATTAAATTCAATAAAAATGAGTGAACATAAAACCAAATGAACGTGAACCTGGTCTTTTATGGCCCTTTAACCTGGTAGACCCACCCCTGATCTATGAAGCTGGTATGACATAAAAATGGGCAGTCAGATTCCCCACATGGTTCTGCTCAACCTCTCTTACACTCTACTTTTAAAAAAAAAAAATAAGTAAACTTTAGTTCTTACACATCACTTGTGCAAACACCCCTGATATTTAGAGGAGTCTATGTGTTGAAAGGGAAAAAGTAATTCCAACTGTGTGTTCTCAGCCACTTGTCAGCCTGTCAAGGCATGTATTTATTTAATAGTGGTAGTGTTAATAGGAAAAACAATAAAATAAAACAGAGTAAAACTAGTCTGAAATTATCCTTAAACAAATTTGTGGAAGTAAGAGAAAAGATTGCATAACTTAATGCTAAAAATTCTAAAATTTAGATAAGTGGTCCTTGAAAGAATAAAATTTTTTATTTATGTCAATTTATTTTAACAACAAAATGAGTCATTGATTTTAAATTACATAGTTTGTTTTTGAGAATTTCTATCCAGAGTAGATTTTCCTCCCTAGTGATTGGAACAGAGCATTTGATACAATAGCTTTTGAGTAGGAAACCTCAGCCAAATACCTTCAAACACCGTCTCTATATCGGCACATACTAAACATACTGGCGGATATGCCCACCTGAAACTATATGGCTTTATTCAGATATTCTCTTGCTGCCCAAAACATGTAGCATAAGCCCAAACTAATTTATCAAGTCTGATTTATCATGTGATTATAGTTGGGTTTTGACTTATAAGATGAGAAAAATTTATGAACAAAAAGTAGTAAGTGTTTTGAAGTTTTACTTTCTGTCTCTTCTCTTGAAAGATAATATACAGGAAAATAGAATAATTGCAGAAACCCTGGTCCACATTTATTAATAATAGGTGCTATTACATACATTGAATGCAAATAAATTTTATGTTAGACAAATACATGAAGTATTTAACTATAATAAAATAGGACTTTAATAATTTTTTAATAAGTTGGGACCATTTTCTCTATGAAAGAGATGTGAGATTGTGTGACCTATTAATAGCTGATAATTACATAGAATGTTTGTATATTTAAGAATACTCCCGTCATCACATATTCACAAAAAATTTTCAAAACTTATTAGCTTCATCAAAATGGCTCATGATGGAGGATTCAAATTACAAAATAAAAAGTTTTAAACTCCTAGCCACATAGATATTGACTAGCAAAATCTCTAAAGTCAAGGGATATGTATTTCAATGTTCACTGTACCTCTTTTGCTACTCACTTGATTTGCACTCGAAAAATTTGAAGGCCGTGTCGGTACCCTCTTCATGTGTGTGAGAGCACTTCATATACATCCACTTAAAACAGAGCTTGGATATTGGGGTGCATGTATTCTTTCAAACCATGATTTCCTCCAGATATATATATGCCCAGGCATTAAAAAGAATGAAATAATACCATTTGCAGAAACATGGATAGACCTAGAGACTATCATACTAAGTGAAGTAAGTCAGACAGAGAAAGACAAATATCATATGATATAGTTTATCTGCAGAATCTTAAAAAAAATGATACAAATTAACTTATTTACAAAACAGAAATAGGCTCACAGACTTAGAGAATGAACTTATGGTTACCGGGGGGAGTGTTGGGGGGGGATACATTGGGAGTTTGGGATTGACATGTACACATTGCTGTATTTAAAATAGATAACAAACAAGGACCTACTGTATAACACAGGGAACGCTGCTCAATATTCTATAATAACCTAAATGGGAAAAGAACTTGAAAAAGAATAGATACATGTATATGTATAACTGAATCATTTGCTGTACATCTGAAACTAACACAACGTTAATCAACTATACTCCAATATAAAATAAAAAATTTTTAAAAAGAGATTTAAATCCCACAAACACAGACTTTTAACAAATAAAAGAAACCTCAGTTGAGTCCAAAACAAACAAACAAACAAACAAAAAACAGAGCTTGGAGGTAGGACTTCCAGAATGGTGGAGTGAAGGCCTTCAAAAAACTACACATCCATTTAAACAACAAAAACACTGGCAAAATTGTCAACATTAACTTTTTCAGAAACTCCCAAGTAATAGAAAAATGGTTCATCCTGTACAAAGGATCCTCAATATAAGGAAACACTGACTTCTCGTCAGAAATCATGGAGGACAGAAAGCAGTGGGACATTCAAAGTATTGAAAGTAAAGATTATTAATCAAGAATGCCACATTCAGCCAAGTTAAGTTATTCCCAGATAAACAAAAAGGGACAGAATTTCTTGCTAGCAGACCTACAATAAAAGCTAAAGGAAATCATTTCAGCCAAAAAAAATAAAATAAAATAAGAACATGCAAAATAATAGGCTAAATCCACAGGAAATAATAAAGAGTACCAGTGAATGAAACTAGTTTGATAAATATAAGAGAGAATATAAAGGTATTTTTTGGTCATATATTTTTCTCATATATAATTTGAAAGACAACTGCATAAAGCAATCATTATAAAAATGTGTTATTCGCTAAAAATGTAGAAAGATTTAACTTATATGACAATTATAAACCAAGGAGGGGAGAATGACACAATCTGGGAGCAAAATTTCTGTAAACTATTTCGATTAAGTTAGTATTAATCTAAGTTAGACTGTTTTAAGTTAAGATGTTAATTGTAATCCTCAAGACAATCATTTAGAAATAGAAAACAGAAAACCAGTAGAAAAGTTCAATAAAATTAAGAGCTGGTCTTTTGAAAAGATAGACAAAATTGACAAAATGTTAGCTAGACTAAGAAAAAAGGAGAGAAGAATCAAATAAATAAAATCAGAAATGAGAGAGGAGACATTACAACGGATACCACAGAAACACAAAGGATTATAAGAGACTATTAAAAACAATTATCACCTGATTACCAAATGGGCAAAGAACCTGAATAGACGTTTTTTCAAAGAAGACCTACAAACTGCAACAGGTATCTGAAAAGGTGCTCAACTGCACTAATCATCAGGGAGATGCAAGGCAAAACTGCAATGAGACATCACCCCACACCTGTTAGGGTTTTTTTTATGAAAAAGCCAACAGATAACCAGTGTTGGCGAGGATGTAGAGAAAGAGGAAGGCTTTACTCTACATTGATAGTGGGAAGGTGAATTGGTACAGTATGGTGGTTCCTCAAAAAATCAACAATGGAACTACCATATAATCTAGCAAACCCACTTCTGGGTTATATATTGAATATCTGATGAAAATAAAATCAGTATCTGGAAGACATATCTGACTCCCATGTTCATGGCAGGAATATTCACAATAGTCAAGATATGGAATCTAAGTGTCCATCAACGTATATTTACAGACATTATATTATACATTATATATATATATATATAATATATATAATTCATCTGTGAGGAAGAAGGAAGGAAATCCTGACATCTACAACAACATGGATGAACTCAGTGGTCATTATGCTAAGTGAAATTCGTCAGACAGAGAAAGACAAATACTGTATGATCTCACTTATATGTGGAATCTTTAAAAAAAAAAACCCAAAGAAAGTCAAATTCATAAAAACAGAGAGTAGAATTGTAGTTACCAGGGCCTGGGGTGTCGGGATGAAGATGGCGAGATGCTGGTCCATGTGTATAAGCGTTCATTTATAACATAAGATGAACAAGCTTTGGGGATTTAATGTTCAGCATGGTGACTATAATTAATAACACTGAGTTATGTACTTGGAATTCATTGAAAGTAAACCTTTAGAATTCTCAATACACACTCAAAAAAAAGTAACTGTGTGAGGTGAGATGAGAGACGTGTTAATTAATCTGATTGTGGTAATCATTTCACAAAATATATTTATATATGTCAAATCATCACATCGTATGCTTAAACATGTACAATTTTATTTGTCAGGTATACCTCAATAAAGCTGACTTGAGAAAAAAATTGTAGTCAAAAAGTGGCAATAATCCAAATATCTATCAACTGACGAGAGGATAACGAAGTGTGATGTATCCACTCAATGGAATGCGATTCTACAATAAAAAGGAATGAAGTCCTGGTACATGTTACAACATGGATGAACCTTCACAACATTTGCTAAGTGAAAGGAGGTAGCCTCAAAAGATCGTGTGTTGTATGATTCCATTGATATGAAAAGTTCAGAGCAGTCAAATCTATAAAGCGTATGTTAGTGATTTTCCTAGAAGAGCTAGTGGTGGGCAGATGGGGTGTGACTGTTAGTAGATGCAATGTTTCTTCATAAGGTGATGAAAATGTCCTAAAATTATTAAAACTTGGTGATGGTTGCACCTGTGAATATACTAAAAAAGTTAAGTTGTACACCTTAAAAGGGTGAATTTTATGGAGCAGAAATTTGATCTCAATAAAGCTGTTTTTAAAAACCCAGAAGAGTCCAAGTTGTATTATATTTATCTCTTTGAATTTCCATCTTATCCATAAGACTATGTCTTTCCCAGGGATGTGGGTGGACTAGGTCTTATTATTAGTTGAATCCCCAGCTAACACTCGGTTTCCGGTTTGTTGCTACTGCTATTTGTCAAGGAATACATAGACTCAATACATAAACATAAATATATTTCCAAATCATAAAGTCAAATTAGGGCAAAAGATTGTCTGACTTTTTAACTTTTGTAGAATCGTCACCTGGAATTGTCCTGTTTTATCATAAGCACTTAATACATACTTATTGGATAAACTATTGATAGACAAAATTATCTTAGTCACCATTTTGGGGGGTGCATTAGGCTATGACGATAATGTTAAAGACACTGTAATAGCACCAAACATTTTTTTTTAACCTCTGAAACTGTCTGACCCTGGAACACATGGACAGTCCTTTCATTACCTGGATGAACTCTCTGCTTTAGTAATTTGCATTTTAAAATTAATATATGACATACAGCTTCACTTCTTGCTTTACATTTCTGTTTATTTGTCAAAGGATGATCTAATAAATCTAATACTTTCATACAGAATTCTTTTCTGTAGAGTTCAGAGTATAAATTACACATAGATGATAAGATCCTTGAAGGAAGGGTCTTATCCAAATGTAACATCAGCATCTACTACAATGTCATCGCAAAATATATTTATCAAGATGATCAATATTTGGTATGCTTATCAAATTCCTTCCCTAAAATAGAATTCTGCTGTTTCCTACCCAATATAAAGTCTTATTTCTGTAAAAGACAACACGGAGATATATCCCCCAGGTATTTTAGGAATCCTAGAATGGACATTCTCGTTCTGCCTTTATACATTTTTTTTGTTTGCATTCCTGAATAATATATGCTTATTGCTTATCACAATCAGCTTATCGGCATATTTTCTTAATCTTTCATAAGGCATAGTTATTTTCCAGAAGAAGACCTTTCTCAAATGGGTTCTGGTGGTGTTTGTAGACTCTTCTGATTCCTGGCATGGCTATTGAGCCGTTCTTAAGGAAATCTGTAACCACCACAAAAAAGGGTAACCTTTAAGTATATGCACATTAAGGTAACTACTAACTAATGGAACCACGAGTGCAATCCATGCTCAGAAGGGGGTGCATCCTATTGCAGTGTTAGGAGGTCTCCAACATAGACAGATTCCCATGACCAAACTTAGGTTTCACTTTCTCTGAAAACATCTTAAGGTGCTTAGGCGTGCACATCACAGGGCTTCCTGCTGCTATCACTGGGTGCCCTCAGTTTCCCAGCTGCTCTTTTAATTCCCTGCCATTCCTGGGGATTTCCTGTGATTTCCAGGAGCCACTCTCATGAACCCCAGAGGGCTGGTGTGTAAACAGCTCCCATGAGTGTAAATAAGCAAAAACATAAATGAGAATGAACAGACAGCGCATGATCCCCCAGATCTATCTGCTGCGTTAAAAGTCTCCTAATAAGGAATCCATTTAGATTGTTGGAGATTTTCAGAGTTTCCAAAGAAACTTGGTTCAAAGTTTCAGAGAGCAGGCTTCTCAGTGCTGCAGAAGACACCAAAACGGACTGACCTCCAGGAAACAACAGTAATCATAATAAAAAACCAAGTAGAAACAGTTTTTGTTTTATTAGACAGATCATCAAATGTGAAACAGAGAAATCTGGGGATCACCTGTAACCTTTAGGTGGAAGAAAATTAGCATATTCCCTCAAAATATGTTTTTAGCTCCGCTGTCTGGACTGGCTGAGAATGTGTCCGCCCCAGCACATTCTGAGTCCAGGTAACGACTCTATCATGACTCTGCCTTTCATATACCTAGCGTAAAAAAAGTGTATTCTGCTTCAAGCACTGTAATACAGATGTTCTAATTTAACGCGTGAGTGACTGGATCTGGCCAATTATTATTCATATTGTTGGTTATGTCTATTACCTCAATGAGTCTTTTGAATCAAGTGTGTTAGTTCTAATGTCCCAGGTTTTAGTTTCAGTGTGTAGAGATATTCTTTTCACCAGATTCCAATAAATATATCTTAACAACCTTAATATTTCTTAACTCTGAATGATCCCTATTTTGTGGTTCAAGTTCGTCTTTGAAACAATGAGGCACCCGCCTGATTTTCCAATGTTTAGTGTTGATATTTCTCCTGCCAAGCCAAACCTCCCCTGGTTCCGCACTGAAGTCAAAGACTGGCCCATTGGTGGTCTTTGATTTGCCCATTGCCTTGAGGGATCTCATCCTCCAAACCACATGCATCTGATAGTCTTTTCAGGCCCACCTCTAAATTTAACTTTACCATGAAACCTTTCCTTCTGTATCCCATCAATTGCAAGCAACCTCTCATTTCCCAGTCTCCATCCTTGGCAATGTGACTCTCTCACACAGTGTATACCATGTTTCTTCTTATAATACAGTGTGATTTTGGGTGCTTGGTTGACACCTGCCTTAAAGGTAAGATTCTCATCATCTTTTTACCTGTCGGGTTGCAAGGGAGATCCTTTGAAGATAATAGGTACTTAACAAATATGTGGTTTTGAATAAAGACTTGAAAGAACTGGTATAAATAAATGTGATACAGTGGCAAGAAACATATGCGTAGTCCTCTACTGGGTGACCTGGGAAACACTGTTTCATATTTCTGTTAAACAGGATCCCCCCTTTTATGAAATGAGGGCAATGGATAGTGTCATGACTTCACTCCGCTTCCAACATTGTGTCATGTGCCCCAGTGGGGTGTAGAGGAGAAGCAGAAGCAGGAGAAATCAGCCTTGTTTGTCTCATGCTTTGCCCTTCTAAAGTATTGGTCCTTGAGAATATCATTCTAATAGGGTAATCCAGGAGCAGTATCCTTGCTATCAAACTGTAGGAAATAATACAAAGAGTATCTAGTCTTCTCCCAGCATGGTGTAGTATGAAGTATGAGAACATCAATCCAGAAAATGTAGCTGTTTTATTTTTCCTATGCTTCATGCAACCTGTGTTTTCATGGAAAAAATTACTTAATCTCTCTATGACTCTTTGGTAAATTTGTAAAATGAGGCTAATAATACCAACCACCCAGATTTCATAAAGTACTTACTTAAATTAACAAGCACAAGGCTGTACAGAGTACACTAACAGCAAGGCCACTGGAGTCAGACTCTCTAGGTGAGGATCAAAGACTTGCAAATTCCTGTGTGATCTTTGAAAAGTCACACCTCTCTGTATTCTAGTTTTCTCCTGTGTCCAATGAGGATCATCACTTCTATCTGATAAAATGTTTCCAAGGGTTAAAAGACTTAATACTCAATTAAAGAGTTTGGAACCTGTTATAAACCTCAGTAAGCGTTAGATCTGTTCAGTAAGTGGTCAATAATTAGTTCATGTCACTCAACAATGCACGATGGCTGATGGAAGTGACAGACTCTCCCCTCCATTCATTCAAGGACTATGGGAGAGGATGAAGTAAGAAGACAAAATCCTCTTATCTCGTACATCTATCCTTCACAATGTCTCTGCTCTCCCTTCTGCTAGATCACTGTGATGGAAAATTGACTCCCTTCTTCATTTTGTGGCTAGTGGTTATGACTCAAATACCCCTTCCCTACTTCTTTAAGCCCGGGTTATTCATTCATTATGGAGCATTGCTGAATACTAATCATGACTTCTATAATTGCCTATTGTGCATTAAAAATTACCTTCCCTGTCCCTGGTCACTACTTTCTACATTTCCCCTGACCACCTACACTCCTATGCCATTCTTTGACCCGTCTGAGTGGATTGGACTTCACACTGTCTATCTGAGATACTTGTATTAGCTTTTCCTGCTGTACACTAATGTCCCTCCCTTGACCTTCAAATTTTTCTTGGAGCCCACTGTAAATTCTAATTCATTGTCCAAATCCTATCCGGCTAGCCATGTCTTACTTGCCTATATTGTCTTTGTTGAATTATAGACCTGGAGACCAAGATTCAGGGTCTTTCAATTGGCAAAACACAAATGGCAGGGGGAAAAACTATAGAATTTATATTTGAGAAATATTTAAGTACTGAAGGTGACACAAATGCTGTTGTCATTAATCTAACCTCACTTAACACATTTTCAATCCCTAGTGCTAAACAAAGAGGAAATGGTCCAGTGTTAAAACAAAGGCAGAATTACCTCAACTCTTCTACTCTGGACAAGAGAATCAAACAGAAATAAAAGAATTTGACTAATACTACTATCTTTAGCACCAAATTTGTTTTTGGGGAGATGGAAATCATATTTGAACCCCAACTTTGAGGTGAATATCAAGTATAATGGGGGACCACACATTTCAGAATATTTTACAGTTAGAGCTGCTACTGTTTATTGAGTTCCCTACACTCTACTTGGTGCCTTACATGAACTGTCTTATTTTTCACCAACATAGCTACTAGTATTTCCATTATAGTGAGCAATTAAAACGAAATGAGGAACCCTCAATGCGTTCACTCAGATCCCATTAGTTAAGATGTCGACATCATGATCTTTTACACCTACTTTTTCCAATAGCATCTTTCATCGCTGTCTCCATGTCACCCACATTATCTTTCTTCATTCCACTTGTTACCACTTAGAATGAAAATATTATGCATTTGTTTGTTTACTGCTAAATTTTCCCTCTAATACTTAAGTTCCATGAGGCAGACACCTCCTCTGCTTGGGTTACATGAAATGTCAGACCACAGAATGGTACCTGGCAACGAGCAGAAGTTTCTAAATATTTGTGTAATGAAAACATAAAGACTCTGAGCCACAGAAGGATCAAATAGCTTACCTCCCCAAGGGTGCCCAATTAATAGGAAGAAAAAGCAGGACTTGGACGAAGGTTAGCATTACAGTAAAGCACAGTTCCCTCCACTATGCCATGTTGCTGCCCATATCTCCAAATTACTGTTTCCTGTCACTAACATTGACGGGGGAATCCCACTTTCTTGCATCCATCCCAGGGTCATGACCAACTCAACAGCAAAGATAAATGGAAAGTCTAATCCATCCCTATGACCAAAAATACTGTCTAAGATGCTGCAGAAAAGGGACTTTTTAACAGGAGATGTGATTGATTTATCCCTAACTTACTAATTGCATTTTATGGCGAGAGTTTACACACACCACTGTTCATGAAGCTCTGAGGAAAACTAGAAGAGAAGGAAAGAACATTAAGAAGAAGAGTGTGTCATTCATGTGGACTAATGAAGGCATCTCTATCTTGTGTGACCACCTTTTCATGTGTTTCTTTTTAAACTGCAGTCAATGAAAAAGACAGACATTCTCACTATTAATGGACATTTGATTAGGCAGAAGTATGCTTTCCTCATGCTAATGATCAATAATGTTCCTCTGTACGTGAATTTCATTGCCTTGAGAAAAATACCTCTTTCATTTGCATGATTTAAAAATCCCCCTCAATCATCTAACATTAATTCAGTTAATATCTTTAACTCAAAAGATAGCTCAATATCATAGTGCATGTCTTTTCTCAAAATTGCTTTGAATTTCTAAATGTGATACCTTGAAAATTGGGATCTCTGTAGACTTTGATGGTGACTTTAATGGCAAAAGTATTTCTACCCTCACCTTATTGCTTTCTGTTCTGATCCTATTCTCAAAATTGCTCACACCTAAGCCCAGTTGGAGCCCAGGTGCCATTTCTGTTACTTAACCAGCAGCTGTGTCTTTTAAATCGTCGCCCAGCCATTGAAGAGCGGACATTTAAAATACATCTTTCAATAAAGAGGGTATCTCTAGCAGCTGTATAGGAGCTGATCTCATCCTTTCTCTTTTATCTCATATAACACTCACCACAGACTAACATAATGATCCTCATCCTTGAAAATTTGTAATTCATGCTAGTCAAAGAATGGGAAAATTCAATGAAAGAAATGATCTTTTAAAATGTTATTTCTTTTTTTTTCATTCATATATGAAACACTGAAACTTCATGGCTAGTCATTATAAAAGAAGATGTAGGAAATGAAGCAAAAACAATTCTTAAAATTGAAAAGAGGAGGTTGGCATACACAACAAAATAGGTAAGGATATAAATGAATGACACCTTCCATTTTTCCTCCAAGGTGAAGTTTTAGAGAAAAACAGAATCTTGCACATATTGCAGATTGGTGCTCATTTTTTTCCCAAATAGGCTTCAAATATTTTAATATGATTTGGTCCAGGCTTAGAGATGGTAATGTAGTCCTTCTGGTAGGAACTGATTTCATGTTTTCAGAAAGTCACAAATCTTTCCTCCTTTAATAATAGTTCTTTAGAAAGGTAAGATCAGGAAAAGTAAATATTATCTATGTTTTTATGTTTATTACATGAGATTAAGATTTTCTTTTTAAAGTTTGCTTCTTGTTCTTTGAATTTGCTGTATCCATGAGTTTAGGGTAAGAAGCAAGTCTATAACGTTGTACATTTACGAATTCATTCAATATGTTCTTTTGCCCTGTGCCAGATCATGTTGAGCACACAAAGGTGAGTAGCTCATGAAAGTATGGAGAGTGATTAGATAAATAATACAAATAACACTAGGCATGATGTTACTGCAATCAAGTACTGGTCCTGATTAAGTGCTACAAAATTTCAGGTACAGACTGATCACATGCTCCCGAAGAAACTGAATAGATTTCCAGAAGGGAAGTCGTGTTGGCTGGGCCTTCCTGCGCAAGACTGAGGCAAGCACTGAAGAGGGGATTGGGCTTTAGAAATGATGGCTGTGCTAAGAACCAGGCTCTGAGTTGGCGAAGCATGGACAGCATTCAGAGAGAAGAAAATACTGGTGCTCCTAGCTGTGGAATGGGATGATCGTCAGGCATTAGTGGTAGAGAGGCTATGAAGAGGAATTTGGGGTTGGGTCGGGGAAAACTCTCAAACTTAGGACAGACTCTAGAAACTCTAAATGTGTGGAGAACTTAAATTGCATGCAAGCAAAGATTCTTTTGAGATGAAATGACAATACGGTTATTTTAGTTCCATTTCAACCCCATGTATTTGGAACCATCTAACTCTGAGCACTTACAATGCACAAAGAATTACACATAAATTACTGTATTTACTTCTTATACTAGCGCTATGAGCTAGCTGTTATCATTGCCATTGTAAAAGAGGAGAAACTAGGACCTGGTGATGAAAAGATCTTATAAGATCACAGGTCTCAAAACTGTCAAAGCCAACATCTGGTCCAGGAGGCAGAACACTAATGCTCACCTCAAGGTGCTCTGACACAGGTAAGTGGTAAACATGGTTCAGAGCAATTTCAGTGAAAGGAACTGCATCTTTATACATAGTTCATTTAAATGAGATAAACAAGGAAGACAGAAAAAAATAAACAGAAAATGTTTTATTACTATATGCGTCTTCCAACTTAGATACTTTTTTCCTCAAGATTTTTTTAATTAGAGGGATATCATTGTCTTTCCAGAAACATGGAACGTATAAAATAAACAGGCCAGGATGAATGGGAATATTACACAGACACCACTTTATGATTTATCTAAGTGATATTTACACAGAGGAAAAAATCTTTGCATTAGAAGAATCGTTTTTTCACTTCTAAAAATATTTTCAGACATAGCAGCTACCAACTGTGTATCAGGCAAATAGAGGATAAAATCCTTCTGTTGGGCTAAAAAGCATGAAATGCTTTGCTTAAAACTCATTGGTAAATAATCTTCTGGGAATGATTTCGGGGAGAAAGCTGCAATCCACGGAGACTGCAATTATGAGTTCAGTAAGATTACGTGAGGGTAGAGGTGGGAAATGCAGCCTCCTGTATTCAAGGTTGCTCTTTACCTGATGTGGTGCTAATGCTTCCCCTGGCTCTGCTCTGGTTTCTTTTTTGTTGTGTGTGTGTGTGTGTGTGTATGTGTGTGTGTGTGTGTGTGTGTGTGTGTGTGTGTGTTTCTTACTCTTTTTTTTAAATTTTACTTTGTAAGCATTACATCTTTTAAAATGCTAGGAACCCAAAAACTAACACAGTGATCAAAATGAAATTAAATCAGTGGTTTATATAGCATAATGTCATAATATTTTCCATACTATTTTCCCTTGCCTTATTAATATAACCATCAGTGTATTAGCTTTAACTGCTGCTGAAGACTGAGCAGATGTCTTCAATGAATACTTCCATCCATAATTACCCCTTCTTTTTTTCCTGAGAAGTTCAGCTAATTCACATCCTACCAATGTATATGAAAAGTTTAGATGATTTCTCCCCAAATGCATTACCTTTTTCTTATCTACATTAAATTCCATCTGTCATTATGTTGCACAGTCTCACACTTTGATTAGATCCTTCTGGAGTTTTTAACAATCCTTGCTAGTTTGTTTTTCTTTTTCTTTTTTTTTTTTTACTAACCTAAATAATCTCATGGCATTTTACAGAAGAACTTTTTTAGCAGTTATGACTTTTTGCCAGTCTTGCCTTTGTATGGATTTGCTATTAGTATTGTGTATGCATAGAAATGTGTTAAGTGTGATGCTTCAGCAATGAAAAAGCATAGTCACTTAAGCAAAAACAATCCCAAAAAAAGGAAATAAAATCAAGTCTGGAAACCTTTTACTGCCTTTTTGTGCAGTGTTCACATATCTGTGTTTCTGAAATAATGTTAATTAATTGCCACTAATGGAATTAGGAGAACTCATTGGCAATTGTGTCTTCTACCAAAAATTGTATCTGAGAATCCTATCATCTATGTTTTCCAAATCAATAGAAATCATTTTAATTGGAAAATAATCTGCTCTTGACTCTTATTCTTCAAAGACATTTTAAGTAAAGATATTTGCCATTATGTTATTTCCCACTAAAAGGAATCTAAATCTAGGAATTTGATTTCTAAAGCACAGATTGGTTATATGGCTCTTAAGAACTCCTTAAGTAGGCATTTCAAGGAAGAGGAGTCCTTGTTTTCTTGCAGTTTGTTTTAAACAAAGGTAGAGATGGGAGTTTACCTAGTTGGTTTAGTTCCAACATTTAGGATTGTTTTTCTACTTCCCAGTCAGGTTCACCAAATCTTGAAGTTGTAAGAGACTCTAGTCATTCATCTTAAACTCCAACTCAGTGGAGCCATCTCTTCTATTTGTTCATTTAATCGAGAAATTGTAAGTGAATCCCAACTCTCTCTTGGGGCTGGGCATACTACCGTGAACAAAACAGACATGGTCCCTGCCCTTCTGAAGCATCCTTGATTTAGCGACCATCACTGGGCTGGAGTCCTTCCGGTCATAGGAAAGAGTTAAATACAATTCCTTAATTAATTAATTAATTCAGGCATTATGCTACGCGATTTGCCTGTACTACCTAATTTAATATTTCTTAATATTCTATATAGATACTTATTCCCATTTTAAGGATAAAGAGATTAAAGTTTAGAAAGATTAAGGTCATGCTCAATGTATACAACCAACCAATGAATGAACCGGAACTGGATTCCAGTTATATCCAAATTCCAAACCCCTTGCTAAGTGGTCCATTCCCTGGGGGTAATGATATTTGCTAAGAATTCCACTTTACGTTGATCTCCAGTCACATTCTTGGAAGATTTGATCCATTGATCATGGTTCTGCTATGTGAAATTACAAAAACTCATTTCTGTTTCATATAGAAACCCCTTAAATCATTGAAGACAGGTTTCAAGTTCATCCTATTTTTTTCCCCAACAAACATAATTTCCCCACAGGCTAGTAGCTGCAGATCTCTTAGAATTGTGACCAATTTTCTCTGGATTTACACTTTTTTTCAGTTTCCTTCTTGAAATGTGTCACCATGTACTAGACACGTATAGTGCCTGGCAGTTTATTATCTCATTTGATGCCCACAAAACCATTGAATTATATATTATTCTCACTTTCACTGAAGAAACCATATCTTGGTGCAATGAAGACAATTAAGTCAGGATACCCAAAATGTAAGAGGCATAAAAGGATGGCAAACCAATTCTTCTGGAGTCCACCAGGCCAATTGTAAAAATAATTATTTCTCTATAAAAGGACAATAAACATTTGCTTATTGATAGATATTTGAACATCAAACAACATTAAACTTATTTTCGATAAAGATGAACATTTATGTTCTTTGGAAACATGCAACTAACTCACCTGTAGATTTGTTTATAACTAGGTATTCCCCTCCTTGTTTGAAAATAGTGCCCTAGTTGCCTAACTTCTCATGTCCAAAGGAATACAAGAAAACTCTGTTTACACAGAAAACCAAGATCAACTCCAAGCTCGGTATGTCTTCAGGAGCAAATACAGTTATTCCGTGGGGAGAGAGGAATAGGGGGAGGTACAAAGAATACCGCCTTGAGACTAAATAAAAAGAGGGAGAAGCTAACGACAAAGACATCCTTAGGTCTGCGAGATTTACGCAGGGAAAAGACAGAGTGTTCCTCGGGAAAGCGCCCTACAACAGCCGCCCGTGTGTGCCTGCGTGTGGGAGTGTGTGTGTGTGTGTGTGCTCATTCAACAAAATTTCAGTGCCTTTTGTTAATCGCCAGGCACTGCTCTGTGCTCTGGTTGAGAATACAAGCAGCATATAAGGTCTTCTGCTTTTAAAGAATTCACGTCTTTATTCACATACACAATTTAGGCATAACTCACTGCTCACACGTATCCATTCGTAATATATATTCATTGACTACGTATATTCATGCATATATACATTATTTAGATTGGGATCAGATTCTTTCGGGCACGTTCTCTTTTCTCATGTTCTGAGAAGTGGCTCTATCGATCCCATAGCCACTGACACCTCCAGAGAACCAAGCCTAACAACAACCACGATATGCTGCATCCCCAAATGCTTCAAGTCACATATACACCCTTGGAAGGAGTTGGTGCAAGAGTGTTTTTATATGAGCTGGTTTTTCAGGCTCTTCTCACAATAGGCACTTCAGATCAGCACATTATTTTGATTGAGGTTCCTGCTGTTATTTTAATGTGCTGTTCATTATCACCATTAAGAAATCGACATAGAGGTTTATGGAGACCAAACAATTAAATAGAGACTTTTCCTCAAGGCCAGGATTAGGGTCTATCCAAACCAGGTTTCAAGTGACAGATAAGGGAAGTGCCCTGAGGAATGAGATCCTCTTTGCATCTGGACTCCTTTCATAGCTCAGATAACGAGGTGGAGAATGAACTTTAAGTATTGGCATGACCAGCCATGACCCTTCTCAAGATCAGAAAAGGAGGTCTACAGCTAACAAGACAGTTGTAATCAACTGATGCACATGGCTTCTGTGTATTTTAATAAAAGTAGTTATCTAGACTTAAAATGAATAGAAAGGCAAAAGTGCATTGTAATTGATAAAATTAAAAAGCAGTTGGTTACCTAATGGTCTGTTCACTTTTGTTTCCCTGCAGTGCTAGCTTTTCTGGAAGGTTTTCTTTAATATTCCTGGTATTTGCGTGTTTACAAACCCCAGTGGGGTCAATCATTTTTCTTGCACGTTTCTCCTTGGTCGACTTTCATTTTTATCAAAACCGAGTCGCAAATCTGTTACCAAAAAAAAAAAAAAAAAAAATCACTTCTGTATTTCCCTAAGATGAGTATAACGTAGCCCCCAAAGTGCCTTTCAAGACATGCTTGAAGGAGCCTCTGCTTTAACCACTGTGCCTGTTGCAGGATGCAGCAGAACTTGTTTACAATACCTTCCTATAACCAACTCATAACATTTCAATTTAATGGGATTTGTAACTCATGTTTCAATTAAAAGTAAAATTATTATGTTCCTCAGTTTGTGTGATTTTTTTGATAGAGTAGTACATTTATATGGTAATTTTCCAAAGATCAACTTTATTTATCGGTAAGAAGCTATTTCAAGATTGTTGTATATTTTCTTTGCTTCTGAAATGTTATCACATTTAATTGCCTGATCTTATTTGGGGTGCAGTCATAGTCATTAATTAGTAGGAAGGTGAGGGACAGCGTCATATCTAACTATCTGTTATGGCTGCTTTAATGAGGAAAATACCTGCCATCATTTTAAAGGCATTCTGTATACTTCACAAATACAGCTTGCTGTAGCATTCTCATTTAGACTGTGAACATCAAAGGAAATTGATGTCAGGTGTGAACAGAAGCTGTTGAATATGTCTGCCTAGGAAACTGAGTGGTGTGTCTGGGTAGGAGAGATGAAGGGCAGCTTATAACATTAACGAAACTACAGGTAATTAGTGTAAGCTTTCAATGGTTGGTATATCTGAGGAATTAAAAGCATGTATTTGTGTCCTATAAAACTACAAAAGTTTAAGATATTTCTATTCTTTTCATTTTCTACTTCTATAGGAAGGTGCGAAATAAACAAAATTGAATAATGAACATCTATAGACAGAGACCACCGTTTAGAACCAAAAGAGAATTATGTTTATAATTGTAATCAAAATAGCAATTTATGAGTTTTGGGTATGTCTTTGCTTCCTGCTATCTTATTAAATTCAAAGAAGCAAATGAAAAAAAAAAGGTTGATTAATTAATGACATGAAAGGATTTGATAAGAATTTTTTCGAGGGCAAAATAAGTACCCTAAATTTGCAATGTTTTTGAATGGAGTTTTTAAAAGTAGACTTAGATGTGGTGTGTGTGTGTAGGCAATGTGCGAAAATAATATTTATATTCCAAAAAAGGTGCCATAATACATTATACCAAAAAGCTTCCTTAAGCAATGCCAAACCACACATGTACATGGTAGGGTCAGGGAGGAAGAAGTTTTCCTCTTCCCTTCTGGGTTCTTCTGACTGGTCTAAGAATTAAAACTGACGTGAGATAGATTAACAGGAGAAAATCAAACAAAAGTTTAATAACACGTATACATGGGAGGGACCCAGAAAAACTGAGTAGCTCACCAAAATGGCTAAAACTCTAACCTTCAATACCATCTTCACCTAAAGACAAAAGAGGATGTTGAGGGGAGTGGTTTGGGACTTCCAAGGGGAGGAAAGCAATTCACTTCAAGACGGAAAAGCAAATGTTTGTAAACGAATGTTTGAGGGACCAAGCAGAGATAACAGGACACAGATAATGTGAACTCTGATCTGTAGGTCCTGCCGAAGGGTTTCCTCCACCAACCTAGCCCATATTCTTCACAGATATCTCTGGGGATAGCTCTTTTCCAGGAAGAGGCCCTCTAACTAAATATTTTTTAGGCAGTTAGGGGAAAAGTCAAAGTTTCTTCCTGAGTCTTTTGGACCTTGATTGTTTTCGGATGGAAATAGTCCTCATGCCAAAGAGACATTTGGGGATGGAAAAGTTTGCTTCCCTACAGTAGACTGTTGCAGCATCTAAGGGCTGTAGCAGCTTAAGGCACTTTCTACCATCTTGGGTGAAATTATCATTCCTGGATTGACCATTGGAAACAATGTAACTGATAATAGCACACTGCTTTCCTTTACCTTGAAAGGGTAGATTTCAATTCCTAATCCATCTCTTTAATGTTCTGAAGTTCGTTATCCTTCACCTTTTTACAGCAAGAACTTGTGAGGTATGCAGTGTTCTCTAGAAATAGGTTCCCAAGAAAAGGATGCCCCTCTGTGCTCGGTACTACAGGTTTTCTGTTTTGAATAAATGATTTTAGTCATCATGCTTATGATACATGGGATTACTCTTTTCTTACTTTAAAAAAAATTTTTTATTGACGTATAGTTGATTTACAATATTGTGTTAGTTTCAGGTGTACAACAAAGTGATATAGATATATATATATAGATATATATCTCTATATATAATTTTTCAGATTCCTTTCCCTTATAGGTCATTACAAAATATTGAGTATAGTTCCAGGATTACTCTTTGTTTACACATATCAGTCACTTATTTGTAGATTTGGATGATTAGATCCAATTTTCTCCATTAACTATTGGTTGCAATCAGAACAGCTTTTGTCTCTGTAGGACCAGATCAATGGAACTGACATACCTCTGGCTTACTTAAAATTGTTGCTACTCCATGTACTAAACCCTTTAATTCTTGCTTATAGGATTATAGTTTATCTGTTCCACTATCCCTTTGTGTAATAACATTTTTAGTGTCCAGTTTCCTAGTATTTTTATAGTTTCTAATTGTGTCAAGTAAGTCTCAAAATCTTATATGCCTGTAAGTAGTCTAAATCTATACTGTCCAATATGGTAGCCTCTAGACACAGGTAGTTACTTAAATTTTAATTAATTAAAATTAAATTTAATTAAAAATTAGTTTCTCAGTTACATGAGCCACATTTCAAGTGCTCTACAGTCATATATTTTATAGAACATTTCTATCATCACAAGAAGTTCTTTGGACAGTCCTGGTGTAGATGATACAAACCTATGTCATCTGTTAAGACAACCATTTTAATCATGGCTTCAAAAGTGTCCCATCTAAGGCAGGAAAACTTGTCTAAGGCACAAAACCAGCAAATGTCAGAGATTCAGTCCAGTTACCTACCTAACATTCTGGATATTTGAAGTATAACATTTTGGGATAACTAATCATATTTTTTTTCCTTTTTTTAGTTAAGATCTTTCATATTTACCTTTATCCAAGCTGAAGTAAAAATTAAATAGAGGTGTACATTTTGAGGTAGTAAAAATTTTACACATGGTCTGGACTGCATTGACTTTAGGAAGACACCAAATTTCCTAATGTATATTTGATTCTGTTGGCCGGAGTTACTTAGGCACTCTGACACCAGTCTTCTTGGTTTCCAATCCTAGAATTACCTCTTCCTAGCTAGGTGTGCAAGTCGGAGGAGTCATTTAAGTCCTTTATCCTAGTTTCTTCATTTGTAATGTGGACATAATAATATACCTCTTAGAGTTGTTGTGAGGATTAAATTAGTTAATATATATAAAGCACTTTAGGGCAATGGCTATAATAAGTATCATATTTATGTATTTCCATAATAAATATCATATATTTATATTTTCATTATGATTTTTATTGAATGGTTGGATAGTCTGCTTAATTATTTTGTCACACCATATTAGAAACAAATATTAACTAAAGACTGGACGTTAACTTATGATATTGCTCCTGGAACAATGAACTTGTAAGTGCCAGCCTTCATGTACCCATCCTCAGCTCAGTGTACCTGCAGCTATGACACAGTTTCAATGCAACATTTCAATGGAAAGAGGAGGCCAGATTCACAGTGGTTATGTGCCATAAAGTCAGGCAAACCTGGGTTTAAATCCAAGTTCTGTCGTTTAATGGCTCTTTATTATTGAATAAAATACTTATTTACTATAAGTCTCAGATACTTTTTCTATTAAGAAGACCAAATTAATGCTTAGGGATTAATGCAATGGATTTCTATTGGGAGGACTCAATATGTACTTAGCACAATTCCTGGCACACGGTACTCATTCCATTTGCTAGAATTATTATGTTATTGATCTCAAATCAGACTATAAGTCTGGAAGCTGCATGTTGGAGACCCTATATCAGTTCACTGATTCATTTAACACACATTTCTTGATGTCCCAGGTTGTAGTGCTCCAATTCAAGAAGGAACTACTCAAGGTGTGGAAGACATAGCAGGGAACAAGAGTGCCAAGGATTCTTCTCTTGGATCTTATTTTCTAATGGGCAGGTGGGGGAATAGATCTTGAAAAATCAGATAATTGTAGTTGCTATGCAGAAAATTTAAATAAAATAATATGATAGAGGTGTCCAAGAATCTACTTTAAATTGCCCTCTCTGAGGAGGTGACACTAAAATTAAAATCTGAATAATAAAAAGGCTATACAAAGTAGCTTGTATTCCCATAGTCATGGGTTGATTAAATTTATTTAGTAGAGCTTCCATTCAATACTTCCATACTGTTCAGGTATAGCTAGGAGTTGGAGAAATACAACTTTGGCTGTTACTTGAAATGGAAGCTCACTCGAGTAAATTTTCCTAAACCAACACAGTAATCTTTATTGTAACTTTCTATTCCAGAAACTGCATGAAGGACAACTTTGAGCATGAAAAAAATAAATATTCTAAACTCCCTGGAACTTTACTCTTTTTTAAGGCCCCATTAACAAACCATACTCTCTCCCCACCATTCATGTAGAATGGCCATCACTAGAGACAAAGAGAAGCTCCTAATTGCCAAGTCCCATAGGTATTTTTTTCCTCTCCTAATCCTATGAGGTACTATCTCTTCATTTTGCACTGTCGATCACTCTTTGCTTCAAGTGCTCTACCATCTTGATTTCAGTCACACCTTATGTTCTTTGTTTTCCAATTCCTCTTTTTGTCTCTTTCTGTTCCTGAGTTATCTCTTCAACTTTGATGGTTCCAATTACTATCTGTAGGTTGACAACTCCCAAAGCTACAGTCCCAGCTCCAAACACTTCCCTGAGTTTCAGAATCATGTCCAATGGCGTAGTGCACATTTCCACCTGGATATTGCACGGGAACATCAGCTTCTCACCAAGCTGACCTCCTCTCCCCCTCCAGCTCTCAAACTCACTCACCTCCCATGGTCGCCCTCACAGGGGATGGCAGGGTCATGACCCCAGCCTCCCAGGTTGGAAATGTGGCCCCATTTTACAGATTGTCCCTTTTTCTAATATCGTAGGTGCAATTTGAACCAACTCTCAAAATTAAGTCTTCTTAGTGAGCAATAGCATTTATAAACAGTATTTAAATGTTATAGATACTTTTCCCATACAGGAAGAATCTGAAAAAGATTGGATATATATATATCTGTGTAACTGATTCACTTTGCTGTGCACCTGAAACTGACACAACATTGTAAATCAACTATACCCCATATGTATATGAAACTATATGAAAATTAAAATAAAACAGCACAAAATTAAATTAAATTAAAAAGTTATAGATAAGTGCATATCAAAGGGACGTCAAGTATGTCGACCGCTATAGATGCCAGGGTACAGAGGACACCAGAGGACTGATCTGTGGCAGAAAGGGCAACTCTGCCTTTTCTTTAATAGACATGTTCTTCTTTTCACTTTTAATTTGACAGTAGGAAACATCACAACAATTCCTGGCAGCTGATGATAATTTGTACATATTCTCTACCTATAGTTTTTCTTATAGAAAAGCCTGTAGATTTGGGGAGGGAGACATAGAATTTACTTAAGCCTGAAAAAGGAAAAAATGTGAGTACAAATATGGAAAATATAAAAGATGGAATGTGTTGGGACAATGTGTCCTGGAGAACAGATGGCTGTTGGAGAGAGATGATTAAATAACTGTCCTCAAAAAAAGGAGAGTCTATAATAAGAAGGCTCTATAGAAATCTTCCCAGAAAGCTAAGGAAGAGAAATTTAAACTAGGTGTTGAACTGAATGTGTCTGTTTCTTTTTCTTTTCCAGAGCCCAGAGCCTCTGGCTAACTGGACATGTCCTATACTTCAGTTTCTTTGGTTCATTTGTCTGAGCAAAACAAAACATCGGTAAGACACTTCTAAACAGCTATCATCTCCATGTTTTTAAAACTTTGTTCTCATCTGCTTCATCCCTTTTACAATCTCCTATTGTCCTTAGATTTTTTTCTTTTCAATTAAAAAATTAAATTGTGCAATCATTATTTTTATCTTCCCCAATAAATTAGCCCCTGGTATCGTCTACATAGCACAGAGATACACAATAAATAGTACAAAGCCCACCACTACAGAAATACTCTAAAGAACATTAATCCCTATTAATTTTAATAAAAATCTAAATCTCATCTTAGAAACTCAGCCAAATTGAGCAGAAAAAAAAATTTCATTAACTATTCACCAATCACACATTTTAAATAGTTCAAAATGTATTTTACATATTCACCATTCTAGACATGAAGGGGTGAGGGCATGAAGCTAATAACACCAAAGTAGAAAATGTGATTTCTGCATGAGCCTCTTTGTTTCTCTTAGAAGAACAGATATCCCTCTCATTGGTCTCAAACTGATATACCTCTAAAATCCTAGCCTGTCTTTTTGTAGCTATGAGTCACAGGAAGATCAAGAAGATTTGCTGAATGCACGATCCCGCGGACACCACAATGAAAACATTCCAAAGCATGTAGCCAACTGAAAACAGGTCAATATGGTGGTTTTAAAGCACTTCCTCAAAGTCTTTGACACTTCTTCCATCAAAAGGCGAAGTCTGAGTCCTCTCTCTTGAATATGGCCAACCTTAGTGACTCGTTTTAATATAATACATCAGAAGTAACATGTCACGACTTCAGAGGTTAGGTTAGAAAAAGTTCTACCCAGCTTTCCCTCTTGGGACACCGGTCCCTTGGAACCAGCCAGCATGTGGTAACGAAGCCCAGCAGCCACATGAGAAGGTGATGTGTAGGTGTTCTAGCCACAGTCAGAGCTGAATTCCAGCTGATAGGAAGTATCCAGAGTCAGCTAGCTGCCTTTGAGCTAGTCCAGCTAAATCCCAGGGGAGCAGAGATAAGCTGTCACCATGAGCCCTGCCCCAATTTCAGATTTGGTGAATAAAATGAGTCATTGTTGTTATTTGAAGCCACTGAGATTTGGGATGATTTGCTACTTAGAAATAGATCAAGGGAACAGTCAGTAGCACTAATTTCTCCTCCACAAAATAAATATTTTGCCTATAACAACAATCCCTTACTTGCCTATAACAATGCATTTTCTTTTCTTGTTTTTTTTTTAATCGAGGGATAGTTGATGTACAATAATGTGTAAATTTCAGGTGTACAACATCGTGATTCACAATTTTTAAAGGTAATATTCTATTTATAGCTATCATAATTGAAAAATATTGGCTATATTCCATGTGTTTTACGATATATCCTTACAGCTTATTTATTTTATACATAGTATAATAATGTATTTCCCATCAGCACTGGAGCTTCTGGGATCTCCCATTCTGGAAGAATAAGAATAATTCCTGTATAGGTTTCACATGGTAAAAACCCAATGGGAAGGATACATTGTTTGTTCCTTTCCCATTGCACATTCTATTTAGTACAGCCCTGGGCATTCTTCAGGCACAAGGACGACCTTCCTGCCCTGCTACCCTAACTGTTGAATGTTGGTGCAGATATTCACCAGGGTGTTAGCGACCTGTGATCATTGCACTCACCTCAGCGAGGCCCCTGAGTTCCTGATTGTGTTGTGCTCTTCATATTAGATGTGTGGCCACATTTTGAAGCTAAAAATGAACATGCATGGTCTAATAAAGACAGGGACTACATAAAATATACAGTAAGTTACAATTAGTGGTACATTTAACAGATACCCTTTAATAAAGTATACAATATAATTCAAGAGTGGCAAAATTATTGTATTTGTTTTCTAAGGCTGCCATAACAAAGTACCAGGGACCAGGTGGCTTAAAGAACAGAAATTTATTTTCCCACAGTCCAGGAGACCAGAAGCTGGAGATCAAGGTATCTGCAGCGTTGGTTTCTTCTGAGGCTTTACTCCTTGTCTGTGGATGTTTGTCTTCTTCCTGTGTCTTCATGTGGTCTTCCCTCTGTGTGTGTCTATGTCCTAATCTCCTCTACTTATAAGGACAGAAGTCCTATTAGATCAGGAGTCCCCCTCATGACCTCATTTTACCTTAATTACCTCTTTAAGGATGCTACCAGCAAATAAATACATTCTGATGTATTGGGAGTCAGGACTGCAACATGAGTTTCGAGGCAACACGACCCAGCCTCTAACAACTGTGAAGGAGAATTACGCATCGGTGTCTTCCTTCTATTTTTTTCAAGCATCACACTTCAACATTTATGGCACATGCTATTTGCCAGGCCTGTGTTAAGTGTTTTACATGTACTATTTCACTGACACCTTGTGAAGTGGTTAGTTTATGTTCATTTTACAGAAAAGGAACCAAAGGTTTACAGAGATGGTTTAATTCCCCCAAGATAAGGCAGCCAGCTTGTAAATGGTCATATCCTAGTCTGTGTGACTCCGAAGACCTTTCTATTTCCATCAGATCATGTGTTCAGCCTGACAGGTTCATTCCCATTGGGTTTTCATTTAATGACCGAAAAGACCCAATCATTGAGCCACTAGGGTGTCAACTTAGCAGCACCTAAGAGCATCCCCCCCTCAAGAACATGTTTATTTTACTAACACCCAAAATATGTAATTTTTGATCATGAAATATCATATATCATAAGAAGTCAACAGAAGAAATATTTAAGTGGCTGATGAAGTGAAAATAACTAATTTTGCCATTACTGCTTAGATATTGTCTAGAGAAGAAACCATATAAAGTTAGAATATGGATATACGTACGTGTACATATGTACATGTACATGTATAGTCATGGTGGTAATATTTATCTTGCAGAAACTGGCAAATGCTATAATCCAGGGCTTTTCTCTGGAGAGCTGGTGGTTAAGCGTGTACCACCACACCATGGCTACAAAGTATTGCAGTGCAAGACTTTCATAGTCTCAAAAAGAAACTGCGTGCAAACACAAAACCGAACAAAATGGACTATGTGAAGAAATATTTTAAAAATTAAAAACAGAAATCATGGAATAAAATATATCAATAGACAAATCTATCACATAAATAAACATAAGTGTGCTAAGCTAGTCTGTGCAATGTAAAAAGGCTCTCACTGGGCTTGAACCAAAACCCAATTACATACTATATACAAGATGCCCCCTGACCACCACTCCCTAAAAAATGACTTAAAATACTAAAAAAAAAAAAAAAAATGAAAATGTGCAAAGGAATGTCTGGCAAGTGTACACAAAATGAAAGTAGAGGTCATAATCTTAATACTGTTGGATGAAGTGTTACCAGAAACTGGTAACTGTGTCTGTCCCCAGGAGAGGGATAATAATTGTAGGATAAGTGATTAAGAGGCACTACATTTCATTTTGGATATTTTAAGATTAGTAGCATGTGTTTTATTACTTATAAAAATGAAATAGAATAATATAGTCTTTAAAGTGATTAGTCTCATCAACCTGTGTTTCTGAGACATTTCTATGCATCAGATATAGGCGGAGAGCTTGTTAAGATGCAGATTGCCAGGCCCCGTTAATATGCAATTCTTCTTTGGTAGACCTGGGACAGAGGTCAGGGTTCTGCATTTTTTATAAAACCCGTATGTAGGTCTCAGTCCAACTTGAGAACCAGTGAGACAGCCTACTCCTGGGAGAGAGAGAGGCAGAGACAGCTGACTCCGGGCAGCACCTCCCAACAACAAAAGAGTCTGTTAGGACTAAGAGAGGATTAGGGCCTGTGATTATCCAAGGAGGAGCAGAGGGTCCTCAGTCACATGAAAGGGAGCTCCCTTGTGCAGAGGTATTCACACGCCCAGTAGAAACCAGGATAAGGACATTCCGATTTTGGCATTGTCGCATCACCACCTTTTTCCTTCTCTTGAGCCTCACCTCCCAACCTCACTGTGAACAGGCAACTCCTCTTGGGGGTTCCTCTCCAAAGCACTTCAGAACTCCAGGCTTCAAACTTGGCACTGCTGTTCCCTGAAATCCACCCAACTAACATTCCATTGTCCAGTCTTTGCCATTGTAGACATGATCAACTACAATAACAATGGCTTACATGTCAATAAATCTTCACAATGTACATATCTTCTCTCATTTATTATTTCATCTGAGACTTCCTACAAAAACGTCACATAATTGTTTTGAATAAAAGTCTCTTAGAGGGACTGCCCTGGCTGTCCAGTGGTTAAGACTTCTTCGCCTTCCAGTGCAGGGGGTGCGGGTTCGATCCCTGGTCAGGAAGCTAAGATACCACATGCCTCGTGGCCAAAAAACCAAAACATAAAACAGAAACAATATTGTAACAAATTCAATAAAGACTTTTAAAATGGTCCATGTCAAAAAAAAATCTTTAAAAAAAAAAGTCACTTAGAAATGGCTGATGTCTTAAATGACCACACACGTCGAAGTGACAAATAATGATCGATGTTGAAATGTTTAGCCATTACACAATTTTTGTAGGACAGATGCTGGGATCGAGGGGACTTTTCCAACACTCAACTAACTCCATATAGGTAGCTGCTTATAATGGCTGTGGATACTGGGTAGTAGGCAATTAGATGCTTTTGTAGGAACCTCAGGTCAAATAGCATTAAAATATTTGTTCAACAAAGATCTCTTAATTTCTATTTGAGTCAAGTTCAGCTCCCACTTCTGTGAACATCCACTTTGCATCTCCCCACTCCAGGAGTGGCAGAGGACATCACCCACAGGGCTGGCCATGGGTGGATGGTAATGGACACCACCTGTAGCACATACCAGGGATGGAACATTTCGGAGAAGTGACAGCTTTTTAAGCGAGGAGCTTTGTGGCGTCTTGCCCAACACCTGCAACACGGCCTGGCATAGGGTAAATCCTAAGGTCCCCACTTGGAATTTTGGATGCACCGCGAAATCACCTGGAGAGCTTGTAAAGAAACAGAGGATGCCTGAGTCCTTCCCTCAGGAATTCTGATTTAACTGGTCTAGGATGTCACCTGGCACAGGGATTTCTAAAATCTCCTCTGAGGATTTCAGTGTACAGTGAAATTTGCAAAGTACTCTCCCAAAGCACAATTTGTCCACTAAGGGCTCCTAAGTTTGAAGTTCAGAGTAGGGGTAGAGGTGAATTTTGCAGCTCCTTTTTTAACAAATGATGGCGCATCCCGTTGATGAAGCTCTCCCTTTTGGGTTTGTTTTCCACCTTCCCAGTCAGGCCCAGCTAATCCAAGATTTAAATTTTTTCTCTTTTTTTGTTGAAGTATAGTCGATGTATAATATGACATAAATTATAGGTGTACAATATAATGATTCACAATTTTTAAAGGTTATACTCCATTTATAGTTATAAAATACTTGCTATATTCCCGGTATTGTACAATTAATATATCCTTGTAGCTTATTTTATTTTATTTATTTTTGTGCGGGGAGGGGTCAAGGGAAGGATTTTATTTCAAATGTTTTATTCTCAAAGTTTTAAACATACAGAAAAGTTGTAGTAAATCTCACTAAGTTCTATAATTAACATTTTACTATGTTTGTTTTATCATATCTTTTTATCTATCCATAAGGAAGGGATTTTTAAAGATGAAAAACACTCCTAGAGCATGTTTGTATGCCTAGAGTGTGATTCAATAGCTAGGGAAGATCTCTGATATAGGGAAGAAAGGGGATAACCAAGTGAAAAAATGAAGTCCTTGAGAACTGAGGGAGGGGAACAGGATTCAGAGTACAGGTAAAGGGATTGCCTTCTGTTGTTACAGAAAGGAAAAAAGAGGAAATGGTTACAGAATCATGTAGGTCTGTGGATTTAATATTGGGAAAATGTAGCAGGCGCTATACTACTGCCTAACTAACAGCTTAGACCCTCTTCTATTGCTAATAGAATGCAAAATTTGTCACCAATGGGCCCAGACCAGGGGGATTAATATTGGTCTAAGTCAATCAAGACTATTACATTCCCCTTTGCCAGATACTAACTCTCCCATCATATCTTGATTCCTTGTAGCTTACTCTATACCTAACAGTTCTTACCTCTTAATCTCATACCCCTATATTGCCCCGCCTCCTTTTGCTTTCCCCACTGGTAACCACTGGTTTGTTTTCTATATCTCTGAGTCTGTTTCTGTTTTGCTATATATATTCATTTGTTTTATTTTTTTTAGGTTGAACATATAAGTGATAGCGTGCAGTATGTGTCTTTCTCTGTCTGACTTATTTCACTAAACATAATGTCCCCCAAGTTCATCCATGTTGCTGCATACAACAGAATTTCATTTTTATGGCTGCGTAGTATTCCGTTGTATATATATATCACATATATATCACATCTTCTTTATCCATTCATTTGTTGATGGACACTTAGGTTACTTCCATATCTTGCCTGTTGTAAATAGTTATGCTATGAACGCTGGGGTACGCGTAGCTTTTCGAATTAGTGTTTTCGTTTCTTTCAGATATTTACCCAGCAGTGGGATTGCTGGATCATATAGTAGTTCTATTTTTAGTTTTTTGGGAAACCTCCGTACTGTTCTCCACAGTGACTGTACCAGTCTACGTTCCCGCCAACAGTGCACAAGGGTTCTGTTTTCCCCACGTCGTCCCTAACATTTGTTATTCTTAGACTTTTTGATGACGGCCACTCTGACAGGTGAGAGGGGATACCTGATTGTGGTTTTGATTTGCATTTCCCTGATGATTAACGATGTTGAGCACCTTTTCGTGTGCCTATTGGCAAGAATTAAATATTTTTCAAAAGTAAAGAATCACATACAGATGATCTATTTTAAGATCAACTCCAAGCAGACATCCTTTCTATTGGTTCACGTATTATAAAAACATTAAGTGTGAATCTGCTAGGTACTAGGATTGGGGATACAATAATGACCAAGTCGGATGTAGCTTCTGCTCATATAAGCTTCCTTGCCTAGTTGGCATCTCAGTACATCTTGAGTCCTCTTCACGCTGGGGAACTCATTCAATTTTAATATAAATTCCATGTCAGACACTGTCCTAAGCACTTTGCATATACTATCTAATTTATTCCATAGTCTATACAGATGTATTTATCCTATTAGCGTATTATGTACATACATTTAGAGATGTACCTGCCCATATGTATTCAGCCAGCAATGGCTAGGAACAAGATCCAAATTCAGGTCCATCTGACTTCAAAACTCATGCTTTCTTCACCTTGTTCTTTTTTTTTGAAGAGTTGTAATTGCTCAGAATTCTGAAAGCTTACACTGATCTACAATCCACCGCCTAAAAAATCTGGGCTGCTCTCATGGTTCCACCATCTAAAACAACACCAGGCAGGCCCTCTGACATGGTAAATTTCCAGATATTGGAACCTAATGTTATCTATGTTCAATCTGGTTTTTTTTTTTCACTCCGGATGTCAATCAGCCTGGTCATTTGTCTCTGGATTTATGCTCACTGACCAATGACCTTCAAATTCTATCTTGGAGGACTGTACTTATCTTTATTATGCCCGGTGATTTGCTAATTGCTTTCACATACTGTCTTGTTTGATATTCACAGAACCCTTGCCTAAAGTATTATGCCCTTTGCTGAGGGGACCAGGGACCAGTGAGATTAGACAAGGTTACCCAGCAAGTAGGGGCCATGGATGCATGTCTCTGTCTTCAAGTCTGGAAGGATGGGGGGGCGTTTGGGGTAAGGCAGATGTAACCACTGGATTTTACTGAATCAACAGGGCCATGGATCGATTTTTTAAATACATTATCCAACTAAGTCATATCATTCAGTGCATCGATATGGTAAAACAAAATTTTCTTTTAGAAAAGCCAGGAAATAATTATACAATCAAGGTACTCTTACACCTTTGGAAAGAAGACTGAAGAGGCAAAGGGATGTTTCTGAGATGTTGACAGCAATATTCAGTGTGGTGGTGTTTGTTTTATAATCATTCTTAGATATGTTTTGCACTTTCCTAGTTGTATGCTCTATTTCACAGGGAAAAAAGAACTTGCTCTGATGCCTTATAAAGAAAAATCATAACTATTATCAGTGGTGCGTTTAAAAATAAGTGGGATATTTCTCTTTCTTTAGAAACAAAGAGAAGAAGATTGGTCTAGTCACAACTATGACTGCAAATAAGTTAAATATGATTCATCAAAACAAGCTACCATGTGCTCAAGATGAAGCTGTGACCTAAACACACAAAAGGAGAAAACTTTATCTGTGTTCTCCTTATTTGTGCTATAAGAAGATATTTTTTTTTTACTCCAAGCCACATCTCTGATGATGGCGCTAATAACTTCACCTGAAATCTATAGGCCATTCAGCTGGAGTTCTCACATGAGTGTCACCCAAGCATCCTGGCTCTCAGAAGGGTTATGTCACTGAGTAGCTTAACAAAGTCCCACCTCTGTTCTCGAGGTTGCAAGCACAGAGGCAGCTCGGGCCTGTTGACATTGTCATGACCTGCTTCTCTATTCAGAATATCAATTAAGAAAGCAAAAATTTATGAAAGTCAGAAAGAATGCTCTGAAAAAAAACAATCATTTTTCAGTGACTACAATGGCAGTAATCATGTTTGAGAATTCAATAACATATACTCGAGAACAGGATAAAAAAAATAAAATTGATGGGCCTTATTTTTAAAATAATGATTAGTATTATTTTATCATCTCTAGAGGAATAATGAGTGTGCTTTAAATAACATGAACAAAAATAAACCATCACTTTTCCAAGTCAACTGCAAGGGAAACATACCCTGTCTACATGTCCATGTTTTCTCAAAATTTTGACACTTTCTAGAACTCTGCAATTATAGCTATGTACATCCAAAGCCTAGCCTGTGAATCGAAATACCAAAGCAGGGGCTTGACTTTTTCATATAAATAATATCTAGGTGTGTGCCAATGTGAATAGATGATTTGCCAGTTGAAATTGTCTGATTCCAGATTGCTTAGGCTTTTATTCATACCTAGAATCCAAGGAATTACACACACACACACACACACACTATAGCTGAAGCTTCAGCCAGAGATTCATACATTAACATTATAGAGCATCAGTCCTTAATGAGAGTGAACCCCCAGGAAGAGTTCTGTATGATAAGAGCTCTGTGGGCACCTATGGACAATTTATACTCCCTAGTGTATAGTCTAAATAGGCTTAGAAAGGTGCATATTCTAAATTCCAATGTTAACCCAAAGCATAATATTTCAATGTTATTTAACAGTACTTAATGGTGCATATGAAATGGTATTATATTGATACCTTAATTTTTTAAGAATATCACTACATTCTAAAATAGTACAAGGTGCACATCACAATTATACTTCACAGAACATGCACGATCATAAATAGATGCATCTGTAGGTATCCTCAAAGCCATTCTTCTAGGATTAAATAACCTTGGTCCGCTGTAACCTCTGAACATTCATTTCTGTACCTCACCCATATGGAGAGTTTTATATGTTTTGTTAAGATGGCTTTGATGAAACATATTTCATCTTCCTTTATCAGACGAGAATGTTACCATCTCAGGTCTTGAAGTAATTTGCAATTGCACATTACAATATGCCTGCTTTGGATGCTTCTATTGGAATACTGAAAACTGGAATGAAAGGCAATACTTCCAGTAGAATCCCTGAAGGAAGAGGGCTTCCATGAGCTAGTTTAGAACTTGTCAGTTACACTGGAAGGAAACATCACTTTCTTCTGCCCAAGTTGCCGGCTTATGTTTGATTCAGGCAGAGTGTAGCGAGGAACTCAGCTACCTCCTCTTTCCTGGTTGTCTGTCTTGAGCATGAACAACTATTTAGTTACCCTTCTCCTTTTTAGGGGCAGCAAAACACGATACATGCTTTCACGTTTAGCAGAGACTTAGAAATAATAGTATCAATGAGTCAGGCTCGGCTCTCTATTGATTGATGGCCTCACTTACAGAAGAAAATGAGTAGATGTGGTGCAAAGCACTTTATTAATCATTTTTAAATTCCAAGTTTCTGAATGGCACTCTTTCATTATCCTCCTAAGTGAAATCAACTAAAGTACTTTATTTGCCTATATATCTTAAAATTAAAAAAAAAACACTAATGCCCTACATTCATATCAGACGATTCTTCAGTGGTTTAAAAATGAGTGGCATGCTGGATTTATTTCCATTAATGAGCCCAGCCATTAACAAACCGCAGAAGCAAGGGTTCCTTTCTACTCATAGCTGTCAGCTTATTGCCAACGATAACCAACGAGTCTCTCTCCCTATAATCAATCAGTCAGTCAATCGAAGCTTTTAGTAAATAATCGTGATGTGCCGCAGACCGGCTGCAGAAAGCTGGAAGTTCCTGGCGGTGAGGGGTAAGGAACTGAAAAGCACCAGTATGGGGTCAGAAGGGCCAAGACAACTGATGGTTGCAAGGCAAGTTTATTCAAAGAGCATGAATGTATATATAGGTTTAGTACGGAACGAATACTAAACAACAAATCAGTAAACCTTGTATTTCCACATAGTTCTGTCGCCACTATCTATGCACCACTATCTATGCACCACTATCTATGCACCACTATCTATGCGTCAGCATGCCCTATGGGCCATTCTTTGGAGATACAGACTTCCCCCTCAGGGCAGCACGTCCTTCTTCTGGGGAACAACCAGGGGCTCTTAGATTCAGAGCAGGCACCTGGAACGAAACTGGCTGCAAGCCATTTTCCTTTTTTACGCTCAATACCACAGCGTCAGGAGTGCATACCAAGAAAGAGACAAGCAGTTCTCCGGAAAGCAGAAAGCTGAATAAGCTTACAGCTTGGGGGCCACCACATTTCCCCCTTTTTTATTATTTTTTAAAGCTTGATAATGTAGTTTTAAGCCATGAACATCCTGACGCAAGACAGCGAAGCGCCCCATTACAAATCTAACAACACAAGGTAATAAACCGATCACCAATAAAAGTAGTACATCAATTGATATCAGGCCTGAGAGCCCTCCATGAATCCATTGTATCGGATTTAGCCCTTGTAGTTGATCTAATAATCCTTGAATCAAATTCTGGGGTCCATCTTCGTCCAGGTGGGCCTCTTGAATAGCTTGTATTTCGGCATTTAACTTTTGAATATCAAGGCTAATGTGTCCATCAGTCCATACACTTAATATATGCATTTTTACTTTTTCCCAATCCCATTGTGAATCATTATATAAATGTTGAGTTACACAAATCCAGGTATATTTGGCATGACAAATCAAACGCATTTTTAATTTTAAAGCCATAACTTGATCCCCTATTCCTATTAGAACATTTTTTAATTCATCTACTTCCGTTTTTAGTTGGGTATCAATATGACTTTGTAGGGCTAATGCTACACTAGTATTTTTAGATAACTGATTAACATAATGAGCCTGGTGAATAGTTTGTGAAAGAGCAATCCCAGCAGTGGCCGCAGTAGCAGTTAAAGCTGCTAAGGCTAGGATTGCACATATTAGAACACCTATAAATCTCTTTGGTCGTTTTAATGCTTCAGTCAATTCCAGCCAGGCTTGCATGCCAGTGTTATGATACCATGGTTCAGACAAATTAACAGGTAACATTATATAAGAAGGTTGCTTCATAATCATAACAGATGTAGATCCTTTAACGGGCAAAACACAACTACTAAAGATACAATTAACACAAGTAATATTATAACCTATAGGATTCATAGTGTTTTCTACAATTAAATCTCCAATCAATAAAGCATAAGGAGGAGCGACGCAAGTAATCACCGGTCTATAAGAAAAGGATAAGGCAAGTTTCCAGAATTCCCATTGCTTGTAAAAAACAAGGCTGTTATTATTAACGGGGACAGAAGAAACTAGTATGGTGCCATTATCATAATCTAAAGTACACCAGACAGAGGCTTTAGTCCATGTATCATTACAAACAGGAAAATCAAACTGCGGGAATTCAGAAGCCATAAAAGCAGGAAATTGTAGTCCTGTGACAGTCTTTACGACCGTAATTTGATGTCCAGCTAATAACGTCCCTTGATTACCTATGGTAGTTTCAATACACAAATAATGTCCAGTATCTTCAATCCTTAAGCGATATATGCATAGAGAATGATCCAACGAAGTATTAGAAGCAAGCTTAGCTACTCTAGCATTCATGTGAATGGGAACGTTATCCTTATACCAAAATACAAAGGTGGATAAATCTTCTCGTCTAGAAACAGTCAAGTAATTTGATTTCGATCTCCCCTCGCCTCCCTGACAAGTTGTCTCCTACTCCGTCGCCGCATTCTTCTCGTCCGCCGGGGGAACCGGTTGGGGTGTGCTGTGGTCGATTGCGAGAGCCTCAGGCGACGCATTCTTCGAGTCAGGATGTTTATTGGTGATGGCATGATAATGTCGAACCAAGCGCTCCGGGAGCCACCTAGGAGAGTCTGCTTCCCTAGGGAAAACACAAACATGGCCTCGGCCCCATACTAAAACAGGGTCTGGTCCATGCCAAAGGTTAGTCATGGGATCTTTCCATTTAACAAGTGCTTTTTCAGGAGGGATTCCAGAAAGACCTGTAAACAATCGTTCATAAGGCGTGTGACTAAATGCATCTAAAGTTAAAAAATTTAAAATAAATAAAGCATGATTAAGCATAATCTGAGGAGATCTATCATATTCCCCCTTTTTTATTTTTTGTAAGGTAATTTTTAATTGTTGGTTGGCACGTTCTACAATACCTTGACCCTGAGGATTGTAGGGAATGCCTGTTTTATGTGAAATATGGAAAGTTGCACAAAAATTGGCAAAAGCTTTACTCGTATATCCTGGAGCATTATCTGTTTTTAAAGCTTTAGGAATTCCCATAGATGCAAAACAATGAAATAAATGAGTAATTACATATTTAGTAGATTCCCCAGCCAAAGGCGTAGCACATATAAAATTAGAGTAAGTATCAACAGTTACATGAACAAATTGTAATTTACCAAAAGAGGGAATATGAGTAACATCCATTTGCCAAAGATGATGAGGGAGTAAACCCCGAGGATTGACTCCAAATTGTGGAACAGGAAGGTGGGGTAAACATTTAGAGCAGGACTTAACAATGTATCGGGCTGTTTCTCTAGAAATAGAGAATTGTTTTTGAAGCATAGCAGCAGATTGATGATGTAAATTATGTGATTGAGTAGCAAGATCCTGAGGTTGAGATAAACTTAAGCCTATAATCTTTGTATTTTCGTCAGCCAATTGATTTCCCAAAGACAATGGGCCAGGGAGACCTGAATGGGCTCGAATATGTAATATGGCTACAGGAAAGTCATGCTGACGAATAATCTTTTGTAGTTGAAAGAAAGTCTGAAACAATTGAGAATCAACAGTATTGCCAATTATAGCAGTTTCTATGTTACGCAAAATAGTAACCAAATAATGGCTATCCGTATAGAGATTAAAAGAACAATGTGAAAATATTTGAAAAGCCAAGGAAATCGCATGTAATTCAACTCGTTGGGCAGAGGTATGATCTGTTTGTTCTTTATGAAGTAAGTCATCAGAAATAACAACAGCGATGCCATTGGCAGAACCATCAGTAAAAACATTTGGGGCATTGAGAATAGGAGTTGAACAGATAGTTTTAGGAAAAATAAATAGATGTTGAGTAGCAAAATGAAGGAGCTTATTAGAAGGATAATGATTATCAATAATTCCTGAATATCCAGCAAAAGCAAGAGCCCAAAAATCAGAGACAAATAATAGCCAAGAATATTGATAAGTAGTATAAGGTATAATAATAGAATTTGGTTCATATCCTACCAACTGAATATTTCTTCTACGACCCAATTGAACAAGGGTTGCTATTAACTCATAATAAGGTGTAATGACTTTATTAGGCGTATTTTTCATATGAATCCATTCAAGAATTCCTGTTTCTTGCCATAATAAGGCGGTAGGGGTATGTGACGTAGCACAGATTATTAATAGTATAGGTAAAGAAGGCTCAATTCTAGTTAACTGAGCAGATTGTATTGCTTTGTTTACAAGCTTGAGTGCTTGTTGAGCTTCAGAAGTTAAAATACGAGGGGAAGAAGGATCAGGACTTCCCTTTAGGATATTAAAAAGAGGCTGTAACTGACCCGTAGTTAATTTTAAAGAAGGTCGCAGCCAATTAATATCTCCTAATAACTTTTGAAAATCATTTAAAGTTTTAAGAATGTCAGTCCGTATCTCTATCTTCTGAGGTGTAATATTATAATTTGTGATATACTTACCAAGATATGAGAAAGGTGGGTTCATCTGTACTTTGTCAGCAGCAATGACTAGTCCTGATCGTGACAAATGACTTTGAAGGGAATTATAAGCCTTAAGTAAAATATGTTTATCAGAATAAGCAAGTAATAAGTCATCCATATAATGAATAAAATATATCTGAGGGAACTGTTTACGAACAGGGGCAATAACTTGAGCTACAAACTGTTGACATAAAGTAGGACTATTAGCCATACCCTGAGGCAGCATTTTCCATTGATAACGTTGCATAGGTTCTATAAAATTTAAAGAGGGTAAGCTAAAAGCAAATCGCAACTTATCAGCCGGAAATAGAGGAATAGTAAAAAAGCAATCCTTAAGATCAATAATAATAATCATATAATTTTTAGGTATGGCTGCAGGAGAAGGCAAACCTGGTTGCAGAGCTCCCATAATTACCATAGTTTGATTAACAGCACGTAAATCTTGTAATAAACGATATTTTCCCGATTTTTTCTTTATAACAAATATAGGAGTATTCCAAGGGCTATTAGACTTTTCTAGTCTGCCCAAAGCAAGCTGTTCATTAATTATATTATGGGCCGCCATTAATTTCTCCTTAGAAAGGGGCCATTGGTCCACCCAGACAGGATTATCAGAAATCCAAGTTATAGGGTCAGCATGTGGTGGAGGAGAATCCAAGGCCCCTAGAAAAAACCCAAGCCTGTTTTATCCCGTTTATTATCAGTCTGTAAGGGTAATTTATTTCCCTGTTGATTTTTTCCCAAACCATTCCTAGGATCATACCCTTGATTTAACAACATATTAGTTACAGTAGGGTTGGGACTAAGCAATAGGATTCCCATTTGTTTTAATATATCTCTTCCCCAAAGGTTAACTGGCAATCCGGGCAATACGTAGGGTTTGAATATTCCTTGATTACCTTCAGCATCCTGCCAATGTAGGTATTGCGAACTTTGTTGTGGAGAATTAGATTGGCCAATACCTTGTAACTGTGTAATGGTTTGGTGCACGGGCCAATTTTTTGGCCAATGTATAAACGAAATAACAGAAACATCAGCACCAGTATCTAATAACCCAGAAAAAGGCCTTCCATTTATTTTTAATACCAATTGTGGTCTTTCCCTACCAATTTGTTGAATCCAGTAAACTGCATCAGAGGAACCGAAAGCCCCAGTTCCTCTTTTGTTATGTTGTAAAATTTTTCCTTCTGGTATGTATGGAATTAATAGAAGCTGAGCTATTCGCATACCAGGCATGATAAGAAAAGATCCTTTTGATGTTTGAACCATAACCTTTAATTCCCCTTCATAATCAGCATCAATCACCCCAGGAATAATAATTAAGCCTTTCATAGACATACTACTTCTTCCAAGGATTATACCAACTGTTCCCTGGGGTAAAGGCCCAAAAGTTCCCGTAGGAAGGGCTTGGGGTCCCATATCCGAGGTTAATAAGAATTGGGTGGAGGCACAGAGGTCCAGTCCTGCACTATTTGGCGTGGCCCTTTGAAGGGAGGAGATTCCATTCCCTGAGGAACAAAGGTCTGAGCTGGAGGCGGTGGAGCAGGGTGTGGGGGGATTATTGACATTGCTCCAATTGTTTGATGGGGCCGGAGCAGGCCCCTCCGGAAGTTTCCCGACAAGGGAGTTCCATCTTTATGAGTCACTGATCGGCATTCTTTAGCCCAATGCCGTCCTCTTTGGCATCGGGGACAAATTGTGGGAGGAGGAGATTTACCTTGAGGCACAGAATTTACGACAGGCATATTAGGAGTATCAACAGTACAATTTTTTGCAAAATGACCTGGCTTCCCACATTTAAAACAGTTTTTACTTTTAGCATTTGGCCCAAATCCTGCCTTAGTTAGGGCTGCAGCTATAGCTGCTCCCTGTAAGTAAGATGATCCAATATCAGAACAAACTCGAATATAATCCTCTAAATTTCCTTTCCTTTTCCATGGACGTAGAGCTGCTTGACAAATATTATTAGCATTTTCGAAAGCCAATTGTTTGACGATAATTGCTCCAGAAGGACCATCAGAAATAATTCTATTAACAGCCTGTAATACTCTAGCCACAAAATCAGCATAAGGTTCATCTGCCCCTTGCCTTATTTTAGCAAGGTCTTCAGTCCTAGTGGAGGCAGGTAAATGTTTCCATGCATGTAGAGCTATATGATTGATCTGAGCATAAGCCACAAAAGGGAAAGCTAATTGATCCTGTAATAACTGATGTTGTCCTTCCCCAATCAACATCTCATAATTTACTAGCACATTATGTGCAGTATTTCTTTCAGCTTGTTCAGCAGCCTTTTCATAATATTCTGATTTCCAAAGTAAATAGTCACCACCAGTGAGACAAGCACGAGCAATAGATTTCCAGTCTGCTGGAGGCAATGCTTCTGTTGCAATAGTATCCAACATAGTAATAGTGAAAGGGGCTATAGGCCCATATTGTGCACAGGCTGCTTTTAAATCTTTCAAAACCTTAAAGGAGAGAGGCTGATATTCCCGATTATTTTGTTGTGGATTTTGAGGATTGGGTCGTTCCATCACCGGGCAGCAGAATAAAGGATCCTCCCCTCTATTAAGAGCTCCCCGTACTGCTTGTTGTAAAGGACTAAGCTTAGGAGGGATAGGGACAGAGACATGCAATTGCTGTAACCGCGGAAGAATATTTTCATCAGGATATTTTTCAGCCTCATATTTGGTTTCTTCACCCGCTAAATCAAAAGAAAAGTCATCATCATCAAGTGAATTAACACTGTTTATCCTCGGTGGCAACGGAGGAGCAGTAGCTACTGCAGCAATATGTTCTACAGATTTAGCTGTTAATTTTGGAACTGAATCATAAATTGGATTAAAACAATCTCTTATTAAATTCCACAAGCTAAAAATGGAAACTGAAACAGAAGATGGTCCATGAGCTTCATGATATTTAGATAATTCATCTCCTACACGAGTCCAAATTGTTAAGTCCACTGATCCTCCTTCAGGGAACCAAGGACAAGCATCATATACTAGTTGCAAAAATTCCAAGAGTTGTGAGGTAGTTACCTTAGTTCCACGGGCTTTTAACATTGAGAGCAAAACCTGAGCAAATAAATCACGCTCCTTAGAGCTCTTTTGTCCCATATTATTTTACTTCTGACTCTTTCTCGAGTTACCGTCCTAAAAACGAAATTATTTCTTGTGGCCACACTATCTCACTCGAGAGTTCTACTTACCTGAAATCTTCCGAAATGCCTCACGCACTCAGGTCCCTGTGCGGGCGCCACTTGCCGCAGACCGGCTGCAGAAAGCTAGAAGTTCCTGGCGGTGAGGGGTAAGGAACTGAAAAGCACCAGTATGGGGTCAGAAGGGCCAAGACAACTGATGGTTGCAAGGCAAGTTTATTCAAAGAGCATGAATGTATATATAGGTTTAGTACGGAACGAATACTAAACAACAAATCAGTAAACCTTGTATTTCCACATAGTTCTGTCGCCACTATCTATGCACCACTATCTATGCACCACTATCTATGCACCACTATCTATGCGTCAGCATGCCCTATGGGCCATTCTTTGGAGATACAGACTTCCCCCTCAGGGCAGCACGTCCTTCTTCTGGGGAACAACCAGGGGCTCTTAGATTCAGAGCAGGCACCTGGAACGAAACTGGCTGCAAGCCATTTTCCTTTTTTACGCTCAATACCACAGCGTCAGGAGTGCATACCAAGAAAGAGACAAGCAGTTCTCCGGAAAGCAGAAAGCTGAATAAGCTTACAGCTTGGGGGCCACCACAGTGATGGCTTTAATTGAACTTTAAACTCTGAAAAAACTTGTGGGATGTCTGAGCTGTATAAATTTGAAGATATTCACAAAGCAAAGGTAAATATGGGTCCTGAATGATTCAGCGCCATTTCAATTTGGAGGACTTTATAGCCGATACATTATCGAAGAGCTTTATGTTAGTAATTAAAACTCTCCAGCTTGCTTTTATGAAAAAGTACAGGCGACAAGATGGTGCTCACATTCTTACACGAACATAGGTGGCATCAACCCCAGAAAAGAAAAAATGTCAGTGGCAGACCTGGTGAATTCACCGGAATATACTATTTATATGTCTCCAAGTTTGGCTGTAGAGTGATAAGTAGCCTTTCAATTTTGGATGCTCCCAAGTGCCTGACGTGTAGCAGACAGTCTAGAAATGAATTATAGAGGAAAAATTAAATAAGGTGCGGAATATGGAGAAAATAAATTTAAAGAAAATAAATAACTTACACTGAATCCTCCCCACCTGTATTCTCTTTACTAGTGAGAAAAAAAAAAGAAAAACAACAACTTCAAGAGAGAGGAAATGAAACTTACAAAAAGCAAAAATTAAAATGGAAACAAAAAAATGTTTGCCAAGGGGAAACACATTAAAAATAAACAAAATTCTCTTTGCATTTATGTACTCATAATTTTTCCACCAGTACATTTGCACAGTTGGAATTAAGGGAAAAAAAAAAGGAAAAAAGAAAAGCAAATTTCCCACTAGCACGTTTGTTAGAAAAGGGAAAAGGGAAAAAGCCCCGTAGGTCAAGTCTCTCGGAGAGAATGCCAAATGTCTTTGTGTCCAGTTATTTATGGTTTCAGATAATTGTACAGAAAATATCAAATTTGCATAGTGTGATTATTGCTGATTATTTATCTAGCAGTCAAAATGTTTCAGTGGTTCCTAGGATGACAGATTGACAAGTCCTTAAAACTCATTCATTTTATGAAATTTGCATGTAATTAGGCAATAATGAAGGGATGTTTGTGGACAGAGGATTATACTACAATATGCTGGAAGCAATTCAAATGCTTGACAAAGTGTTGACATTATCTTCAGATTCAACCAAGCCTTAAATGCTTGGCTCAAAAACCACTAAATGTATGAATTGGGGAGAGAAAATTTAGAAAATTATCAATGGCGTAAAATGTATTTTTTTTCACTTTTTAAAACAGATTCACTCACTAGACTTAACTATATTTGGGGGTAGTGTCACATTCTAATTAGTCAGTCGTGATCTAGAGTTTGAAGCACAAACGTCGGGGAGAGCCAGCTTGGGGAGGTGAAAATAGCACAGTCCAGAGTGTCCCCAGTCCTGTGTGTGACCCACGCCTCAGCCCCTCTCAAGGTGTGTGACTTCAGACAGGTTATGCCTGAACCTCAGTACCTGTAGATACTGTACTGTGTAGACTTGAGATAATAATCTATTTCCTTGTCTGAGAAATACATGTTTTCCATGCATTTATAATCGTTTTTAAAATCTTGATGCTTCTTGCCATCGCGGTTTTCACTGAAGGTAATAAGTGCATTTCTTTTGTCCTCTCCCCCAGAAAGTTGCATGTTTCAATTCGCAGCATCTTTGAATTAAAGAAATTTAGTATTTATAAAGTGATAAGCACAAAGCCTGATATTAAAGCTCATCCTTAAAAAATGATACCTATTATTCTGTGGTCTTCTTCCTGCTGAAATCCTGCACAATTGCTTCTCCAGGGTTGAGATGGACATTATAAAATCTGCATTTGAAAGTTACAGATTGTATCTGATCTTCACGCAGAAATGTCTTTTCAAGTAATCGATGTATATTATGTAAAATGCCTTCTTTCAAAACCAGACTACCTGAAATATTGGGTTATTATAGTAATTTAAATCGATGAAAATCTTAGCAAAGGTTTATGGAGAGTTATAAGAGGAATAAAAGTTATTTCTTTTGACAGACTGCTGGATCCATAGTTTATAACTTGATCAAAGCAGTTACTTGATTCTACTCAGGACTCTCAGTGTTTGTTGGGTGGTGCAGGTGGGAGAAGACAACCACACTTTGAAACTCAGAGCAGGAAACTGAATCTGTGCACAGATTGTAGAAGGCCCTGAATGTCATTTCAGAAGGTATAGCCCATGGTCAGTGGACAATGAGGGAGCCTTCATGTGTTTTCCGTGAGGAAATTCACCCAATCCACCACAGGCCAAGTACTTTTACAATTCAGGAACACTTCAAAATCCATCCACTGATACAGCTTTACAACTCTTGCTGTGACTCATTAGATCATGTAGGTAAATTTTAAGCACTGTACTTCAATACTGAAATCTTAGCAAAATACTAAACAGATTAGGAAATATCAATCTTAACCAGAGACTGTAGAGTCCTTTCATTGAGAGGATTAAATTCAAGGTTAATTAGTCATGGTAAACTAGTAATTATAAAAGAGAGCCTCCATACTCCCAATGTCACATGTCAACATAATAAAATCCAAAGTGGGTTGGTGGCAGGACTCTGCTCCATGTGGACACTCAAGACCCCGCCGTCCCCAAGATCCCTGAATCCTTGCCAGATCCAAGGCAACCAGTCATAAGTGAAGGAAAGAGAAAAAGCTGAAGGATGGGGTAGGACATATTTTTAAAGTTGAGGCCCAGTAAGGGAATATAGCATTTCCATCCACATTTCATGAACTGAAATCCAGTCACGCCTAGTGAGCCTGCGAAGCTAATCTCTAAATGTGTGCTTAGCAGGGCAAGGACATGGAGCTCAGAGAACACACAGCTCTGTCTCTACCACAGTAACGTCAGTGTATTGCTAACCGCTGACCTGGTCTAATCATTCTGTCCATTGACTGCTCTCTCTTTGAAGCAAAGTTCCTGATGAGGATCATCTATATTGGTGTCTTTAGCTTCTTTCTCCCTATTTTCTCTTGAATTTGCTCCAATTAGATATTTACCCCAGTACCAACAAAACTGTTTTTATCAAGGCCATTAAGCGACCTCTATATTAAAAAATTCAATTGTTATTCCTCGGCCCTCATTGAACTAGACCTACTAGCAGAATCTGATTCAGTTAAATGCTCTGCCTTAAAACATTATCTTCTCTTGTCTTCCAGATCACACTCTCCTTATTTTGTTCTCATCTCACCGACTGCTGCTTCTGAATTTTCTTTGCTGGCTCCTCATCATTTCTCCAACGTTTCAAAGTTGGAGTCTCTCCCTTTTTCTATCTGCATTAATTTCCACACTACACACCTAGTTCAGACCTCTCCTCTAAACTCCAGATACATATATCCAATTGTCTCCTCGGTTTTCCACTTGCATTTTTAATCCACCTCTGTGAGATTGTGATTTTTAAGAAATCATTCAGATGGACAAAATATATTTCTCATATATATTTTTTTCTTTATCCACAGTTCATAACCTTCCATCTAAAGGAATTAGAAAAAGAAAAACAAAGCCCAAAGTCAGCAGAAGGAAGGAAATAATAAAGATCAGAGAGAAAATAATAAAATAGAACTAAAAAAAAAAAAAAAATAGAAAATGACAATGAAGCCAAGAGATGGTTCTTTGAAAAGATAAAGAAAATTGAGACCCATTTAGCCCTCAACAAAAGACAGTGAGAGGACCCAAACAAACAAACAAAAAAAGAAGACATGAATGAAGAGAAATAACAACCAATACCCCGGGGATACAAAAAATCATAACAGAATACTAGAAACAGTTTTATGACAACAAATGGAACAACCTAGGAGAAATGGACACATTTCTAGAAGCATACAAAAGCCCAAGACTGTATCAGGAAGAAACAGACAATCTGAACAGACTGATAACTAGTAGGGAAACTGAATTTGTATTAAAAAAAAAAAAAAAAAAAACTCCCAACAAACAAAAGTCCAGGATCAGATGGCTTCACAGGGAAATTCTACCAAAAAAATAAAAAGAGTTAATACCTATCTTTCTCAAATTATCCCCCAAAAATGAAGAGGATGCTATACTTCCAAATTCACTCTATGAGGCCACCATTACACTGATGCCAAAACCAGACAAAGATGGTACAAAAAAGAAAATTACAGGCTAATATCTCTGATGAATATAGCTGCAAAATCCTCAAAATTATTAGCAAATTGAATTCAACAGTATATAAAAAGGATCATACACCATGATCAAGTGGGATTTATCCCAGGGATACAAGGATGTTTCAATATTCACAAATCAAACAATGTGATACAACACATTAACAAAAGGAAAGATAAAAATTACACGATCATCTCAATAGATGCAGAAAAAACATTTGATAAAATTCAACATCCATTCATAATAAAAGCTCTCATCGAAGTTGATATAGAGGGACCATATCTCAAAATAATAAAGGCCATTTATGAGAAACCACAGCTAACATCATACTCAATGGTGAAAAGCTGAAGTCTTTTCTCTAAAATAAGGAACAAGACAAGCATGCCCACTCTAGCTACTGCTATTTAACATAGTATTGGACGTCTTAGCCATGGCAATAAGATAGGAAGAAGAAATAAAATGCACCCAGATTGGAAGGAAAAAAGTAAAACAGTCACAGTTTGCAGATGAAATGACACTATTTATAGAATATCCTAAAGTCTCCCCCCAAAAAAACCTATTAGAACTAATAAAAAATTCAGTAGCTGTAAGATACAAGATTAATATACAGAAACTGGTCACTTTTCTATACACTAATAATGAACTATCAGACAGAAAAATTAAGGAAACAATCCCATTTATAATCACGTTAAAAAGAATAAAATACATAGGAATAAACTTAACTCAGGAGGTGAAATACCTATACTCTGAAAACCATAAAATATTGATGAAGGAAGTTGAAAATGATACAAAGAAATGGAAAGATATCCCTTGTTCTTGAATTGGAAGAATTAATACTGTTAAAATGTCCATAGTACCCAAAACAATCTACAGATTTAATAAATTCGTTATCAAAATTCCCATGACTTTTTCACAGAACTAGAACAAATAATCCTAAAATTTATACAGAACCACAAAAGACCCCAAATTGCCAAAGCAATCTTGTTAAAAATGAATACCGCTGGAGGTGTCACATTCCCTGACTTCAGACTATACTACAAAGTTACAATAGCCAAAACAGCATGGTACTGGCACAAAAGAGATGCATAGATCAATGGAACAGAATAAACAGTCCAGAAATATATCTAAACACTTACAGTCAATTAATCTCTGACAAAGGAGGCAAGAGTATACAGTGGAGAAAAGACAGTCTCTTCAATAAATGCGAAAACTGGACAGCTACATGATAAAATAATAATATTAGAATATTTTCTCACATCATATACAAAAATAAACCCAAAACGTGTTAAAGACCTAAGTAGAATGCTGAAAGCATAAAACTCCTAGAAGAGAACATAGGCAGAACACTCTTTGACATAAATGGTAGCAATATTTTTTTTGGCTCTGTCTCCCAAGGCAAAAGAAATAGAAGTGAAAATAAACAAATGGGACCTAATTAAACTTAAAAGCTTTTGCACAGCAAAGTAAACCATCAACAAAACAAAAAGACCTACCAAATGGGACAAAATATTTGCAAACGATGTGACTTATGAGGGGTTAATATCCAAAATTTATAAACAGCTCATACAACCCAATATCAAAAAGACAAAGAATCAAATTTTAAAATGGGCAGAAGACCTGACTAGGCATTTTTCCAAAGAAGATATACAGTTGGAGATGTTGACCAAGCCCAACAAGGACAAAGATTTCCATTTATGGGTTTAGAGCTGAGGAGGGTCTTCAAAAGCATTTACATATTCTTTGCCAGCAATGTGCTTCATATTTGGGTACAAAATATAAATAGGCTGAAAAATATTTATTTGTTAGTTTAGGAAATTTAGAACTTGGGTAAAATGCCAAATTTAACAACCCCAGAGACTGAAATGCTTTGTGCATTCACCTGCCTATAAACGGAGCTTGGGGACTAGCATTGCCAGCCTCCTCCAGGACTCTGCCTCTTCAGTGGGTCTGAATGAAGAGCAGAAAGGACCGCTTTTCACTGAAATGGAGAGGGACATGGGAGGCAAATGTAAGGCATTGCATGGTGCAATTTATTCTTGAAACAAAACCTCTAGAGACAGCACGTTTTTCCCCCTTGTATAGCAGCTCCATGGGTGTGTGTGTGTGTGTGTGTGTGTGTGTGTGTGTGTGTGTGTCAGGGTGGGGGGGTTCCCCAGGCCTCTGCCATTTGTGGAGCAGTCCCCAGATCTGCACCTTTCAGAGTTTATCAGAAAACCAACTAACTGCTCCATAGATAATTTCCATATTCTCACTGTAGCACATTTGAGCATGAATGCAGTTTCCCAATAATCCTTGTGAGGTGGAATATGTTCATATCCAAATCCCCAGAGCCTATGATGTTACCTTCTTTGGAAAAGAGGCCTTTGGTCTTTGCAGATGTAATTAGGTTAAGGACCTTGTGATGAGATCATCCTGGATTACTCATGTCATCCGAGATCCAGGAACACATCCTCATAAGGGAAGAGATAAAAACACACGGAAGACAAGTTGATATAAAGACGGAGCAGAGACTGGAGTGACATGGCCACAAGCCAAGGAAGCCAAGGGTTGCCGACAGCCACCAGAAGCTGGAAAGGACACAGAAGGATTCTCCCCTAGAGCTAAACTTTCAAAGTTCAGAACCGTGAAAGAACAGATTTCTGTTTTTGTAGGCCACTCGGTTCATGGCAATTGGTTACGGCAAAAATATATCCTGCAAGGACCCACTCTTTCAAACACTTTTTGGAGATCAACCTCCTTCAATAATTCCCTACCAAACAAGAGAAAATCTAGTGTGATTTATGATGGGATTTGGAACATGTTTTCAATACAGAGGAATCATGTCTGACTAATTCATTCAACAAATATTTAGCCATTGAACAAATATTTACTGAACGTGTGCTTTGTGCCAGGCCCTGTCATAAGTCCTGGAGATGAATCCTTTCCCTCGGGGATCTTCCGTTCTAATCTTACCAGAGCTCATTGATGAGGGCAGGAGGTGTTTATAAATAAGCAAAGAAACAAGAGACAGCTGGTGGCCCTGATGCAGTTAGATTAAAAAACAGCCTGCAAAAATTCCGGGCAAGATAAATATTCAAAATGGAGGAGGTTTGGTGTCAGAGTGAAGCGTGCTTCTGGATAAACAACCAGCTCAGAAAAGGGAACCAAAGATTGGAAATGAATACATTCTTTTCACTCTGAGAAACTGTCAACTAGAAATTCTCAAAGAACAAATTCTGCAACCAAAATTAGTTTCTGAAACTATTTGGAAAGTTACTGTTACTCATAAGCTGCTCCAAGTAGCGAAATGCTAAATTGATAACAATTAAACCCAGGAAAGAGTAGAAAAGTGGCCAACGAACTTTAGTCAAAGCAAGGACAAGGGAGAGTGTCCAAGGGTGACAAGGAATCAGCCAAACTCTGCTTCCAGTGACTTTTTCTCAGTTATCTTTCCTTCCAACCATCCGGAAGTGATTTTAAGTCTATGATCTGAAGTTCACGCCTATCCAGCTCACACTTCATCTCTCAGAAATAATTCCAGAATTTAGGACATGCTTAAGAAAGTAATGGGAAACAAAAACAGAACTAAACCATTAAACAGCTTTTGCACTCCTACTGGCATAAATGGATTAAATTTGCCTCTTCATGGCCAGGAAACGTGCATTGAGTAAAGGATGCAAAGACATGGAGGTCTGCCATATGAGGAGAGAGTAAATAATATTCTATGCAAAAATATAAAACACATCATCTGGTTTATACATACTTAAAGGATGTGGATGGTCATTAGTGATTATTCTATGAAACCTTAAAACTAAAATGCTCCCTTTGCAGGTTATTGAAGGTGTGTTCTATGTATACATACATACATAGCAGATGTGCAATGTGTATATATAGGTTGATTATTAATTGAAAAATACCACAGAGCAAATAAAAGAAGAGCTGCTTCATCAAGCTGGTAGTAAATTTAAGGAACTTGTTATCATAGAGGTGAAATAATCTCACCACAGAAATAGACTCAAAACTGGGTTCCATGAAGTCATCTGCATAATTTATTGCAGGAAAAAGTTTGCTTGGGTGAGAGAAGTAAAGAATTTGCAGGGAAAGGGGCAGGGAAGAGATGTTGTTGTGACCATAGCAACACTCGGTGGCTGACACAGTGAACATTTCACTCTTAAAGAACACACACACACACACACACACACACAAAGTTAAAGAGATGCATATTCTGACTTATATAGAATCTCTTCTTTTCCCTAAAAATATTATTTCAAACTTGAAAATTTGTCTTAATATATAATGTTTTCACATGAGTTAGAAACAATTTTTAAGGCTAGAAGGTGTACAGGGAAAATCTCTCTTCCATCTCTGTCCCCAGCTGCATCACATGTACAGATAGACACATACTTTTATCTTCCCCACAAAAACACAGCACATCCTGCCAACTCTGTATCTTGCTTATTTTCACTTGAAGATTTTTCTGTATTTGTGCATATAGAATTCCCTCACTCTTTTGTAAAGCTGTATAATATTCCACTCTATGGACACAGCACAGTGTATTCAACAAGACCCTAGTGATGAACATTAGGTTAGGCCTGACTTTTCTTTTGCTACAAACAATGCTGCAATGAATAAATTCTCCTGTGTGAGGATATCCATAGGATAAAATTTTCCTAAAAGCAGAATTACTGAGTCAAAATAATATGTAAATTTTTAGTTGTAGTAAATGGTCCCAAATTGCCTTTCATGATGGTATAATTATTTATACCAATGAAATATATGACATTTCTTATTTTTCTAAATAATATTTTATCACCCCGCTTAGCGCTAAGTCCTTACATAGTCCTGTGACTAGACTCTGGATATATGTCCATGTCATTAGCATCTACTGTGAACTCCTGACAGGAGATGTCGTTTCCCTTGACCTTGCTTTAGAAGACTCCCAGCAGAGAGCCAGCATGTGTGGTGCTTGAGAAAAGTTATTTGATGTTGATGATAATGACAAATGGCATTTTAATTTACTGAAAGAGCAAATCAAGTTTCAGAAATCGAGAGTCTCACTTAAAATAATACTCAACTAAAACAGCTTCCCTCACTATCCTTTTCATGGGCCGCTAATATAAATACTTTTCATATATCAGTTGTGTTTAAATAGTATTCACTTGGCATTAGTTATGTATTTTTATAACCCTCAGTTTTCACTGGTTCCTTAGGAAGGAAAATAGATTTGCATCTGATAAAATACTTCATCACCTATTTCCTCTGTGCTTTCTGATACACAAAGGGTATTAATAAAACCCAAATTGCCTGTTAAAAGTAAGAATGATTAGGGTTCCCCAAAAGTGATTTATCTCTATCACATGAGGAGGTAGTACATCCTGTGCTGTGATTATGGCAGCCACAGACACCAAGATAATATTGTATGAGATGGGTTTTGACATATGGAGCAATTCATGGGAGCCTCTAAGTGAAATTTTACATCGGGTCCTAATAACTCATATAATCATGAAAACACTTTCTCTGAGATCTCATGGCTCAGATCTGGGCTTCAGAGAAGGCAGTTATGCATTCAGTGCTCTCTTTTCTGGAAGCTCGCCTTGTCAAGGGCAATGCAGGGCGTATGATCAACACGCATATAACTGTTTATAGAACAAACAACAGGTCGAAATTGAGAGAAACCTAAAATTAGAGCACTTACATGTGCGGAAATAAAAGGTGGATATCTAACTTAAGCAACCACTGGAAGAAACCAAATCAAAATAAATGAATTTAGTTTAGAAGGATGTGTGACTTTTTAACCCTCCCTCAGCCCAGGACACAAGCAGTAAGATCTGCCACAGTAGGCCAGTTGGTAGAGATTTCTTTATGTGACTTCTTCAAAGAGTGAAAACAGAACGAAAGAGATAAGCTAAATAGGACTCAGAATATCTGTGACTGAAGCAGAGCAGAAGAGAGGTCGGAAAAGGTACAGATAGGAGAGAAGTCACGACGGGAAAAAAGCAGAGAGAGAGATAGCAAATGCAGCACTCAGGAGAAAGAAAAGAGAAAAGATGTTAAGGAAACACAATAGGCTGTAAGGCAGAAGGTAGAGCATAGACATATTAAGATCTTACATTTTAAAAGCGATTTTGAAAGGGAGGAAGCCGGGCTTCCCTGGTGGCACAGTGGTTGAGAATCTGCCTGCCAATGCACGGCACACGGGTTCGAGCCCTGGTCTGGGAGGATCCCACATGCCACGGAGCAACTAAGCCCATGTGTCACAACTACTGAGCCTGCGCGTCTGGAGCCTGTGCTCCGCAACAAGAGAGGCTGCGATAGTGAGAGGCCCGCGCACCGCGATGAAGAGTGGCCCCCGCTCGCCGCAACTAGAGAAAGCCCATGCACAGCAACGAAGACCCAACACAGCCATAAATAAATAAATAAAATAAAATAAATTTAAAAAAATTTAAAAGGGAGGAAGCCTAACTGCCTGTGCACGTAAATGAAATCCTAAATTCTGTAGAATTACATTAACAATTAAGTCTAAGCTAAGATGGGAAGATTCAGGAGATTTAAAGAAGAGAATTGAAGCTTTGTAGAACCATTAGTTTAAAAAACACCTTCATAACTGTTCTTTTTTTTTTCTTAATTAAATGAAATTGAGAGAGTGACTTGTGAGATACACGTTATTTTTTGTAACTCTTCTGATCATGAAGCGCAGATGACTTCGATTAATTGTAAGGAACAAAAGGTGGATCACAGAGAGTTTTCAACCATCTTGCCATGAGCCAGAGGACGTGATCCATCCAGCAACACGGGGCTGTCAGTCAGGGTTCTGGCAAGATGGAGATCGATCACACACACACACAGGGCAACCTGAGGCAGGCTGAGTGATGAACTGTTTTCCAAAGGCGTGAGAGGATCAAGCCGAGAAACGAGGCAGAGTGAAACATCCGTGTGTGGCTGGTCACAGTAGGGAGACAGTCCCACACCCAGGGCAAGGTTGGAGCAGAGCCATCGGAATCTCACAAGAGGATCCATGACCTCCAGAGAGAAAACAGTGACTGTCAAATTCAGCCCAGAAGAAGGCAGAAGAGGGCTGATGGCCGAGGCGCCAGCTTCCTTCCGTCTGATCTTCTGCCAGCTCTTCCCACTGGACAAAGCAAGCAGAGCCAAAGGGCAAGGGAGCCATGAGTACAAGCCCATAAATATCTCTTCCCCAGGGTGAAAAGCAGGGTAGGGAGGTGGAGAGGAACTAAGCAGGCTCACGGCCAACTCCTAGCACCAGGGATAAACTTTTGCAAAAATATGTTGGAGATCAAAGTTATTTGTCCTGGAATTGGTTGCATCTTTTACAGAATGAGTCAAGCTCCCTGAGAGCAAATTTGACATTGGAGATACCTGCATTAACTCCTTGTCCCGTGAGACACCCTATGTAAACTGATAGCTTCTTTGATCCCATTGGTCCCAGTTAGGCAAGAAGAGGACAGTGCCAGGGGCCCTGACTCCTTACCTGCCAGGGAGCACTCAGTTCTATTCTGCTTTGTGATGCCAGGTTAAACCTTCAGCAGTCATGAAAATGTTGGCAAAATTTCGCCACACAATGATGGAGAGAGAGAGTGTGGATGCAGAGACACCAATCTCCTGCTATTGTACCTTGGGAAAAAGGTCACCTTGAAGTTTGTCTTAATAATAGCGACTTAGTACGATCATCTCTCTGTTTGAGAACAATTTAAAAATTGCAACATGCAGGACTGAAAAATGTTGATGATCTCCCCAGATCACGATTACCAAGATTGGCATGTGGATTTATGAAATGTGATTGAAAATGTAGCAGGTACAATTCGAAGATTGTTTCTACCTCTTAACACTTACTCGCCATATCTTCCTTGATCTGCAGCAGTATTTCTTCCTCCTTCTTGAGGTCTTCTCTTTTCTTGGATCTGTGACTTCACACCTTCTGGTTTATCTTCTATCTCACCAGTGGTTCCATCAGAGTCTTTCTCCTTCTCTACCTGTTATCTATCCAATTTGTCTAAATGTCAGCCCTCTCTTACCACCCAGAGCCCACACATAGGTCTCATTGTCATCACCAAGTGCTCCTGGTGAAAGCCCTTTCCACCACAATGCCTGCCAGCAGGGTCCCTAGGGAAGGTTGTAGGGTGTGCACTGCCTAATTGTGGCAGCCCTGCCACCTTTCCACACTGGAGGCTCATTTGCCACCAAGTTCTCATATTTCTGTGCTTCCAGTAAGAATTCTCCCCCTCCTTGAAGTTGCCAAATTTACAGCTCCCTACAGGAGAACACACCAGCCTAAAGCCAGCATACAGTGTGGCTAAAATCCACAGCTGACTGCATTTTTCTTTACTTCTTCCATGAACGCATGCAGTGGCAAAAACAATCTCTTCAAACCTCGTTGTTCCTTAGGAATGGCATGTAAGAATCACAGTTATATGATTTAAGGTCTAATCCTGCAAACTCAGACTTAACAAGTAACAACCAAAGAGGGCTGATATTCAAGAAGGGACCAGGAGAGGTAAAGCTCATCAGTTGAAATGGAGGTCAAAGAAAAGAGCAATTCAGTGGGGTCAGGCTCTATGCAGAAAGAAAGACTCGGGTTGAAAGAGAGTGAAGGTGTATTGGTTCTGGATGTCATCACAACCTCATAGTCAGTAAATGAGTTACAAAATTCTGTTAGTCCCTGACCCTCATTTTTCCATGAGTGTCATCTTATCGTACCCCCATTTTATCTATCCCAGAATCTAGCATAGTACCTGACACAAACAGGCTTTTAATAAAGAACTTCTTTATGAATTCTTCTTTGTTTCTTCACTATGACACCTATATAAGTCATATGTTGTTGCATCACCAAATAGATTCCTTGGAGGCAAAGCATTAACTAGCATAAGAGCTGAAAGTATAGACAAATTTTTTTTAATTGAAGTATAGTTGACTTACAATGTTGTGTTAGTTTCAGGTGTACAACAAAATGATGCAGTTTTGGGCTTCCCTGGTGGCGCAGTGGTTGAGAGTCTGCCTGCCGATGCAGGGGACACGGGTTCGAGCCCTGGTCTGGGAAGATCCCACATGCCGTGGAGCAACTAAGCCTGTGCGCCACAACTACTGAGCCTGCGCGTCTGGAGCTGTGCTCCACAACAAGAGAGGCCGCGACAGTGAGAGGCCCATGCACCGCGATGAAGAGTGGCCCCCGCTCGCCACAACTGGAGAAAGCCCTCGCACAGAAACGAAGAACCAACACAGCCATAAATAAATAAATATTTTTTAAAAATGACGCAGTTTTATATATATATATATATTCCTTTTTGTATTCTTTTCCATTATAGGTTATTACAAGATATTGAATATAGTTCCCTGTGCTATACAGTAGGTTCTGACAATTTGTTTTTAAGAAAACGGTATAACTTGATTAGGTTGTCATTTTATTTAAACAAAATTTAATATTAAATTCTAAGTTCCGAGTAATTAAGTAGTTTTGTTTTGCTGTTTTGTTTGTTTGTTTTGTTTTGTTTTCTGGGGGAGAAGGCTATGTCACACCTGCACAGACAAGGATTCCAGACCCTGAATCCGCCAATGCCGAGCAGGATGTCCTGAAGGAATTTAGATAACAAAGAAAATAGGAGTCAGAGAAACTGGGGAAGGTTTTGTGGAGCAAGTGTGACCTAATGTTGGTAAGGGGATTAGGAAGCGCTGGGATAATTAGAAAGCACGTTGGAAAGACTGTCCAGCAAGGCAGAGGGCAATCAAAGGCAGAGGGGCTGGGGGGAGAACAGCATGTGAAGGTCAGCAAAGAAACTTGCCGGACAGAGGGAAGGCTAAGGAGGGGTCAGGGGAGTCCCACAAATGACCGTAGCATTGAGTACTTTTCTTCATGAACTCATGACACTTAATTTGTCCAGCCATGTGACTGTAGAATTCTGCTGGGAAATGCATCTTCGTCTTCATTTCCCTACATGTCCATTGAATAAATGAACAAATATGTAAATGATGGCTGCCCTCTTCCAATTAGTCATTGTAAGGTAATATGTACATATCTGATATACATATACTTTATATATATATCAAATATATATATTTCAAATATGCTACTATCGCTTCAAGCATTCTAAAATCTTTTCTGTGTAACTGTATCCTTTCAAATAGTCATAAGTCATGTCTTTCGGCTTTGAGGATAGACTGGAAATTGGTAAAAATTTCAAGTCATTCACAGTCAAATGTAATAAAGAGCAGATAAGCTGGATAATCTATATTTAAATCATCAAGAGGCAACACTAACAAAATCAGGTGGGTGTCCTTGTGTGGTCTGGACATGTCAAAAATGTGTGACATTGAAGATACTCCTCAGGGCTGGACCAAGAAAGATGAGGAATAGTCGCCTGGTCTCAGTTGTCAAATCTTTACCGAGCTGGTAACCTCTCTCAACTAACAATCTCTTAAATATGGAGACTTCCCTTGCTTTGACAGCTTTGTATTGAAAATTCACTTAATCAAAACAACAAATACAAAATCTGGACAAGAAAAATATGTTCTGATGTAGTTCTACTTAGAAGATATGATGGAGGGAAACTTTTTTAAAATGCCTACTTTTTAGATTTGCAAAACAAATCTTCAAGTTAAATAGCTGAGTTCCTCACCTACATATTAGATATTTTCAGCTGAAAGAACTTCCAATATAAAGTTTTCCATCCTCCCCTTACAGTTCATACTATTTTGAGATTTGTAGTAATTCATTTTTGTGTGGTTAGATGTCATTCTCATTGGAAGGTGTCTATGTTTTTAATTTCACCTTCTTTCCTGGACGTGGGACTAGGGTATTAAAAAACAGTGGCTACTTTGTTCAAGTATTTTTTAGCTTTATTTTTCAACCATTTAAAAAATACAATATTTATTTTTTGTTAACATTTGTTTGATACAGGCGGTGGTTGCATATGAGTCTGTTATTTTCAGTATTTTGTGCAAATCTGGAATATTTGATAATTATAAATAAAATTATTTGATATAACACATTAAAATACATTTTCAATTCTTATGAAAAGGAGCATGGATAACTTTTTCAAAAAGGGAAAATGTACTAATGAATCTTTTCACCATGAGTAATACTTTACAGAATCAATTATAAGACCTATAACAGAAAAAAGATAAATATACAACCTATCTGTTATGTTGATTCACCTGGTCACAAAATTCTCAACCTTTTATTTGCAGGTACAAATAAAACTAAATCTGGTCCATGTGAAGAATAAACAGAAAGGCTCTAACCCATGTTTCTGGATTTTTTTCCCCTTGACGATCCATCTAGGTAAATTCATGCTGCTTTAATAAAACAATATCCAAATTCACCAAAGATTACAAACATCTCTTAGATATTAAGAAGCTGCATTCAGATGGCAGTTGAACCTGTTTGGATCCTTTCATGAGGAAACTGATTTCCTTATTTACCTATGCCAGTATTTTTTCGAGTCATTTGTCATTTACATAACACTGAGCAACCAGTACTGGGAATGTCCAAAACAACAAAAAAGCCTCTATAACAATTTTTGACACAGGGGACTTCATGGAGAAGCCCATATATTCAACAGCAGCAGATTCATGGCACTTTCTGTTTAGCTGGCCATTTCCTAGTGGAATCGTGATGTTTTATTTGGCGAGAAACAGCTTCAAGAACAGGAGAGCAGTTGTATTCATGAAGCCAACGATTGGAAAGAATTTCCTTGCTTATTTTTTTCTTCTGTGTGTGTGTGTTTGTGCTTGTACATGTGTGTGTTTTTCTTCAAGATCTTGGGTGCAAACGCCACCTTATTTATTCTTGAGAAATTTGAAAACATGTCGGTACATAGCTTATATTTATGGGTCTACTGTAGTCCTTTCTCTTAATTTTTTTCTTTAAATTTCCCAGCTATATTGTAAACTATTTGGTTAACTGTTCTGACTGCATCAAATTTGTATTAATATTACTATTTTTAGCCTAAGCCCATCTTCCACCACCACATCCTTAAAATATATATGTATAAAACAGATGATCGCTTTTTCAAAGACAAAAATGGAACGTGGGGAAAAGGAAATCGAATTATCACTAACAATACAATTGCTTCAATAAAGTTTCATTTACTAAAAAGCACTAGGTTATAGTCAGTCTTAAGAGAGAATTGTCTGTTTTCACATTTAGTATCCGTTTTAGGTCATCTCAGCAGTCATAATATAAACTAAAGTTGACATGTTATTGATAGTGTGTCTTTAATAGGTCTATCTTGCAAGCAAACATTAAATTCTGGTCTTTGAAATCACTATCTCTGACTCTCACACTTTTGTCTCTTAAGCTATATTTAATTATCTCTATAGAAGAGAAAATGATTGCAATAAAAGCGAACAATTTACTTTTTTGATATTTGATTCATTTTTATCCTCTCTTTCAAGAGAGAGGCAATATTTGGAGTAATCTGGTATATAAAACCATCTCATAATTTGGGTCCCTTTTTAAGTGCATGTAAAGATTAGCATGATTTGATTTATTTTTGACAAGGGATGGTAAATGTTTTTTTAAGAACAACAGTCTGCCAGGAATATTTTAAGAGCCTTTGGCTCTGCTAGAAGAATAAACCATGTCAGGTGTTTCTTGGGACTGAAAGATGATCTTCAATCTCTTTTACTCTTGTTTACACTAACTTTTTTTTTAATAATCCTTAAGATAATCAAGAAGTTATGAACTCTGCTATTTAAACACAGTGCACAAGAGTGACATTCAAATATAAAAGCTACTTTGAAAGAATCACAAGGCAGAAAGTGACCTCGGTGTGCTTTTAATCCAAGTCATAGTGCATTTAAACTCTGCCAGCATAGTTTAACCTCATTCCTAAGATCACTAGGAAATAAAATTATACAGTTTCCCAGAGAAACCTACTCAAATGTGTCACACCTTTCCTCAGGGAAGCAAGATGTCCAAATGAAACTTTAATACAAAAATTGAATGTTTCTCAGTGACAATCTCATTTATAACATTTTGAGATCAGTGTAGGTAGCTGGATACAGAGGTTATGGACCAGGCATGCTGGGGTTCAGTTCTCTGAGTATATACCTCTTTCATCACTGAGGTCAAAGTCATGCAGCATTTCCAGGCCTGATAGGCCTACATAAGCTGGACAGTAGTAAGGAAATGAGCAGACAGGTCACTCACAAGCTATCCACACGAATTATCAACCCATAAAGGGTGCCGTTCATTTTAAAACCCCTTTATTACTCTGAGAGGTAATCATCATATTATCATGGGCGGCAATGCAGCTCTGGCATTTTTCATAGGAAAAAGCACAGACTGAAAGCTGAGGCTGGTGACACACAATCGAGTCTGATATTTTAAAAACTGTATTGTACCTGTCAAATTAGTGACACAGTTGCTAAATACAACAGTGTTCTATAGGAAGTGACTAAGAAGCTTGACCCCAAAATCTATACTGAGTCTTCTCAATCATTTGAGGTCTTATACTGTCCCCTCTCAAAAAATATTAGAAGTACTTTAGTAATCATTAAAACTATGCAGCAAATAAGCATATGAAAATTTACTCAATATCATATGACACTAGAGAGTTGCAAGTTAAAACACTAATGAGACACCATTATACACTTATACATTATACACTTATCACAATGGCTAAAATCTAAAACTGACAACTCCAAATGCTGACAGAATGTGAAGCAATAGGAACTCTCATTCACTGTGGGTGGGAATTCAAAATGGAAGACAGTTTGGCTGTTTCTTAGGAAAATAAACTTGCGTTTACCATTTGATCCAGCAGTTGAGCTCCTTGGGATTTCCAAAAGAGTTGAAAACTTATGAACACACAAAAACCTGCACACAGATGTTTATAGCAGTTTTATTCATAATTGAAGTAACCAAGATGTCCTTCAGTAGGTGAATGGATAAACAAGCATGCGTCCATACCATCGAATATTATTCAGTGCTAAGAGGAAATGAGCTATGAAGCCACAAAAAGACACGGAAGAATCATAAACGCATATTACTAAGAGAAAGAAGCCAATCTAAAAAACCTACATACTGTAAGATTCCGACTATACGACATTCTAGGAAAGGTGAAAGTATGGAAATAGTAAAAAGATCAATGGTAGCCAGGGGTTAGGGGGAGGTAGGGATGAATTGGTAGAGCACAGAGGGTTTTTAGGGCAGAGAAACTATTTTGTATGATACTATAATTGTGGCTACATGTCATTATACATTTGTCAAAACCAGAAGATCTATATAACACAAAAAATGAGCCCTAATGCCATCTATGGATTTTAGCTAATAATAGTGTATCAATATTGGCTCATCAATTGTAACAAATGTTTCACACCAATGCAAAATGATAATAAGGGAAACCAAAGGTGGGAAGATAGGAGAAGGATATGGGACCTCTGTACTTTCTGCTCAGTCTTTCTGTAATCATGGAACCGCTCTGAAATAACAAAGATTACTAATTAAAAACAATAAAGTCCATATTGAAGAAAATGAAAAAATTTTTTTAAAAATTACTTTACAAGACAAAGATTGCCTATTATTTTTTTAACAATGTGTCCACATTTTTTCTTACTGGAGAGGAAGGATTTTGTGACTAGGTGCCCTATTCAAGTAATTATCACCTGCTACAACATCCTCGACAAATATATGTCAACTGCAAAGAATGACTTGGTATCTCCGTTGAAGCAGATTTCTAGAAAGATTGGCCAATCCAACTTTTCAAGTGATTCAGTATTCCCCATGAACTGTGCACTTCCTGGCCAACACAAATAATTACTGCTGCTACATTACTAAAGCTTAACATTTCAATCTAAGGTGGTGAAGAAATTACTAAATAAGTAATAACGTTAGGGATGCATATGTTCATTACTCATTTTTAAAACATAAGTTCTACCCTTTAGAAGTTCTTTATACAAATAAAGGAAGATGGAAAATTACATAGAAATGTAGGTTCCTCCCACCATGGTAACTGCATGGACTATCCAGAGATTAAATAGATTGGGGAGCATTGATACAATTTTGAGCCATTAAGATGCCTTGTCTTCTAATATGATGAAACAGCTAACTATTAGAAACTTAGCTGTGGTAGAAGCATTTAGTGTCAAATATTTTCATATACCTTATTGGAAACTTTTCAGAGCAATAATTTTCTGGGCATGGCAGCTGCTGAAGTTGCAGGAAGCCATCTGATTTTCTACATCCACTAGTACAATTCAAAGATTTCTGGCAAAAGATTGCAACTAATTTTTATTAAAGGAGTTAACTAAGAGTAAATTTTATAAGCCAGTGAGAGCACAGTGGTTCCATGTTAGCATTCTTCTGCCTATTTCATTGTTTTATTCATTTAACAGATACGTGGTGAACCCCTAGTATTACCTGCCAGGCACTGTTCTAGAAAATTGCTATACATTTGTGAAGAAATATGAATCTGCATTCTAGATCTTAGATTCTAGTTCTTGAAGTTTTCTGCTAGAGTAGTTTAAGGCAGAATTAAACCTAATAAATTTTTTGTCTCTATAGACAAGACCTACTTTTTAAGATATCCCCATCTCCTACATTTTGAGAAGTCCAACTCAGAGTCTTCTATGGAAGTCAGAGAATGGAAGAAAAGAATAAGAGGAGGAACCAAGACAGGGAAAAAAAAAGAAAGAAAGAGGAAATAAAGACCCCATTTACTTAAGGAATTATGAATGCAAGAGAAACTTTATTTTAAAATATTTGTAACATTAGAAATGCATTCATCTATGTAGGGCCAACTCTGCGTTAGGCATTGCACTAGTTCCCAAGAATAAAATAGTGAGCAAAAGATACAAAGTCTCAGCCCTCATGGAGCATACAATCCGTGGTAGAAACAGGAATTCATCACATAAAAACACAAATCTATAAATAGAAAATGCAAACCATGTTTTTAAAGATATGTAAAGGGAGAGACTGGTCAGAGAAACTTTCCTGCAGAAATGACATTTGAACTAAGCTTTCAAGGATGTAAAAGAGAGAAGTTGACACTTTTTTTTTTTTAACATCTTTATTGGAGTATAACTGCTTTACAATGCTGTGTTAGTTTCTACTGTATAACAAAGTGAATCAGCTATATGTATACGTATATCCCCATATCCCTTCCCTCTTACGTCTCCCTCCCACCCTCCTTATCCCACACCTCTAGGTGGTCGCAAAGCACCGAGCTGATCTCCCTGTGCTATGCAGCTGCTTCCCACTAGCTATCTATTTACATTTGGTGGTGTATATATGTCCATGCCACTCTCTCACTTCATCCCAGCTTACCCTTCCCCTTCCCCGTGTCCTCAAGTCCATTCTCTATGTCTGCGTCTTTATTCTTGTCCTGCCCCTAGGTTCATCAGAACCATTTTTTTTTTTTAGAGTCCATATATATGTGTTAGCATATAGTATTTGTTTTTCTCTTTCTGACTTACTTCACTCTGTATGACAGACTCTAGGTCCATCCACCTCACTACAAATGACTCAATTTCATTTCTTTTTATGGCTGAGTAATATTCCATTGTATATATGTGCCACATCTTCTTTACCCATAGTAAGTGCAAAGGTCCTGACATAGAGTATAGTATATTCCAACAGAAGCACAATTCAAGAGCTAAAATGAATGAGAGGAATGGGTTCAAAAAGTAGAGCCCATGTGTTCATGACACATCCAAAAAAATTAAAGTATTCAAAAGCTGTAGCAAAGAAATGTGTGCATAAGCTTTCTTCTACATAAGAAAGATTTCTTTTTTTTGAAAATTTTCCTATGACCTGGAAAGTAGTGAATATTTTTGCTGATAGTTCTCCCATTGATTCTGCATTTACCTTGTACTGAGCAGGACCCTATGAGGCCTTCCCAGAATAGACCCTCACACTCCATGTCCTCCATCTGCCTTTTGTCTGTAGAAAAATTTTAGTCAAAGAATAAATTTAATCAGAGAAGTGAGAAAATGCAGAAAGAAAGGAAAACAGTCAAGCAAGACAAAATAATACTACTTTAGACATTAAACACAGTCAAGGACCTTTAGTTCCTCCTCAAGGACTATAGAGAATATTCTGAGCCATGTCCTTTGATCTGTTTTGCAGATACTGAAACCCCCTCCAGATGGGAGAAGTTAACTGTCTGCTGCCCACAAGCACGGAGACCCCAGACCTGTTGGAACCAGAAGGTTGATGATGCTGACTCCTGATTACCCCACCACTGACCAATCAGAAGAGTGTCCACGAGCTGACCACGCCCTGCTCCTTAAACGCTATAAAACTCCTCACTACCCCCTTCAGGTCAGGACACATAGTCTTGTGGGCATTAGCCCGCTGTGGCCCCCTTTGCCTGGTAAAGCAATAAGACTATTCTTTTCTACTTCACCCCAAGCTCTTGTCTCTGCGTTTCTATTTCGCACTGGTAAACCGAGGACAGATTTCAGCAACAACATTGGCGATAACCAATTTTCTCCCAAGAGTGTCATAATTCTAGATTGATATGAAGGAAATGCTGATTGTCAGAACAAGCTATCTTATAAAGGCGTCTGCCCACTGTCTGGGTGGCAGTAGCAGAATTTTTGCTTTACTTATATTTACAAATTGAAATTTTCGTTCCAATGAAATTATGATGTATACATGACAATCATGTGAACACATAGACTTACACATAAAGGACAGTAGGGAATTACAGCTTGAGAAAATGGTTGATCCTTCTGGGTGGTTTTTGCTAGCATAAGGAAATTGATACCGTCCCTATGGTGCTCTTCAAACAGATGGGGTCAGAGAACAGAAGAGGAAATGAAGGGGTGTTCACTGACCCTCGCTGGCCTGAGCCACAGGGCAGGTAAGCACAGGATTTCCACTTTACTCATTACCTTCCTAGTGGTGACCCTTGGCTATCTGCACAGGCAAGACTTTCCCCACTAAAAAAAACACAAAAAATGATCTGTAAACATACAATGGTTTTTATTTATTGTATAGTACCACATTATTTTGATTTATTGCCATAAGGATTGGGGAGCAGTGTACAGTTTTAAAAACAAATTTGAAATAGAGTCCAAGCAAGTCATGCAATTTGTGGGGTGGGGGGGTGTTTATTAGGAATAAAACTGCAAGTTCTTCACCCAGGTCTCCTTGAAGAATGATACAAAGTGCAGCTTTCACCCAAGCCTGTAATTTTCCGTGTAATGGAGGTGCCTTTTTTGTCCCATATCAGAAATTGTACTCAGGGGAAGAGATTATGAGCACAGCCATATCATGATGTCGTACAAGAGAGGCTAGACCTTGTCACCTGGATCCATTTTCATACCATTCTGGAAACTTCTTTACCAACACTGATAAAAAGTTGAAATGGGGGCTTCCCTGGTGGCGCAGTTGTTGAGAGTCTGCCTGCTAATGCAGGGGACACGGGTTCGAGCCCTGGTCTGGGAGGATCCCATATGCCGTGGAGCGGCTAGGCCCGTGAGCCACAATTGCTGAGCCTGCGCATCTGGAGCCTGTGCTCCGCAACAAGAGAGGCCGCGATGAAGAGTGGCCCCCGCTTGCCGCAACTAGAGAGGGCCCTGGCACAGAAACGAAGACCCAACATAGCAATCAATCAATCAATCAATCAATAAATCTTTAAAAAAAAAAAAGTTGAAATGACATTTGTGTCTTTCCCTAAAATTATACTTGTATGAACATATTATAAAGTGGGCTATAAGCATAGAAAAGCACATCTAAGTAGTAAAGTACCAATGATCAAGCATCATATCCTTGTAAAGATGGTTTGTTTTGTTTTGTGTTTCCATAACTAGAGATTTCTTGATCTTTGAAAAGAACTCCCAGATTTTGTAGCTATTTCTACTTCAGCAAAAATACATACATAGTTTTATCCAGTTTTACTAATATTGGACATTAGATTGGCTTTTTAAATTTTTTCATTGGAGATGAAGAGCTCAGATTAAATTAGCATTTGCAGACTTGGAGAAAGGGAAGGGCTGAAGATCCAGGTGTTACAAAACATTTAAGCAAATGAGCATACAGTGTTCTGACTTTTTTAAAAACAATTTTTACATTTTTAATTTGGTCTTAAGAAATGTAGTTCAAATGCTCAAGACTTAATGCCAAGAAAAGACTTAAAATAAAGCCTCGGACTCCTGATTCTGGCCATGACAGAGTAACAGATATTGAAATAACCTCTCTTTATAAACAACTCTAACACTGGACAAAATATGTAAAACAACTATTTTCAGAAGCTGAAAACTAGGCAGCAGAGTGGAGGAAGACACACTATGTGGTTGCTACACTACCCACACGTTTCTGCCGGGAAGAACTTGCTCAAGCAAAGCAGTGTGGTCACTCTAAGAGGGCGAGTCAGAGATCACAGTATACATCTGTATAAAAAAATTCCATTTGCTGAACCTCGTAGCATCAACTGCAATATCCAGTGTAAAATAAAAACTGTATACCCAAACCAGACAAAGACATTACAGGAAAACTACAGACCAATATTTCTCAAGAACGTAGATTCAAAACTCCTCATCTAAGCATTAGAAAATCAGATCCAACAATGTATACTCAATATTAGCCACCAAATCCCACAATCAAATGGGATTCGTTAGAAGTATGTAAAGCTGGTTCAACATTCAAAATTGGTATTTCCCTGGTGGTCCAGTGGTTAAAACTCCACACTTCCCCTGCAAGGGGTGTGGGTTTGATCCCTGGTCAGGCAACTAAGATCCCACATGCTGTGTGGTGTGGCCAAAAAAAAAAAAAAAAATCAAAAATTATTTCATATAATAAGTAACATTAAATAAATAAAAAATGAAATGGGATAAATAAAAAATAAAATTATTGTATCAGTTAGATGTATTAAAAAGCATTTGACAAAGCTCAATACCTATTTATTGTAAAAAACAACAAACAAACAAAAACTCAACAAATTAGGAACAGAAGGGAACTTTCTCAACTTGATAAAGAACATCTACCAAAAACAAAAAGAAACAAATAAAAAAATCAAGCAAACAAACAAACAGAACAAAACCCTACAGCCAACATAATGCTTAATGGTGAGAAACCAGAAGCTTGTGCATTAAGATCAAGAACAAAGCAAGAATGCCCCTTCTCACCACTCCTTTTCAACACCATACATGAAAACTTTCCTAATATAATAAGAAAGAGAAGGAAATAAAATATATGGAGATTGGGAAGGAAGACATAAAACTGTCTTTGTTAGTACATGACATGATTGTCTACATAGAGAATTCCAAGGAATTGACAACAAAGAAAAAAGAAAACCTGGAAGTATTAATCAATTATAGTAAGATTGAAGAGTGTAAGCTTAATATACAAGAGCCAATAGCTTTCCTATATAAAAACAATTATCTCAGGATTTGAAATTAAAAACACAATACTGTTTACATTAGCACCTCACCAAAATAAATAGGTATAAATCTACAAAATATGTATAAGATCTATATGAGGAAACAACAAAACTTTGATGAAAGAAATCACAAAGAAGAACAGGTAAATAAATTCCACAGTAATGGATAAGAAGACTCAATATTTTCAAGTTGTCACTTCCTCTCAACTTGATTTATAGATTTAATGCAATCCCAGTAGAAATTCCAGTAAATTATTTTGTGGACATCAACAAACTGATTCTAAAGTTTAAAAGCAAATATCCAGAATAGCCGACACTATATTGAATGAGAAAAACAGTCAAAGAACTAACACTACCTGACTCAAAGAATTACTATAAAGCTACAATAATCTAGACAATGTGATATTGGTGAAAGAATGATAGATAGATCAATGGAACAGAATAGAGAGGCCAGAAATAGACCCATGCAAATATAGTCAATCTATTTTTGACAAGGGAGCAAAGGCAGTCTTTCCACCAAAGGCACGAGAACAACTGGTCATCCACATGCATGGAAGGAATCTAGACACAGACCTTACACCCTTCACAAAAATTAACTCAAAATAGATCATAGATCAAATGTACAATGAAAAACTATAAAACTCCTAGAAGATAACAGAGGAAAAAATCTATATTACCTTGAGTTTGGTAATGATTTTTTAGATACAACACCAAAGGCATGATCCATGAAAAAAAAAAAAATTGATAAGTTGAACTTCATTAAAATTAAAATGTTTCCATCTGTTAAAGACACTGCCAAGACAATGAGAGGACAAGACACAGACTGGGATAAAATATTTGCAAATAGCACACTTGATTAAGGACTGCTGTCTAAAATATCCAAAGAACTCTTAAAACTCAACGACAAGAAAATGAACTACCTGATTTTTTTCTTTAATTTTTTTTTTTTTTTTTTTTTTTTTTGGCTGCGTTGGGTCTTTGTTGCTGCATGCGGGCTTCCTCTAGTTGCAGCGAGCGGGGGCTACTCTTTGTTGCAGTGAGTGGGCTTCTCATTGTGGTGGCTTCTCTTGTTGCAGAGCATGGGCTCTAGGCGTGCGGGCTTCTCTAGTTGTGGCACGTGGGCTCAGTAGTTGTGGCTCAAAGTCTCTAGAGCTCAAGTTCAGTAGTTGTGAAGCACAGGATTAGTTGCTCCACAGCATGTGGGATCTTCCCGGACCAGGGACAGAACCAGTGTCCCCTGCATTGGCAGGCGGATTCTTAACCACTGTGCCACCAGGGAAGTCCCCTGAATTTTTAAAAATGGGCAAAAGACATTAACAGATACCAAAGAAGATATACAGATAGCAAATAAGCACATAAAAAAGATGCTCAACATCACACAGTATTATAGAATTGCAAGTTTAAACAACAATGAGATACCACTAAATACCCATTAGAAGGGCTAAAATTCAAAACACTGACAGCACCACAGGCTGGCAAGGATGTAGAGCGACAGGAACTCTCATTCGTTGCTGGTGGAAATGCAAAATGGTACAGCCACTTTGGAAGATAATATGGCAGTTTCTTACAAAACAAAACCTACATTTATCATACAATCCAGCAGTAACACTCCTTGATACTTACCCAAATGAGTTAAAAACTTATGCCAACACAAAAAACCCACATACCAATGTTAACAGCACTTTTGTTCATAATTACCAACAGTTGGAAGAAATCAAGATATCCTTCAGTAAGAAAGTGGATAAATAAACTGTGGTACATCCAGACAAAGGAATATTATTCAGTGCTAAAAAGAACTGCATTAACAAACCATGAAAAGACATAGAGGAATGTCAAGGCATTTTACTAAGTGAAAGGAGCCGAGCTGAAAAAGCTACATGCTACCTGATTCTAATTGTATGACATTCTGGAAAAAAAAGCAAAGCTTTGGAGATAAGAAAAAGACCAGTGGTTGCCAAGGGTTGGGGTTGGGAGAGGGATAAATAGATAGAGCACAGAGGATCTTTAGAGCAGTGAAACTATTCTGTATAATAATACTGTAATGGTGGATTTATGTCATTATGCAGCTGTCAAAACCCACAGAATGTACAACACTAAGAACAAACCTAATGTACACTATGGAGTTTGGGTGATTATGATGTAGGTTCGTTGATTTTAAGAAGTGGCCACTTTGGCATGGGATTTTTTGGTGAAGAGACTGATTGTGTAGGGGCAGAGAATAGAGAAACTATATTTTCTGCTCAGTCTTGCCATGAATTTAAAACTGCTTTTAAAAAAAAGAAAGCCTGTTTTAAAAAATTATCGATAAGCAAAGAAGCAGAAAAATGTGACCTACAAATAATAGAGATGTTTCAATTAGCAGATAAGACTTTGGAAAAGTTATTATAAATGTGTTCAAGTACTCAAAGAAAAAATTTTATACAAAGAGTGAATGGATCAGAAATCTCAGTACAGAAAGGGAAACAAAAAAAGAGGAGAGGAAACAAATGGAAATTCTAGGCCTGAAAAACACAACTGCAGAGCAAGAAGAAGCGTTATCATACACAAAAACAGTAATAAAAATACTACTGACTTCTCAACAGAGATGATACAAACAACAACAAAAAGAGGAACAAAATCTTTAATATTTTCCAATCATAAGGTACTGGAAAAAAATGTAGGAAAATATCTTTTGAACCTTTCAGTAGACAAAGATTTCTTAAAAGAGCCACAGAAATAACCAGATATTAAATTTAAAAATCAATGATGTTGACACCTCAAAATTAAATATATTTGATTATCAAAAGATACTCTCAAAAATGTGAATAGGGAAGCCACAGACTGGGAGAAAAATTTCATAAAATAGATATTGGTCAAAGAAATTGTACCTATAATGTATGAAGAATTCCTAAATTCTGTAATGAAAAGCCCCATGATTGCATTAAAATAATGGGCCAGAAACTTCAGCAGACACTTTTCAAGGGCATGGCCACAAACCCCACGAAAAAGTGCATCACTGAAGATTGTTAGTCATAAAGAAGATGCAGACTGAAACCACAATGTGATACCATTCCACACACTTGAATGGCTCAAATTAAAATAAATGAATAAAGAACTAAAACTGAGAACTCGAAATCGTAAAATCATTTTTGCCAAATGGGTTGGCTGTTTTTTTTTACAAAGAAGTTATAAAAAAACTAGTCTTCCTACAGCCCACCAATTTGCCTCTAGGTATTTATCCAGAATAAATGAAAAAAAAATTCCACAAAAAATTGCTTAAGAGTATTTATAGTAGCTTTATACATGATAGCCAAAAATTGGAAAAAACAAAAATAAGTCCGTCAATAGGAGAGCCAATTAAGAAATTATGGTATATTCATCCAATGAATAACTACAAATACGTGTAGTGACATCAATAATACAGATGGATATTGTAAATGTAAAAGAATTCTGTGATAGATCCCCGTGATGGGAACAGCCCCACCCCTCGTAACCCTGTATGCTCTCCTCCCTTTGAGGGTGAGTGGGAGCTGTGAATAGGAAGGCTATCACTTTGCATAATATGGCAATATTTAAGTTCCCCAATCAGTTGGTTTTGAGTTAATGGAATGAGAAATTATACTGTGTAGGTCTGACTTATCCAATGAAATCTCTTCCTTGTTAGCCTTGAAGCTGTGAAGGACCGCGTTGTGAATTGCCGATGCGGAGAGCCTCAGTCTGGACTCTCTCAACCACCTACACGAGCTTGCAAGAAGACCCCGAGCTGCAGCCCTGTGACCCCCTGAACGGAGGACCGAGCTAAACCGTGCTTGGATTCCTGACACCTGGACATTTTGAGATAATAAATGAGTGTTTGTTAAGCCACTGCATTTGTGGAAAGTTGCTGCACTGCAATAGATAAGTGATAGAAAGCCAGACTTAAAGAATACTGAAAGATATCATATAAAGTTCTGGAACAAGCAACAGGGATATATGGGGAAAGATTCAAAACAATGGTTGTCTCTGCTGGTGGAGGGGATTGACTGGGAAGAGGCCTGAGGGAAGTTTTTGGGGTGATGGAGATTTTGGAACTATACACTTAAGATCTGTGCGTTTCACGGTCTATAAATGTATATCCAAAACCAAGCTTGCATTTCTATGTACCTTATTTCTGCAAAGCCACTGCTCTCTGATATTTCTTAATGCAGGCTCATTTGAAACCCCCAGTCCCCAGCCATTCAGATTGTTTCTAGTCATTCAGGTGAGTGCGGATAGGCGGGTTTACCAAATCATTTTTCACATCAAGATTATTTTTAAGCTTAAAAAAAAGGAACTAAGTGAGCTGTCTTTTGAGATATCTGAAAATTTACTCTTTAAAAACCACACAAAAGATGGGTTGTCGTGTGACCCCAGAACATATTGTACATCTTTACACCAGGGTCAGCAAACTGTGGCCCCGAGGCCAAAAGTGACCTATTACCTGTTTATATCGATATCATGTCAACATGATAAATAAATACCATGCAGGATACTATATCGTGAAAAATTTTCCTGTAAGATGACTATTGCAAATATCGGTTTAAAATAAACATCTGAAACTGAAATTTATAGGATCCCTGTAGCTTTTGATGCTGTGAACTTCCAGAGAGGAATATGGCCTGCAGGTATAAAATCTTCTCTTGTCACCCTATTATCATCATACTATTGACTATTCTGCCTACCATGCTTACTAATGGTGTGAATTGGACAAGTTATTTAGTCTTTAGAGACACATTTTCCACCCATAAAATAGGTATAACAATAGTACACATTTCACAGTGTTGTTTTGAAGATTAAATTAAATGACATAAAAACATATGCACAGAAGGGTACATAACAATCACTCCGTAAATGAAAGTTCTCTTTTTTTCTCCTGCCACTTCCTCTCCCCACCTCTGCACCATTTCTAGAGCCCTCTTTAAATGTTCAAAATTATCAGCTATTTGGATTCAACTATTTTGTCCTAAAGATCTTAGCTAACTGAATATTGACTTTTGATTCGCCTTTCATTTTTAACTATTCAGTATCTCTGAAATACTAGGAAAAACACATAAAATCATTCTCTTCTTGGGATCACAGTAACTAACTTCTAAAAGCTAATCCTTTACTTAAATGAGGAGGATTTCTCTCTTTTCCCCTGTCGAGAAGTCTTATTTCTTTTTTGAAATTACATGCTGTATTCACATGTTGCAGGACTTCACTTTCGGAGTTTGGCCTCTGGAACGTCAAATTAAATTCCTTGACGAAGAATTCTTATTTATAGGATCCATTATTTTGATGAGGACAAGTCTCAAATAGGACAACATAATACTCAAGAAGGAATCTTGAAAGTAAATGCTTTGGAAGGGGATCAATGCAGTTCTAATTCTGTGGAATAGCTGGTCAAAGTAGGAGTTCTTTGAAAACAATGGGGTTATTTAAATTCCACCTTGAAAACTGAGTGACAGTTTGCCCAGGGAACTATTGTGTTCCAAATTCCATCTCAGGACAGGCCCTGCCTTCCCACAGGCCACTGAAAAGGCTTTTATTTTGTCATCCTCTTCTAAAGGCTCCTTCAAAACCTTCCCAACAAACCAGGATTTTCTGCCACGAAAAACAAAAGCTATTTTTTTAAGAAAAGAAAATATATCTCCTTCAAATTAAGCTTCATGACAATGAAAGTTCTAATAATTTCTTGGCAGATTTCAGAGACTATGCAATTCGAACACTTTTTCAAAAAAATTTGTCTTGTATCTAATCATTTTAATTTCTTTCTGCTTGCCATTTGTATTGTCTAGTTATTCCACGGAATGTCTAGTTATTCCGTGGAATAACCAGTTATTCCGTGGAATAACTAGATAATACTATATTGTAAAAGTAAACTTAGCTGTCTAATAAAGTCAGTGACCTTACTGTGAAACTTGCCGAAGAATCTATGTTTAAGAACCACCCACTTAATCTGAATTTTCTATATAAGCATATAATTTTTTACAATAATTATATTTTGGAAGGTGCTCTCAGAAATTATCTCCCTAACAAAGCACTAATCATTTAGAAAGAGTATTTTGTAATATATAAACGTAAATACACATACACGTGAGCGTGTGCGCACACACACACACGGTTTGTAAGGCTGTTTAGTATTTTCATTAAAAAGTGTATCCATATCCAAGAAGAATGGCTTCTGAGAACCAGGAGGTGCTCTAAAATTAACATTAAGAACTTAAGAGTGATTGTATTTTGCAAATCAACCCAAAAATACTCTTTCCCAAAGCCAACTCAAAGAAGAAATGTGAAGCACACACACCTTCACAAGGTTCTGGTTTACTGCCCAGACTGGAGGAGAAGCCTCCTCCACACACACAGAGGGAAAATGCAAAAAAAGAGGACCAATTTGCTTAAAAAAAAAAAATCATCCTTACGTTTTTCAAAAACTCAATAAAGTAGAAATAACTGAATATTTCCTGAACAGTTCCTAAAACATCTCAATTGGGAATTGTTAATTAAAGGCATTGTTATTTTTTAAAATTTTCTGCCTTTTAGAAAATTTTTTATTGAAGTCAAGTTGATTTATAATATTATATTAGTTTCAGGTGTACAGCATAGTGATTCAGTATTTTTATACATTATACTCCATTAGAAGTTATTATAAAATAATGGCTGTAATTCCCAGTACTGTACAGTATGTCCTTGTTGCTTATCTATTTTATACATAGTAGTTTGTATCTCTTAATCCAATACCCCTATCTTGCCCCTCCCCCCTTTCCTCACCCCACTGGTAACCACCGGTTTGTTTTCTATATCTCTGAGTCTGTTTCTGTTTTGCTATATACATTAATTTGTTTTATTTTTAGATTCCACATATAAGTGATATCATACAGTATTTGTTTTTCTCTGTCTGACTTATTTCACTAAGGATAATATTCTCTGGGTCTATCCATGTTGCTGCAAAAGACAGAGTTTCATTCTTTTTTATAGCTGACTAATATTCCATTTTATATATATATATATATATATATATATATATATATCTTCTTTATCCATTCCTCTGCTGATGGACACTTGGATTGCTTCCATGTCTTGACTATTGTAGACAGTGCTGCTATGAACATTGGGGTGCATGTATCTTTTCTTTTCAAATTAGTGTTGTTGTTTTTTTTTCTGGGTGTATACTCAGGAGTCGAAATGCTGGATTATATGGTGGTTCTATTTTTAATTTTTTGAGGAACCTCCTTACTCATTTCCATAGTGACTGCACCGATTTGCCTTCCCACCAACAGTGCACAAGTGTTCTCTTTTTACCACATCTTCACCAATATTTGTTATTTGTAGACTTTAATGACAGCTGTTCTAACAAGTGTGAGGTAATATCTCACTGGTGTTTAAAGCCCTCTCCATGAAGTCTTGAGCAAGACAAAATTGTCCACTGTTTACTCTTTAACAGAACCATGGAGGATTTAGATAAGAGTAGTAATTAAAAGCATAAAATCTGTAAAGGAAGAGGTACTGTTATCTCTATTCACAGATGAAATGATTGTCTATTATAAAAATCAAGGAATGAAATGGAAACCCATTACAAAAAAAAATGAGAGAATTTAACTAAGCCATATGTAAAAATGAAGATACTGAAATATTTATCATACCTATAAAATATCAAATAGAAGATATAACAGAAGGAAATTCATTTAGTAACACAAAAGGATAAAATTCCTAAGCATATACTTTAAAATACAGGTACAAAATTTATATGCAGAGAACATTAAAATATTTCTGAAAGGCACAAATGTGGACTTGAATAAGTATAAAAATATGGCATAGGAAGACTAATCCTGAAGATCTCAATTTTGCTGAGTTAATATAACTTTATTATGATTCCCAACAAAAATAACAGCTTTTTTTCCTTTTCTTTTCTTTTTAGTTACAGAGGTAGAATATAGCATTTATATGGGAGATTAAACCAGCAGGAATAGACAGAAAAATCCTAAAAAAAAAAAAAAAAAAAAAGAATAGTAATTTGGCATTGGTTAATGAATAGGTGAACAGAGCAATAAAATGATCACCTAATAAAAATAGTAACCTACTGTGAAGGAGGGTGTAGGTTACAGGAGCTAGCAAAGGAAGACAGACTTTTCTGAATATATCATATTATACAGTTTATCTGTGAACACTTGTTTCAAATGACTCTGGAACACGGTATGTGAACTGAACATCCACAGATGTACACAGAGGAAGATATTCTAAGAACACATAAAAACTGTAAACATATCTTAAAATATTCAGTAGTCTATTTGTTAGTAGTAATATTTATGTTATTTTTTAGAACCATTTTATATGTATATATATTTCCAGATGACACAAATAAAAAATTATATTAACGTTGTTAAGAAAAAATATTTTTAGTGTAAGTTAAAAACATAGAAGTATAAAATCAAAGAAGTCAGGTAAACTTCTGGACGCTAGAAATATCCATATAAATTACTGTTTTACTTTAAATATGTATGCACTAGCTCTGTCCCCTAAAAATGTCCATAACCAATGATAACTCTATAGCAATGAGCAGCCCTAGTGCCCAGATTGTGTTTTCCAAAAGCCATTCTCCACTAAAATGAATTAGGATTTCTTAGAGTAATGGCTAATTCCCGATGTAAAGCAGGAAATAAACATGATGAGCTTAGAAATGTCTTGTGCCAGAAAACAAGAGTGTGATCAAAGACAGATGAGTTGAACCTGAAGGACAAAGAAGGCAACATAAAGATCTCTCATCATCCAAGAGCCAAAGATGGATCAACTTTAGCATCAAAAAGAATAATTTATTTAAATATATTGAATATGTAAAAACCTATAACTTCACAATGATATGAGAGAGGGGGGTGGGGGTAGATATGAAATATCTAGGGCACCAACTCTGTGCACTGAAAATTGAAAATTGTCAATGAAAGGGAAAAGTTAAGCATTTATTCTGACTTTCTCATGTACACTCTAAGTCACATAAGGCTATTTGATATGATGAATTTCTTCTTTACAGAAGAAAGGTGGCCAATAAATGTGTAAGGAATGGCAAAATCAGAAAATCACCATTTTGCAACACCTAATGAATCAATTCAGTTGTGAAGAGATCCTCAGCGGGATGAAAGATGGATGAGAAATTTGACAACGAAAACATCAGGGTTTCAGCACCTGAAAATGATCAGCCTCAGTATCTCTAAAAATGGGACAACTGTGCAACTGCTTATGATGGATTTTTGGAAGAAAAAAATGTTTTGAACCTGAACCTGAATCTAATCAAGGCTTTAGAGCTGATAGGAATGTTCACATGTATAAACAGAATGAAGGGCAGGAGGGAGTGGGAGATGGCGCTGCTCTAGATTTTAAAACTCTTTGGTGTTAAGACAAGTAAATATGATGTGTGGACTCTTCGGATACTGACTTGAACAAAACAACTTTTGTAGATATTTTTGAGATATTTCATACCACAGCATCATTGTTAACTTTGTTTGGTATAATAAAGGCACTGTTTTATTTATTTATTTTTTATCTATTTTTGGCTGTGTGGGGTCTTCGCTGCTGCGTGCAGGATTTCTCTAGTTGCGTCGAGTGGGGGCTACTCTTCATTGTGTTGCGCGGGCTTCTCATTGCAGTGGCTTCTCTTGTTGCAGAGCACGGGCTCTAGGCGCGTGGGCTTCAGTAGTTGTGGCACGCGGGCTCAGTAGTTGTGGCTTGCGGGCTGTAGAGCACAGGCTCAGTAGTTGTGGCGCACGAGCTTACTTGCTCCATGGCAGGTGGGATCTTCCCGGACCAGGGCTCGAACCCGTGTCCCCTGCATTGTCAGGCAGATTCTTAACCACTGCGCCACCAGGGAAGCCCATAAAGGCATTGTCATAAAGAAAAATTTTATTTTTAAAAAATGCATGGGAAAATATATGAGTGAAAAGACATGACATCTAAGATTTGTTTCAAAATACTACAACAAAAGAAAAGAAAAAGGAAGAGAGACCAAGAAATAGATGAGGAAAATGAGGCAGAACTTTGATAAAATGTATAATCTGATTGATGTTCATGCTGTTTGTTATACTGTTCTCTGTGCTTTTGTGTGTGTTTGGAAAAGTTTGTAATAAATATATTTTTTGTAAAGATTGTTGCAGAGATGCAGCCTGGTATCTCAGAGAAACCATTAAGTTTGATATCAGACAGATGGGAATTCAAATCTAGCTCTACCATTTAATTTTTGGCTAAGAGAAAGTTATTTCCATCAGGCAATTTCTACTAACCTCCATTGCTTCATCTATAAAATAGGCAGTAGATTTTCTAAGAGGATAACTGAGAAATGGGGAAAAGACTCTCCTCTTAACAATGGTTCACTAACGAGGATTAGTCAGAAAGTTTCTGACTGCTCTCACCATGTCTAAATCACATTTTAATCTCAAAGGAGTTGCTAAGTCTTCCTTAACCTATGAAGGTTTTATAAAATATACCACTCCTGTGCATTGCTAGTCTAATTATCATTAACAAGAAACTCTCCTACTGATTATTTCTTAGAAATAGTGCTGTTATTAAGGCAGCTAGCATGATACCGTGATACGTTAACAAAATTATGGTGTGTAATTACTTCACCATATCAACAGTGGCTAAAGTGAATTGTAGCTGTTCAGTCATGTATGCCTACTGGTAAGAAGAGGCTGGAGAAGGACTAGAAAGGATTAACATAAAGGAAATGTGAATATTATAAGAAAGTTTTAGGGAAATGGAGACAAGGCATTGCTTGTTAAGAAACGTAATGATACTATACAAAATTATATATGGTAATTTCAAGCAGTATGTCCTACTGTGGGAAACAGACTAAGATGAAGTCAAGTAATACAGACAAATCATGTTTCTCAATTACAACTCTCTATGCAAAATATATGGGGTTATCGAACAAAAAGATTCTCTTAGGATATTAAATAATGCTTATTCCCAAGGATGAGAATTATTTATTCCCATTTCAAAAGAAGGCTTTAAGAGTCCGTTAGCAAAAAAAAAAAAAACATGGTAAAAGTGAAGGCTACAAAGGACGATTTAATGGCATCTTCTTAAGAAGAAAGGTAAATTTAAAAATCCAGAAGACTCTAGTAAAAATTGTTCTTTAGGGAATCAGAAATTGCAACATAAAATAAATGTATTGATTATGTTCTATTTGTTGGGGATTTTAGCTGGATGCTTGCAAAGGTTCAAAAATAAGGCACAGTCCAGTTTCTTAAGGAGCAGCAATTTATTAAAAGAGACTGAAAAACAGAAGATATTTAAAAACCCAGATATTTAAAATATAATGTGATTAGGATTTGGTACAAGGAGTTACAGAAAGGAGAACTAAGGAAGGAGCTTCTGATTGATCAGATGTGGGTACAGCAGAAATCACATCTGAGCTAAGCCTGGATGATGAGAGGGATTTCATCATGTAGAGAAGAGAATTTAGACTGAGGAAGAGGCATCCAAAAAGGCACAGGAGCTTGTGTTCAAGGGAAGGTGAGGGGTTTTTTGCACCCAAGCAAGGCAATGGACTACCACAGTCAAGAGAGAATGTTCTCCACTCTGAAGTTTTCCCGTGGCCCCTTGCACTCAGTCCCCACTCTTTGCAATCACAGCCCCGGGGGACAAGTGATCTGCTTTCTGTCTCTGCAGTTTTGCTGTTTCTAGAATTTCATATAAGTGGAATCATACTGCAGGTATGATTTATTGTGATTGACTTTTTAAACTTCACATACTATTATACTTTTAAGATGCATCATGTTGTTTTATACAGAATTTATTTTGTTCCTGTTCATTGCTGAATGGCATTCCAAAGTATAGATATACTACAATTTATTTATCTTTTTATCAGTTGCCAATCATTTGGGTTTTGGGCTACTATAAATAATGCTGCTATGAACATTCACAAATACACTTTTTTGTGGATACACATTTTTACTTGTGTTGGCTAAATACCGACCAATTAGAATTATGTCATAGTATCGTAACTCCATTTTCCAAAGTGGTTTTACCATTTTGCATTGTCCCCAACAATGCATGAGAGTTCCAGTTGCTCTATTATCTTTACCCAGACTTGGTGTTGTCGGGCCTTTTAACTTTAGCTGTTTTAATAGATGAATAATGGTATTTCATTGTAGCTTTAATTTGCATTTCTCTGATAATAAGTGATAAGAATCTTTTGATGTACGTAAAGGCCATTTGTACATCTTCTTTTGAGAAGTGTCGGTTGAAATCCCTTGCTCATCTTAATTGGCTCTTTTCTTTGGAGGGTCCTGCACTCTCTTCGGGGTTCGTAGTTGGCCAACTTCATTTCCTGGTTCTCCAGGGAAGAAAGACTGGGTTTTTCCAAGTGTGTCCTCTGGGGCTGCTATTCATGCCCTGACAGTTGAACTTAGTTTCATGCTAAGAGTTGGGGAGACAGGAGTTCACTTGTATCATTTCGTTCTCCATCTCTCCTCTTCCAAATGTGAATTTCCAACCAAAAGTCTGTTTGCTTCTCACACCCGACACCTTTGGATGCTGTTCTTTAGTGTTATGTCCAGGTTTTCTGCAGCAAGGGATCATTCAGAAGGGTTTTAGATTATTATTTGTGAAAATTTGATAGTGGACTTTCATTGTCATCCAGTCTAAAATATTTTCTAAATTTCTTTAATTGCAGATATTTGAGGTTTTTCTAGATATTTTATTGCAACTGATCTCTAGTTTAGGTCCACTGTAGTCAAGGAACAGACTGACTGATTTCAACAGTTTTTAATTTTTTTGACATTTATTTTACGGCTGTTGTGGTGAATGCTCATATGTGTGTGGACAAATGTGTATTCTGAGGTTGTGGAGAGTTCGGGTATTATAAATATCAACTCGGTCAAAGTGGTTGATAATGTCCTTCAGGTCATCTGTAACCTTACTCACATATTTTTTAAAATTTTTATCAGGGTATAGTTGATTTACAATGTTGTGTTAGTTTCAGGTGTACAGCTAAGTGAATCAGTTATACATATACATATATCCACTCTTTTTTAGATTCTTTTCCCATATAGACCATTAGAGTATTGAGTAGGGTTCCCTGTGCTATACAGTAGGTCCTTATTAGTTATCTATTTTATTTTGGTAGCGTGTATATGTCAATCCCAATCGTCCAATTTATCCCTCGCTTCCTCCTTACCCCGCAGTAACCATAAGTTTATTTTCTACATCTGTAACTCCATTTCTTTTGTAGATAAATTCATTTGTAGCCTTTTTTAGATTCCACATATAAGCGGTATCATATATTAGTCTTTCTCTGTCTGACTTACTTCACTCAGTATGACAATCTCCAGGTCCGTCCATGTTGCTGCAAATGGCATTATTTTGTCCTTTTTTATGGTTGTTTACTGACATTTTAAATTATTCTCCTTTGCCTTCAGAGAGCTGTTTGTATTTTGCTCAGAGTTTATAGTGGTGGTCTATGGAAGGGTTGATTTGGCAAGAGCTTTCTCAGTCATATGAAAGTGGATCTTGCCTCATTTATTTTTACATTCTCTTTTTAGTACCTTTCTACTTGCTGAAATATCAATTTTTAATCTAATCAGTGGTTTCTTTCTTAGCTTCTTCTAACGTTTCCCAAACTATGGTCTATGAAAGAATATTCTTAGGGATGTTGATGGTTGTTTTGTGAATGGAACAGAGATACAGAACATTTTAGGTACACGGATTTTGAGAAACACTATCTCCCATAGTCCCTTCTTGGAGATTCATGAGGCTCATTAGCATGTGAATTCTGAAAAATATGTTAAATAGTGTTTAAATCACCGGTGTCCTACTCCTTTGAATATTGGACCTTTTCTTCACATCATAGTTATAACATGCTATGTGGCAAAGTTAATGAGCCCCTCACTTCTTTTCATGACAATACATTTTCCATACAGCATTTCTCTGAGTTCTTGCCTACATTTTTTCCTCTCTGAACTTAACAGAAGGTGTGTTGAATCTACGTAAACCGTTACCCATGATTAGACACATACCTTTAACATAAAGCCGAATTATAAGGAGACTTTATATTTCAAAGACACATCTTACAATGGTATCTCTTACTATCTGGAGCTTATAAGTAGTCAGTTTTTTCAACATTGCAAGGCCCCAGATTTCTGGCATTTTTCTCTCCCTTTTTCATCCCTCTTGCAAACTGGCCTGTTCTTTCTAGAGCTCATCTCTTTCTCGTGATACCTTGCCAAAGACTGCTAATAGCAACCAAAACCCACGATTAGTGTTTATTTTCCAGTCTTTTCCCCTTGATCACAAATATCTTAGGTAATCTAAAGATAAGCCTCCCAAATATGTTATAATGCTTCATCGCCTTTCCAACAGGCCATATCATTTTCTTTACCACCCACCATACAGTAGTAAGCCAATGCCAGATATTTTAGGGTTTTGTACAACTCCATGTTTAGCACCAATTCACATGTTATTTTATGGCTCTTTTTTATATTCTCAAATTATACCCATCTGTAGAGCTACATACGGTTTTCTCATACATCCTCAGCATATGGTCAATTTTGTTCTGTAGGATTTTCAAACTCTAACATATGGAAAAGTTTTTTATATCCATACTCGAATGTCTATTAGGCTAATCTTCTACTATGTCTAATAGGTTTTTATTTTACTTGTAGATTTTCTAGATAATAATTTAACTTACAAAAAAAATTACTTGTGTTTTCACTCTCATTATATTGACCAATATCTCTATGCCGATGTTAAAAGATATTGTGACAGTAACATCCACATTTTATTCTTGATTTTTGTACCTCCAAGGTTTCATCTTTAAATATGAGGTTGACTGTTGGATTTATATAATTATTGGGTTGGCTAAAAAGTACGTTCTGGTTTTTCTGTAACATCTTAAATATTTGGCCAACCCAATAGTATTTATAATACTAGGATGTGATCTTCAAAATATATCAAGAATGGATTTGAATACTCTCAAAGGCCCATTTACAGCTGAGCTTAATTAGATAATTAATTTATTTATTAAATATTTGTTGCCACTTATTTTGCTATAACACTGGGCCTGCAATGGTGAATAAGAGCAATACAGTTCCTGCCTCTATTGATTTTCCGGTCAGAAATGAAAATTATGTTTACCACTTTGTGTTTCACCTTAATATTACATCAATCTTATATTACTGGCAGAAACAGTACTTTTTAATTAAGAATATTCTTCTTAAATGATTAATTTCTGTTATTTTAAAGTATTTTTCATCTATACCAATATGTAAAGTAGACTTAGATTTACGTTATTTTTTCAAAACAGTATTGTGTTGCGGCTATGCTAGTTTACTAAAGCAGTGAAGCATTTTCCTTCATTTCCATTTTCTGGAAGAGTTCTGAATATAGTATATGTATTTCCTTGATGGGTTGAAAGAAATTGTCCTTAAAACCATCTGTAAGCAGTTTTTTTAAAGTTCCAAAATCTTTTGTTTATATTTCTTTGTTATTTTCTAATTTATAGTGTTTCCTTATTCTAGAGTCACTTGAAAAATGTATAGTTTAAAGATAATTATCACTGTAGAACTTTTAGCTCTTTTTTAATCCTGCCATTTTAACCTAGTGCACATGTTATTTGCATTGTTTTGACTCTTTTTATAACTATAGTCATTTTAAGCATAATTGCGTCAAAAATAATATATTTTCTTTGAGAAATATTTAGCACTATCCACTCATTATTTAAATTTCATGTAATAAAATGGTTTTTATACCTTAAAAAAAATCTTAGGTTTGATCTTCTTTGCCTGTCTTCCATATTAATCATCTGGTCTATCATTATTTTTATTTCCTTGTACATCTTCTCAGGACTCTGGAATTATATGTATTTAATTATCTGCTCTTTCTTCAAGTCTCTATTCACGAATCCATAAGCTCCTTGATGATAAGGTGTGTATACCTATTTCAAATGACTGTCAAAGTTTCTTTCACATAGTAGCCCCCCAAAAGCAGTGATACAAATATGAATTTGTATATTCATTGAGTGAATATGAGCCTAATTAATATTGCAGATAATTCTCAAAAAAAAAAAAAGAGAGAGAAGGGGAAGGAAAAGGATTAGCATAAGCTGTGGTAGACACTAATGTCATTTCCTAACAATATAGTATTCAAGTTTATTTAAACAAAATATAAGCAGTATTTGGATAGGTAGGTAAAGAAAGGAATTAACTATTTCAATATAACAACTGCAATTGTATGGTTTTAGGTCCTGTTAAAAGTAAGACACAGATAGAAATCCCCTGAGATAGCTTCTTTCAAGATTCACTGAAATAAACATGATGAAGAAAAAGAAGATAATGCTCACCAGGTTATCCTAGGACAGCTAGTTAATCTATGAAAAGAGTCTTTGAGCAATTTCCCTTAGCTGATACAGCTGCTGTAAAATAAACATTTTGTTCAATATAGGCTCTATTGCTAGAAAAAGAGGAAACCTTCATCCCTCCTCAGGCCTCAAAATAATGAGAAGTTTCTGTTTCTTCTTTCATCCCTTCCCACTCCAACACTCACTTCCTGTGCCCATAAAACAAAGTCAAGGATTTGATCAACCAGAAAACTTGGCAGTGATCTTTCTAATACCTGAGTGCTCTTTGAGGCACAGAAACTACCATCAATCCAGGCCCTAACTCTCCAGTCATCTCCTCACTGATACAAACATTAACCTTATTAACCCTTATTCCAAGTTTGTCAGTTGACCGATTAACGCCCTTTACAGTGTTTTTCTCCAGCACGGCATCCAGGCTAAGGGCAGGTACTGTGTTTACTTCCATATATCTTTCACTTCCTTTCATCTGAAACATTGTCACAGCTTCTCTTTGTCTTTTATGACATTGACCATTTTTAAGACCACAGCCCCACCTTCCTCCCACTTCTTTTAATAGAATGTTCCTCACTATGGGTTTTTCTGAGGTTTTTTCACGATTGGCTTCCAATCACATATTTTCAGTCAGGGGTGGGGAGGTCCCCACTGAGCAATGCATCTGGAGGTAGAGAAGACAGGTTTACCTGAGTTTTGCCACTGTCTAAAGCAGGGCAATATTGTTCAGCATCTGATAACATTTTCCTCATTGCTCAACACTCTGTCAACATCTAATGCCACACATTTTAGTGTTTTGTGGTGGTCATTGCTGTCATGGTAACACCTGACCTCTAGGTACCAATTCTTTATTTGTCAGTTTCCGTTACATTATACCATCTAATAAATAACCCACAAGTTTCCATGGCTTAACAACAGCAAAAGATGATTTCTCCTTCATGTTCAATGTCAGCTGTTGGGAAAGCTCCAGCTTTCTTCCAATATATCTTCATTCTGAGACTGAAGGTGAAGGAGCAATTCCTACATGGGATGTGCCACTCTTGGAGCAGAGGGAAAGAAGCAATGGTAAAGCCGCTGGGCTCTCAGTCCCTCTCTTGGAAGTACCACATGTTGGTTCTTCTGTTGTTTTATTGGATGAAGCAAATCACATGGCCAAGTATGACATCCATGGGATGGGTCACGGAAAGGACCAGAAAACACTTGAGGACAATAATACAATCAACCTGAATAATAGTCTGAACCAGGATAGAAAATGGGAGTGTTGGGGGGGAAGCAGTACGTGGAGGCTGGTGGTCTGGTGATAGATGGATTCAGTTTGGGGCACATAGAATCCTGGGAATTTTCAGTTTTTCATGGATTTCCTTCTCTCATGGAAGGACTTGTTTCACACCTGATAGTTCTCTAAATTGAGAATGTCTGGTTGCCTGAAACAGGAAAGCGACTCAGAGAATAAAATCAAACTCCTTACAACGGCCTATATTATGCTGCCTCGTCTGTCTTCGAATGATTTTTTTCAAATTTAATTTTATTTTATTGTGGTAAGAACGCTTAACATGAAATCTACTCTCCTAACAAATTTTTTAAGTGTACAGTACAGTTTTGTTAACTGTAGGGACATTGTTGTACAGAAGATCTCCTGAACTTATTCATCTTATTTAAATAAAACTTTATGCCCTTTGACTGGCAATTCCCCACTTCCCCTTCTTGTGCAAACTCCCACAATAGCCATCCCACTCTTTGCTTTTAAGAATTTGCCCTATTTTTAATACCTCTTAAGTGGAATCATGCCTTATTTTCCCTCTGTTACTGGCTTATTTCATTTGGTATAATGTTCTTCAGGTTTATCCACTTTATAACATATTGCAGAATTTCCTTCTTTTTTGAGGATGAAAAATATTCCACTGTATGTATATACCACATTTTCTTTATCCATTCATCCATCTATGGATATTTCATTTGTTTCCACATCCTGACTGTTATGACTGGTGCTGTGATGAACGTGGGAGTGCTACTATCTCTTCAAGATCCTTCTTTCCATTCTTTCAGATAAATACCCAGAAGCGGGATCACTGAATCATATGGTAGTTCTGTTTTTAATGTTTTGAGGATACTCCATGCTGTTTTCCATAGCAGTATACCATTCTGCATTCCCACCAACAATGTACAAGGGTTCCAATTTCTCCACTTTCTTGCTAACACTTGTGTTCTCTTGCTTTTTTGATAGTAGCCATCCTGACAGGTATAAGGTGACATCTCATTGTGGTTTTGATTTGCATTTCCCTGGTGATTATAACACTGACCATCTTTTCATATACGTCTTGGCCATTTGTAGGTCTTCTTGGGAGAAATGTCTATTCCAGTCCTTGACCCATTTTTTAAAAGGTTTACTAGATTTGTTTGCTGTTGAGTTGTAGGAGTTTCTTATTTATTTTGGATATTAATCTTTTATTGGATATAGTGGTTGCAAATATTTTCTCCCATTCTGTAGGTTGCCTTTTCACTCTATCGACTGTTTCCTTTGCTCCATCAAACTAGAAAAGCAGAAGATTTTTTAATTTGATGGAGTCCCACTTGTCCAGGTTTTCTTTCAGGAGTTTAACAGTTTCTTATGTTTGAGTTAATATGTGTATATGGTATAAGATAAGAGTCTAATTTCATTCTTTTGCATGTAGATATCCAATTTTCCCAACACCATTTATTAAAGAGACTACTTTCCCCCATGTGTAGTCTTGGCACTCTTATCAAAGATCAATGCATGGATTAATTTCTAAACTTTCTACCTTGTTCTTCAGTTTTACATGTCTGTCTGTACCATACTGTTTCAATTTCTGTAGCTTTATATTTTGAAACCAGGACATATGATGCCTCCAGCTTTGTTTTCTTTCTTAAGATGGATTTAGCTGTTTGGAGTCTTTTGTTGTTCCTCGTGAATATTAGAATTATTTTCTTTCTATTTCTTTAAAAAATGCTATTGAGATTTTTGATAAGAATTGCATTGAACTTATAGATCTCTTTGGCTAGTATGGACATGTTAACAATCAGTTTTCCATTCAGTTAACACAGGATTGTCTGGTGAGTCGTGTACTACTCTTCATCTCACACACTTTGTTCAATTGACACATCATTCTTCTTCATTCTTCTAGATCCACAAACAAACCAAGCCCCTTCCTCACTCTATGCCCACACTGCTGTTCACGCCCCCTGGAATTCTCTCTGCTTGTTCTTTCCAAAGGCTCTCACCTTCCAAACCTCAGGTCTCAACATAAAAATCATTTCATTTAGATGCCTTTCCTAACTGTGCTTTCTAAAAGAGTCCTCCCTACATGGCTGGTTTTTGTGGGTTTTTGTTTTTTGTTTTTCTATCGCAGGATTCTTTTTATAATCATCCCGGTCTTCCCCGTAGTCTGAAATGATTTTAATTACTTATTGCGGTATTTTCTTATTGCTCGTTTCCTACACTAAAATACAGCATCTTTCTAGGAAAGAACCTTCCCTCTTTGGGTCCGATTTATTTCCAAATCCTTGGCATAATGCCTAGCATACGGTAATTAATATTTTTCTATCAATGCTGTTAAGTGGTTTTATTATAAAGATAGCATGGTAAACTTGTTGGTGGCACGTTGGCAATAAAAAGATGCGCTGAAATATGCTATTATCTCTTTTTCCTATAAACAATTACGTAGAGGCATCTCTTAGGTTAATAAATATGAGACAAGTGAGTAATTTGACTCTTGAGTTTGCTATAACTGGTATTTGTGGATCCATTAAGTTTGTCTCTCCCAATGTTTTCCTTTCAGTTAAGGAAGAAATTGGGTCAATGTGCTCATGGGCTAAAGAGGGCTCTGGAAGTAAAAGCACCAACATACCTGCCCCTTCCCTTTTGAGATCTAAAAGGTATTAACACCTCTCTTTTGCACTGAGAAGGTCTTAATCAAAGCCTCCCAAAGAGAAGGAGAGAGGCTGCGGACTGGTTGTCAAAGATCAACACCCAGGTCTTGATATTAAGGAAAAAGTTCTTCCTACAGCAGAGAGGGTGGGCTAGGCCATATGATCTTCTTACCCAACTGCCCCACTGAGGGTTTACGAGTATAAACTGAAGAGTTTGTTTCATTTGTTCTCCTGCGAGCCTTTGGGTTCATCTGTGTGGGCGTTTAGACTCAGATTTGTTAGGCTGTCACTTCAGCTGCTGCCATGAGAATATCTCACAGCTTGGGCTCCACCTCCTACACCTATGGCGGCACCATTGACCCAAAGGCTGCCACGTGAGTGGAGTTTTCTTGGAATCACCCTTGCCGGTTCTGGTCCAACTACAGCTAACCTTTCCTGTCCCCCACCCTCTACCAATTCTTCTCATTTCCCTCTTTCCTTCTCCCTGGCAGTGTCTATGGGACCCAAGCCTGGATAATCAGAGACATCTGTTGACCTGGACACAGAGGTTGGGATGGGCTGGACACAGGGCCCAAGAAGACAATGAGGGTCCTTCCAGATCATCTCCAACACAGGAATCAGAAGGGATACTTTCATCCCCCAGCATCATATGTCATAGGAAAAATGCAGGGCGGAGCTGGCTTTGCTCGTCACCTGCAGAAAAGAATGAAAACAACACACAAAAAATCCAAATAGAGAGACCAGGATGAAGCGACCTGAGCTCCAGATTTTCTCTCTGCCTGAAGTCAAAGGGAACCCTAGAGTTTTCCTTTATAAGAACCAGCCACTCTCTGGTCTGCCTAAGCTAGAGTGAGTTCAGTTTCGTAATGTGCAGCTCAAAGAGTCCTGATCAATATAGATTAAAAATATACAGAAGAAAAAAATGTTTTCTTCCAACTGAACAGAATGAATATGACTAAACGCTAGCATTGGGGAAGACATTTTTGTCTACTTGCAAACAACATAAAAAAAAGAAAAAGAAAAGAAAGGAGAGAGAGAATATTTCTCACTAATCCTAAATAGGTACTAAGCTGCTAATGAGGCAGTTACAACAGCGTGAAAAATGAGTTCAAAACACCATTTCTTCTCTGTGATGAGCGTTTAGACCCATTACTTATGAAGGCAGGTTTTATCCTTTAAAATTAGCATGTAAAAGTAAACAAGGATTAATACTTGCTCCAGCGTTTTAATAATAAATAGACTGGATTTTATCTTTAATTTTCTAACAACATCTCTCTATTACCTTGAGTCTTGAATAAGACATAACTCTTGTCACCTCCGCTGAGCTGGCAACGTCACTGTCTTAGTCATTCAGGCTCTAATAACAAAGTAGCCTGTACTTGGCGGCTTGAACAACAAAACTTATTTCTCGAAATTCTGGAAGCTGGAAATCCAAGGTCAAGGTGCCGGCAGATTCAGTGTCTAGTGCTAACCTGCTTTCTGGTTCCTAAACCGCGGTCTTCTCGCTGTGTCTTCACGTGGCGGAAAGGGCAAAGGTGCTCTCTGGGGTCTCTTTTATAAGGACACTAATCCCATCCGTGAGTGTTTTGCCCTCATGTCCTTATCACTTCCCAGTGGCCCCACCTCCATGACTGGGGACTCAGAGTGGTTGCAACATACGAAATTTTAGGAGGTCACAAGCCTTCAATCCATAGCGATCCTGGTCCACATTGGGCCAGCTCCCAGAATCCAGCATTAAAGCACAAGCACCCGCTAACCCAGCTTATTCTGCGAGTAGCAAATATCACACTGCTTAACAAAGTTAAATATTATTGGTTGACAAGGACTCTTCTTTAATACCTTCCTCATTAACCGCCAATGCCAGGTATGTAAAAGGTGCTCAGAAAGTCACTGTTGACGCATTACTGATTGAAAAATGTTTTTAGCCATCAATCTCCAATCATGTGGGTGCCCACTCCAAAAGGAGGGGCAGGGACTTCCCTGGTGGTCCAGTGGTTAAGACTCTGCGTTTCCACTGCAGGGGGCACGGCTTCCATCCCTGGTCAGGGAACTAAGATTCCACATGCTGCGTGGTGCAACCAACCAAAAAAAAAAACCACAAAGGGAGGGGTGGTGTGGAAGAGGGTTTGGTAAAGGAACAATGTAAAGGAATCTTGGTTAAAGGAAACCAAACCACAAGATGGGGAAACATCCAATCTGTTACTACTCCTAGGCATGCAGGTACACGGGAGGGAGAAGGTCCTGGAACCTGCAGAGATTGTAGCTATAAGAGAGGCTGCCTGACAGGGGTCGCAGGCTTCTGAGAGGGATTCAGCAAACCCACAACCCCGCAGTGAGGAAAAGGGACTCACTTCCTTGACCATTCTCTCCTCCCATCCCCTGGTCTTCTACCCCTGTTGGTGCTTCCATACCCCTAAAGTCAACTCCAGGACAGAGGGCCAAGGAGCCTGTCTGCTGTGGTCTAGAGTCACAGAGCACGTTAGAATAGGACAGAGCAGATTTGGAAAGAAAAATGGAAAAATTCAGCCCTCTTTTTCAAGTGCAAATTATTCTCTCCTTCAGTTTAAAGACATGAATTCTTGAGAGAATGGCAAACTTAATAGGAAAATATTTAAATTTTGATCCTACAAATACTACTTTGATGTTTCCAGCACGTGTATTACGCAAACATACTCCATTCATATATTTTGTTGCATTGTTTTCCTTCTTTGAATACATTGGAAGGTCAGTGGCTTGAAGATTAGTCTCTTTAAGTCCAAAGAAAACTTTCTGGGAGCAGGTATCATTTCAGGATGTGACATCTCCAGGAATATATTAGACAGGCTGAATAAGAACCCTCTCTTCACAAGAAACCAGCCCTTTGCTGGCTATTTAAACACACGATACCCTCAAGGTACTGGGAAAGAAAAAGCCACTCTTGCCAGATTTGAGACCAAGGGTTTCCAACCTTCTGACAACACCATTCTCTGACACTAGCAGTTGGTCAGCATTTTTACACACACACACGCACATAAATCATTATGTACAAATTATAACCACGCTGATCAGGAGAATAGATTCCATTATTTAGCAGGAAGATAAGAGGCTGGTAAGAGCTCTGAAGGGAGAAATTGAAAAATTTTGAGTCAAACTCCCTTATCAGAAAACATCTGTATATTTTACAGATATCTTTAAACAAGGAGAAATAAACTTGCCCCTATGCTTTAAATCCTATCAACAATATGTGGGCTTCTTCCAGCCACTTCTGAGACAATATACAACTAATATTCAAGGCTGAGGGAATTGAATGTGTAGATCTTTTGAAGTAAATGAGGCCTATTTGGGATAATTTTTTAAATAAATATAGTCCTGCAGGCAGACAGTTAGGCAGTTTCGTGGCTGTGATAACACTGGGAATTGTTCCTCTTCTCAGCCAGTGTGGTGACCATCTGAGGAATAAGCTGTTTAACCACGCGGGCTTGGGGTTCCCAAACCTCCCTCCAATTAGACACAAACCGCCCCAAGATGCTCTCACCCCGTGTGGTTGCGGGGACTTGGTGTCACAGCTACCGTGGTGGGAGAGTGATGGTCTGAAGCCGGTCTTTCTGGACCCCAAGAGTCACCACACACCTGTTTCAGGAAAAATGTGGCACTTCACCCCCACAGCTCCTGATGAGAGATGACTGCTTTCCCTGTGATAATCAAAAAAGTTAAACTCACAACCTTCTAGATCGAGGTGTAAACATTATTCTTGCAAAATCTTTGAACTGACAAGATAAATCGAACGGCAAAGGGTCTGATAAAAGCAGAGATGGTCCGGGTCTGACATCACGATCCCTCCAGCTCCCCAGCTGCCCTCACCCTATGGGGCCCACTGACAAAAATGTAAATTAAATACATTTTTTAAAAGAAAGAAAAGAAAAGGCCTATATAAATAGATAAATAAGTAAATAAAAACAGGGCCAGACAAGGCAGGGGAGGTGGGGAGGGAGGAGACAAAAGAAGGAGGAAGCAACAAGGTCATTCAAGGAGAAAATGAGCTGTCAGGGGTCTCACAGCCCGTCTTAAGCCTCACCTGGAAGCTTTGAAAATTCTGATGGCTGAGCCCCAGGGGACCAACTAATCCACAAGTCTTTGGAAGTGGGCATTTGTCTGGGTATTTCGTTTACTCTTCCCTCGGTTGATTGTAATTTAGAGCAGACTTGAAGACCCTGCCTAGATGGTGACATCAGGCTTAACGTTTAATGTCTGTCTGTCTATATATCTATGTGTGTGTGTGTATATATATATATATATATATATATATATATATATATATATATATATATATATATATATATATATATATATATACACATATCTGTGTATGCATATATATGTGTACATATACATATATGAAATATGTTGGTATACCAACATATGTTGGCATATCATATCTTCTAGATTTCAAACGACTAAAAAGCATTGCTCACCTGTGATTAATATTGGTAATGCTTTGTCAGGATTTTGTTAATAATGTTACAATTTTACATTCTGTATTTTGGGGGGTTTCAATTTTAAGAAACCAGATGCCTAATCATCCTTATTAATGAAAAAGCAAGACATGACCTAGGCCATCACACATTGTCCAACAAAAATATCACTTTAGTATGACTTGGTGCCAACTCTGCATCAAGAGGAAAAAAGTTTAGGACCACTTCAAAAAAGCAAGAATAAATAGATGGACGCATGGATAGATAGATAGATAAAATAAAACAAAGCATCTATGCATATGTAATTTTTTTTTCCCTAAAAACTGCTCTGTATTATTTTCTTCTGATGCTCAAACCACTTCTCACTGAAGTTTTGGTGACTTAAAAGCTAGGCCATAGTGTTGAGACTGAGTTCCCTGAAAATAGTAAAACTGATAGGTAGTAAAGAAACATAAGAAAAAACAAACAAGAAAAATGATCCCTGCAATATTGCAGGAGAACTCTCCTCCAGTAAGTAACCGAGGAGAGACCCTGGAGTGTAGATTTCCATGTATCTTGCCTTGAGGGCATTTCCCTTTGAACACCAGACCCTCAATGCACCATGTGGGCTTGTAGGAACAGCCGCTGCCTGGAGCCCTGTAGGAAGAACCTCACTTCCTTGCTAATAACCAATTTTCTCCTCCCGCGAAAGGAATGGGCTTCAATGCAAACCTCCACGCATCTGCTGTCCTCCTTGGAGCTTGTAGAATCTCCCTGCAAGACACATCAGGGGCATCATACACCAGACCCTCAGGCACCTCTGCAGGTAACAGTCTCAGTATCACACGATCCGGGGTTTTCATAGCATCTGAGGGTGTAAAATTTTAAAATGTATTTTTTCTGGCTGGTAACGTTAATTCCTACTGTGCTCAGGGCTCACATAGAAACAGCCTAAGTGTTTCATTGCCCAGTTAAAGTCTGTCCCCATAGTTCACTTATTCTTCCTGCTGTATTTTTAAGGGCTTTTTCTTTTCTCTTGGAAATCCATGATTTTTTTTTCCCCCTTGAAGTCACCTAATGGAAGCAAAAAAGCCAATAGCATGGAGATCTCTTACAGCCTGCCCACATGTGGAAAGCCACTAGGTTCCGCCTTCACACAGTCAAAATTGGAACGAATGTCAAAAACTCACCTGCTCCTGGGGCTGTAAAATGCACTTTGTCCCAGAAGGACACTGACACCGTGTTTTCTCCAACCCTCCTGGAAAACTCTGCGTTTAAAGTGATATGCTTAATGACTGCAGGCAAGATATTACTGTCGTCAGAAGACAGGAGATTTGTTTATGACCCTGTGTCCTATTTTAAATTCCAAATCCAATATTTATCTTTACAGGATTCCTTAAGTGATGAATCCTTCAAGTCTGTCCTAAGAAGCAAGAGAAGAGGTCAAGCATTGATTGTAGTAAACATGCTTTGGAAATTAGAGGAAGTGATTATTGTACTGGACAAATTTGACTTTGGGTATGAACATTTAAAAAAAAAGCAGAATCTAAAACTAAATCAACACACTCCCATGATCCAAAGGTCATCAATATTCATAAATTCACATACACATTCTGCTACTTTTATCTAAGACAAGAAAAGATTATGTACTGGTGAACTAAGAAAAATTTTAATGAGGGATACACCAAAATATCGCCACAGTTTGCAAAAATTAAAGTTATTTTTATTTTCTCTTCTATGTGTTCTTAATATTTCACAATAAACACATTACTTTTATAATGATGCTAAATAAATATTAACGTATGTGCTTTATAGCTTAGAATTTAACCATATTTTACATGTTGATCTTTACACCACTGTGAAAGAATTATCTTCCTGATGAGGAAGTTAAGAACAGAGAAGCATCTAATTTCATTTATATATATATATTTTTTTTCTTTTAAGTCTCTTACTGAATTTGTTATAATATTGCTTCTGTTTTATGTTTTGGTTTTTTGGCCCCAAGGCATGTGGGATCTTAGCTCCCCGGCTAGGGATCGAACCCGCGCCCCCTGCGTTGGAAGGCGAAGTCTTAGCCACCGGACCACCAGGAAAGTCCTCATATATATTTTGAAGATTTGCATTTTCACCCAATTTCCAGAAGTAAAGGTTGGAAAGCTTGATAAATTTATTCTTCCTATATATTCAAGTCATAGACTGATGCTATTAAATTGCCCATAGATTTGAGATTAAAACTTTTCAAGATATAAAGAAATTATATAATGAAAAGATAATTGATATCAAAATTCAATTTTCTCTGAGTTATGAAGAATGAGTAAAAGGCAACAGCAATTAATGTTTTTTTTCTAATAATTTAACATATCTTCAGCTGTAAGATGAGAAAGGTAGGGATATTATAATGACATTCACTTGTTTTTTCCTCCAACTCTTGAAAGCTAAAACATTTGTGAAAAGTTATTGGGACTTATCAGTTATTAGACAGGACTTAGACTTATTTTTAAAAATGCCTCATTTTACAGGCAAGGAAACTGATTCTTAGAGAGACTAAATGTCATGCTCAAGGTCATTGAGATGGATTATAGATCTATAGACCAAAATTTAGCTTAGTGCTTTTTTACATTTACCCTTAATTATCATTCATATGATTGTTTTCCTACATGCCATGTGGTGTCTTTTTCTGGCTGCTTTCAATGTTTTCTCTTTATTTTGCTGAGCCTCCTAAATCTATAAAGTTATGTTTTTTAACAAATTTGGAAAAATTTTGGAAATTCTTATTCAAATCTTTGTTTCTGTCCCATTTTCTCTATCTTTTCATGCTGAGATCCTAATCACACTTATGTAAGACATTTTGGAATTCTTGCCCAGGCCTTAAGGCACTGCTCCCTTTTTTTATGTTTGTTTTCTACCTGTTCTTCAGTTTAGTCATTTCTATGAATCCATCCTCAGTTTCAGTAGCCTTCTTTCTCTCTTCTTAAATCTCCTCTGAATCACATTTGCTAAATTTTAAAAATTTCATATTTTCTGTTTTACAGTGCTAGGACTGTCATTTGACCTTTTTTTTTTTTATCATTTGCCTTCTTTTCTGAGAGTTCATATCTGTTATGTTGGTTGCAAGCATATTTTCAATAATTACAATAATTGAATTAAAAATCCTTCTCTGACAAATTCAGTATCTGTCTCATCGCCGAGTTGGGCTTCATTGATAACATTTTCTTCTGAGTTTGGATCATGTGTTACTGTTTCTTTGTAGATCAAGTAATTCTGGATTATCTGCTGAAGATTTTGAATGCTATATTGTGGAAATTCTGGATTCTGCCATATTCCTCCAGAAAGTGTTGGTTGTTTCACTCAGCTGAATGGGAACTTTGGACTGTGTGGTAGGTAGAAGCTGAAATATGCTGTTTGCTTTGGCTGCACTGCTTGAAATCTGCCCCATGCATGGGTAGCCCAAGGTTTAGAAGTTTACATGCAGAATTCTGAGCACCACATCTGTGATTTTCTCTTTCCAACGTTCCTCCCACCCTTCACTTTCCAGATATTGTGAGTCCTGTAAGCTTTGTTCTTGGGCTCTTTAAGACAGTAAGATTGAATGTGTTCATCTCAGTTTAGGCCAGCCTCACGTGGAAGGCTGGGGCTTACCCTGAGGCCAGATGTTGTGAAATTGGGGAAACTCAGTGCCCTTCAGTTTCAGCCTAGTTTTGGTTACTCCCCGATTTGTAATTGTTTTCTAAGGAAGAATTTGTTTGATAAGAACTACTCGACTATGACATGAAGTAGAACCATTTTAAAATTAACTTTCGTCTTCTGTTATTTTATATTTTAATCCTTGTGATAGTTGAGGTATATTGCTCAGTGGTTATAAACAGAATCAGGCTCCTTGGGTTCAAATATTAACTCTTTTGCTAACTGCGTGATCTCTTTGTTTCTCATTTACAAAATGCGAATAGTAATAATAGAACCAATCTCGTAGGATTGTCTGTGGGCACTAAATAAGCTACTATCTGCAAAGTGGTTAGGACGGTGACTGATACACATCATAGATATTTGAATGTTGGCTGTGGTTAATGTAATTAACATCCCTTTATTAAACTATAGATTACATAATCTCTACCTCTGGAACTCAGGCCACTAAGGTTCACAAAGATCTTTCACTGGCCATTTTTGTAATCAAATCTTGTACCATTCCCAATTTACAACCTCCCTTTGCAGGATTAAAGAAAACTTGTAAACACATAAATGTGCTTAGGGACACCTGCCTTGGGGCAATGACTGAATTTTGGCTACCTAGAAATGAATTGTTAAAATTTCTTCAAGTCCTCCCCCTCTGGCCAATTATGTTTTGTGGCTGGCTGACTAAGCTGTACTCTGAGGACATGTACACATGGAACCTTATTTATTTAGGGGAAGGAGCCATGTATTCTTTAATCAAAAGTGCAAGCTTACTTTCTTGCATCTGGCCACAGGACTTTCTGCCATCTTCTTTTTACTTCAGGAGTCAATGTTACAGCTACTTGAGAACTATTCGAAATTACTTAAAAATAGTTTAATAGTTTTAAAGCTTGCTTTTTCAACTCAAAAATAAATTTTAAGTCAATCAACTAATGAATCCCCTCTTTCTCTTTATTTGGACTACCTTCAACTGCCAATTTGCGGGAGAGTGGGGCGGAAGTTGCAGACATGTTAATAGAAAATCCTGACTGGAGAGGAGAGAGCTGGTCTGTCTTCTTTTGCATCTTCTGCAGCTGCCTGTAGGTACAGATCCAGAGCTTTTAAAATTTAGGAGTATTATGGAAATTATAGGACTTGTGAAGGGGTGCCTCAGGAAAAAAAAAGTTATAAACTTCACAAGACTCATGAATCACAGGCAAAATGTATTCAGAGTAGAAATGTCCATGATTTTTAGACATCATATCAACAGTGCTTCCTTTGCAGGGTGATTTTAGCCTGAAATCCATAGGATTGCTGAAACCAGGTTATGTCACCATCATTTTTCCTGCATTGTATTCCTCTAATTTGTGTTGTGCCTTTCACGCAAAGATCAAATGGGGTTTTTCAAAGGTAAAGAATGTTAACATGGTGTCATCTTATTAATATAAATTAATAATAATAATAATGTTCTATTACAAAGCATATATTTACAGGAAGGCATTAACAGCAATTTAACAGAAAGCATCAAGATTTAGCATGAAGCAATGCTTAGCAAAATATTATAAAAGTTACCAGTGCCTTTAGCTATAATATTTTATTCAGTTCCATAAATTTGAAAGATTTTTTTTTTCCATTAAGAACTGGAAAGTGAAGTTGAATCACTTTATCCCATTTCTATTGCTTTTCCTTTCCATATGTAAGAACTGACGAATGAAACTTTCCTACGTTGGTAACTGAATATTTATACCCAATATTTTTCACATTTTTTTCTTTCAAATAATTGTAGCTAAACTTCCCTTGAACTAAATTAAAAAGCATGATGCAAATTGTCTGTATATTGTGGTTGCAATTATGTAAAAATATGACTGCATATGAATAAAGGACTAGAAGGGAATATACAGAAATTACTTTAATTATATAAGTATGATGGAAATTACAGGAGTTTTCCCACACACATACCATTTAAATTTTATGTAATATTCTGTTATTGTTTTTACAATAATATATTTTTTAAGTTTCCCCACTGACAAATGCAAGGCTGTCAGCTGGAAAATATATTAGGTGATTTTTAAATTAAATCTGTTTTTTCTACTTTCAGAAGACCCTGCTCCTAGCTTCCCTATCCATTCCTCTTGCTGCGAATTCATTTAGTTTTTCATTCAACTGAAGTTTGTTGCACACCTAAAATATTCCAGGTCATCTGGATGCAGTGGTCACCATGAGGTGTCACATCAGTTGAGTTTCCCCTCAAATCTTCGCCCTCTGCTGACTCACAGGAAGTACACCAGGGATTCCATGTCTGATGATTATTCTAGCTTCTTCTCCATCTCGACCAGATCTTATACAATCTTTACATCAGGTTCACGTGATCAAAAGTAATCCGTAACCTCTATCTTCCCACCTTTGGCAAACCACACAGCACGGTCCGCTTTGCTCCCCCAAAACAATCTGCTTTTCAAGGTTGATGACATTTTCTCATTTCCCATCATTTGTCATTACAGCAGGACATTTAAGACAACTGATGCTTCTTTTTAAACTTCTTCTCCTCCATTCCTTCTGCGCCTCAAAAATCTACTTCTCGGGGCTTCCCTGGTGGCGCAGCGGTTGAGAATCTGCCTGCCAATGCAGGGGACACGGGTTCGAGCCCTGGTCTGGGAAGATCCCACATGCCGCGGAGCAACTGGGCCCGTGAGCCACAACTACTGAGCCTGCGCGTCTGGAGCCTGTGCTCCGCAACAAGAGAGGCCGCGACAGTGAGAGGCCCGCGCACCGCGATGAAGAGTGGCCCCCGCTTGCCGCAACTGGAGAAAGCCCTCGCACAGAAACGAAGACCCAGCACAGCCAAAAATAAATTTAATTAATTAATTAATTAAAAAAAAAAATCTACTTCTCTCTCATTTGAATGATCACCACTCTTATTTCTTTAGCCCCTCTTTTTCCTTTACTTATATCCTACTTTTGAATTCCCTGTTCCTCAAAATTCTTCATTTTTTGTCTCACTCTCTCCAACCTCTCTCAGTGCTTTCATCCCCTGGGATGACGCTTGCCATAATCATTCAATTACACAGCTGACCTTTGAACAACACAGGTTTGAACTGCATGTGTCCACTTGTATGCAGATTTTTTAATAACTATATTGGAGAAGTTTTTGGAGATTTGCGACTATTTGAAAACCTTGCAGATGAACCATGTAAGCCTAGAAATTTCAAAAAAATTAAGAAAATGTTAGGTATGTCTCAAATGCATAAAATATACATGGATATACATACAATATACAAAATATGGGTTGATTGTTTATGTTATCGGTAAGGCTTTCAATCAACAGTAGTTATTAGTAGTTAAGTTTTAGGGGCGTCAATAGTTATACGTGGATTTTCAACTGCGTAAGAAGTTAGTGTCCCTAATCCCACATTGTTCAAGAGTCAACTGTAATTTTAATAGCTAAATTTTGTTGAGAGCTCATTATATACCTGATTCTATACTAATAAGCGCAGACGTTGTTTCCGTGATTTCATTTGATCTTTAGAACAACCACGAAAAGTAGAAATTCTTACGGTCTTTTTCTTTTCTTAAGGAGAAAATTTCTGAGCTTTAAGGGATCAAGATATTCTCCTAGAAGGACACTGCTGTGAGTGGATAAAGCATGCTCCAGCCCCACCTGCATCTGAGTGCAGAGCCTCTGTTCTTTTTTTTTTTTTTACAATTGTATTATGATTTATTGCTAATTTTGGAGCATAAATATAGCTGTCTTATTTACCACCCTTTTGGGAATTACTTTTTTTTTTTTAACATCTTTATTGGAGTATAATTGCTTTACAATGGTGTGTTAGTTTCTGCTGTATAACAAAGTGAATCAGTTATACATATACATATGTTCCCATATCTCTTCCCTCTTGCGTCTCCCTCCCTCCCACCCTCCCTATCCCACCCCTCTAGGTGGTCACAAAGCACCGAGCTGATCTCCCTGTGCTATGCTGAGCCCCTGTTCTTAACTGCTGGGCTGTGCCCTTGCCTATTGCCCCTCTGTTTACTCCCAAATTGACCTGGCCTCTCTGGTCACCTCTCCCCCCATTCTTCCCATCTTATCCAAATATCTGCTAGCCCTTTCCATGAAAAGGACACACCAGGACCTCAAACAAAACATTTAGGAAGACAAATGCTCTTCCCCTAAACTATTTTCTCTGATTTCTCTACTTATTTCTATGCCAATGCTGTCATCCTTGTCATTCATGTTCAAAACACCAGTCTTTATCTCTGGTTTTTCTTCCTTTCTGTCACCCACATCCGCAAATTTACCAAGATTCAAGGGACACACACATACGCACCAAGAAACGCGCAAATACGTTCACACAGACATACAATAGCAAAAAGAAAAACAAAACAAACAAACAAACAAAAAACCTAGCAAAGGGTTTTTAAGATAAAGAATTAAGAAACCACACATAAGTACAGGTAAGAGCTATCTTTCATATCAATAAATGTAGTTGGAATAAAGTTAACAACTGAAAGAGAAAAACTTTCAAATCATATCAGAAAACAAAATCAAAGTGTGTGTGTGTGTGAAAGCTATATCCAAAATAAAATACCTTAGAAAGACTAAAAATAAAAGAGTACCAAAAAATATACCAGACAAATACAAATGAAAAGAAAGCAGGGATTATTTATTCAAGGCAAGGGCATGAGATAAAACAAAAAGCATACTTCACAATAAGAAAGTGGAGTTTGGGATTAGCAGATGCAAACTATTATGTACAGGATGGATAAACCACAAGATCCTACTGCAGAGCACAGGGAACTCTATTCAATATCCTGGGATAAATCATAATGGAAAAGAATATGAAAAAGAATATATATGTATATATATACGTATAATTGAATCACTTTGCTGTACGGCAGAAATGAACACAACATTGTAACTCAACTGTACTTCAATAAAATACATTTAAAAAAAAGAAAGTGTCTAATCCTTGATAATGATGATAAAGTGTATGACCTCTCCTGACTGTCCTCCGTCTCACCTGTGACTTCATGAGTGGGCAACTGGCTGAGATGTTTTAACTGCCCTCACTCCTGACTCCAGTCCCCCATCTCCAATGCAACATTACATAGTCAAGGCAGGAAATGTCCTGCAAAATGACCTCTCCCCTTAGAGGCACCACAACACAATGGCTGTGATTAAGGCTCTCAAGTCAGATGCTTGAGTTCAAATCCAAGCTTCATCTTTAACCATCTCTGTAACCTTGAGCAAGTTACTTAACCTCCCTGGGTCTTGGTTTCCTCACGGGTTAACTCTGGCTGGTAGTTGTACTAACTCACAAGGAGCTGATAAAAATTAAATCAATTAGTATTTCTTAAGGGCTTAAGAAAATAGTACCATATAGACACGGAGCAGGCTACACATATTTGATATTATTAAATAAATATGTATACTTCTCTGGCTAAACAACTTCTGTGGTTAATTTTTGACTATGGAATAAAATACTATTTCATCAAAACTGAAACTGAAGTTCTTTATTTTTCAGAATGCAATCAGTCTTTCCAGCATTGTATCCCAAGACTCCAAAGGCTACTAAATCACTCACCTCACCCAGGGGACCTCATCACGTCTTTCTTCCATGCGATAGGTTCCATGCTGTCCTTCAGGCTGAAATGCCAGCCGTGGTCTCTGCCCACACATCCTTCAAGCCCCAATTCAAGCGCCACTTCTCTCTGAAATCCACTCTCTGATCATCCCCGTCCGAGACCATCTATGTCCTTGTAAATCTTATCCCTCCTCGTTATCATCCTATGGGACTGAAGGATTAAGTGACAAGAATGTCACATTTTGGTCACATTTTATTTTCCCTAAATTTTAAAGTCAGTGAGTAAGGCGGGATGTGCTCTTTATTGCTTTGTAAATTCATTGTGTCTGATACATGCTTTTAAAGTACTTGGTGTTCAGAAGTACAGTTTGAATCAATGAAGGAAAATATTTTCACGTTGACTAAAACAGAAAATGCACACTTTTATGCCAAATAAGTTTCTAAGCACCAAATAACGAAGCTCAATTTAACTGTCAAGGGTCCTCATTTGTTATTTAGTGTTGTTAGGCTCAGATTTCCCTTTCCTTTTTGTCAAAGACCACGAAGAGAGCGTCTTTTTGCTTTATAGGATAGCAGAGTGAAAGGGTACAGGAAAGAAGTCTGAAAAACATAGTTTGAATCCTGTCTTTACCACTGGCAGCTCGCTGAACCTGAGTGTTACATAACTTCACCCACTCTGTTTCTTCATGTGTAAAATAAGGTAATATCATCTACCATGCAAGATTATTGTCAAGATGACATAAGACTTCTATAACATGTTTGGTGCATTGAAGGAATCTAATAAAAGAGAGATAAAGATAGTTGTAATAATAATATTTTTCTTATAGGCTCAGTTGTATCCCTTTTTTATTTTCACTTTATTGTGTTTGGATTTTTACATTACCAAAGGCATGGTTTATCATCTTTATATTGACAGTAAAATTATAGGGCTAACACTGTGCTTACGTTCACTTCAGACTCCTTATATATAAAATCATCCCTTAAAAGTAGATCACAGGGTCTTCCCTGGTGGCGCAGTGGTTGAGAATCTGCCTGCCAATGCAGGGGACACGGGTTCGAGCCCTGGTCTGGGAGGATCCCACATGCCGCGGAGCAACTGGGCCCGTGAGACACAACTACTGAGCCTGCGTGTCTGGAGCCTGTGCTCCGCAACAAGAGAGGCCACGATAGTGAGAGGCCCGTGCACCGTGATGAAGAGCGGCCCCCGCTCGCCGCAACTAGAGAAAGCCCTCACACAGAAACTAAGACCCAACACAGCCAAAAATAAATAAATTAATTAATTAATTAAAAAAAAAAAGTAGATCACATTTGGGGAGTTGTCACATAGACCACTCATCTTCCTAACGGTCTAGAGCATCACGTACTAAAAAACTATTTTTTTCTCCAGCTAATAATATTCTTCTCCTGTAAATATCCTAAATATTCTGTAGGATCATCTACCTAACCTCAGCTACTGTTAATAAGATCAGTAGCTGATGACACAGAGAGCTTCTAAGACAATACGTGTGTCTGTTACCCATGATTATTGTACGATGTTTCTCTAATACTTTGTAGCTCATTAATCAGTGGGACAACTTTTAAGATGCTCCCTTTTTCCCCTTTCACAGCATCCCCTTTCCTATCTCTGTCTCGTTATGCTTAGTTTCTTTCCGTCTATCCACTCCCTTCTCTACTTTCATTCAAAATGGTGGCCATGATCAACTAATCTGACCTCTTACTAGAACTTCCAACATCTACTTAGGGCCACTTTTATGAAAAGTGGTTTGTCTCAAACGCTTCCAGTGTTAACCAAAAGCAGTTTAAATTATTCCGTGGGAAGCCAGCGATGACTAATTGGCAGAGTCAGTGTATCTATTGAGAGATTGCGTCCTTTAGTCCTTTGGTGTTCTCACCTCCATTCAGGTTCCGCGGAGGCAAGGATGTAGGATGGGAAGACTAGGGGCTTTGGACTCAAGCAGACCTGGGGCAAAATTAAGCTCTGCTCTGTGCTTGCTTGATCTCTTTAGCCTTCCCTATTGGGTGTCTGTGTAATGAAGCTATTCATCTGGAAAACGGGGATGAAGGTGTGAATCCCAACCAGGGGACCCCGTCACGGAGGGTGTTAGAAGCACTAGGTTGTGTTAGGCAGCACAGGACGGAGATAAACTGCAATAATCTAGCCTGGAAAACAAATCACCTTTAATAATTTCGTTTCCATGGGAAAACCCATTTTGAGTTTTAACAACTAATTTAGGAGTATGTGTTGGCAACACAAAATGTCAGATGCTGGAGAGTAGTAGGGCCTAACTGATGAGTTATTTGCAAATAATATACGGGACACAGGATAAACTGTTAACTTTCCAATCGTTTTGCATAATTTTAAGAATAATTTTAGTATTCGAAGCAGGTGTAGGAATAACGTTGGTTATTAAAGTAAAAAAAGATTAATTTTTCACTTAGCTTTCCCCAAGGAAAATAAGAGAGCTGCTCTTGGTAAGCGTTGACAAATGGGCCTATGGACTCCAGAGTGTGGAGATACATTAAATTACTCAGGGATTATCCTTTAGCAGAAAAAAAACTGTGAGATGTTGGTTTTTCACACCCAAAAGACTGGGGAGGCATTTTTTAATAGTAGAAGACACCTTCATCAAATGACTTTTCACAGAAATTTTTATTACGCTGTAGAACTTGACATTTACATTCACAGGCTAAAGAAATCAAGAGATATTTATACTCACCCATTGATGTAAAGGCAAGTCAGCAAACTGACTGAAATAAGGACAAAAGACATATTTTGTCATATGCAAAAGAAAACTACAAAGGAGTTAAATGTGGCATGCTTGGTAAACTGCATTCATCCTTGAATTAAACAGAATACTTACTGAGCACCTACTATGTGTCAGGCACTGCACTGGGTACCCAGAATTCCTGTGAACAAGACAGACAAGTTCTCTATCTTCACGGAGCTTCTAGCCCAGTGGGAAAGGCAGGTAAATAAGCATACAACTGACTTACAGCGTTTAAATTCTATTCAGAGAAGTGACTTAATTCTGCCACCACAAGAAAGGGCCATCAACCCAGGAATCAGAAGATTAGTAAGGGTAGAGGTGGTAAACCACTGAATGCCCACATGTGTGCTGATGCATCAAAGACTAGAGAAGGCTTCCATCCAAACTCGGGAGTAGAAATAGTTTGTTTCCAAGTCCCTGCCATCCCTAAGTCCTTCCTTTCCTCCTTGCCCAGCTCAGGGCAGGCATTACTGTACTGTATTCACGCTCCACCTGCAAATGTTCATCAAAGCTTCACCTTAAAGCCTTTCTACCTAGTAATGTACAAATGAGCATTTATGGTAGAGTTACTAATTCCTCAGGGTGGTGTAACTAACAGGATATCAACAAGATTCAGCTTCCTGTCACTAAACACTATTTTCTAAAATAAAAGAAAAAAATACACTCAGATAAAACTACAGGTGTGAAAAGTCCCATTTCTTGGCCAACTAGCATAGTCCTAAGTAGAAAATGTGTGGCTGGGCACAGTGCATTTCTTAAGTACAAGCAACAGGTGACCTCAGAAGTAGGAAACCTGTCCCATCTTGAACAGTCCTTGCATGGTCAGCTTCTCCATCCGCCAGCTTTTACCCCCTTCCCACACCTTTTCTTCAATGTCCTACTTCCCCTGGGAATTCATGCAGGGCAGAGACTCACCTGGACCCTATCTGTGGGTAAATTCCCATCCCTCATCCCAGAAAAGGTGAGCCACTCAACAACACAAGGTCCAAATCCTCCCAGCGCCCGTGCCAATACTTGATTTTGACTTAATGCTTAAGATGATGGTGTGCTCTCATTAAGGGAAGCGATCGAATTATACTTTAACTTGCTCTAAACCCATGCCTATTTTTTGGTGGCAGAATCATTATAAAACTCTAAATTTTGGTAAAACTAATCAGCATGGCTCACAGTGGCCTAGAGTGGCAATTATTGTAATCTCACTGCCTTGGAGAAAGTTTGTACTATTTGGTTTGACCTAAACATACAGTTGGATGAGTGACTTTTAAAATACTTAATCACATGGGCAAGACCAACTACAATGGTAACCAGCTATCGGAAATGTCCAAATTATAGACCAGGAGCCTCAGTGTAGGCACAGATACGGTGCAGCTCAACAGAGTAACAGAAACTGTTATCCCTAAAAATATTTAATCTCCAGAATGTTGTGTGTCGTTAACAAGATTGATGCCTGCTCTTGGGGACCCTACATGCAAAGGCAGTGAAATGAACAAATCCATATGTTACACATTCATTAAAACCAGGCAGTGTCTTACAATTACAAATTAAATTGGTACATCTGGAAAAAAGGAATACTGAGATTTACAGGTTTTTGTGATTTTTTTTCCTTATCATAAAATAATGGAAATTGTGGTCCTGATTTGTATTTGATTAAAGGAATCATTTCATTGTTCTAATTGGAAAGGTATGTGAAACTTTTGGAGTACAGACATAGGGATCGGCTTTGCGGATGGTGTCTGTTAATTTGGCATTGTTAACAGTCTGCTTTTTCCCCAGTGTACATATTTTTAGTTAGTCAGAAAGTATTTAGTGGAGCAGTTTTTCTTTAATTTCCACTTTTTTCTTTTCCAGAGGGCTTTTTTACTTAAAACGTGTTGAGAATTTTTATTGCTTTTATGTCCGTCTGAATTTTCTCTAGTGACACAGTTTTTATGTGCGATTGGGGTAAAGACATTTCAAAATCCCCCTAGAATAGTTCAGTTTGGAAAACATCCTATAGACATGATTTGCTGGAGGCAAGCTCACGTTACCGATTAAAAGTCTATGCCAAGACAATAGAAAAAAAGAAATCATAGTTTCTTCAAATCAAAAGAGAAAGCTACTTTTTTAAATCTTTTTTCCCTGAGCCTGAAAGGCCTATTTCGAACTTTGTTTGAAAGGAAAACACACCATCACAAGCCTGGTAAGATATCACTCTCCAGCCGTTTGTTAAAGCCTCCATTTGCTCAGCTGTCCTAAGTACCAGGAGGCACTGATGGTCCAGGAAAATGAGGGATGAAACAAACCAAAACAACCACATCGCCCAAGTGGACATGGAATAAACTCACTGGTTGGAAAATCTTTCCTATCACCTGCCTTCTGGAGCTAATTTCCTGCTTGTTTATAAACAAACGTAGAGAATGCAAAATCCAGTGCTGTCAAAAATAAACAAATGCATTCAGGAACTCTCTAGTAATTGCTAAGTCACAAAAAGTTTTATTAGTTGCTAAAGCTGCTTTGCATTATATTACCATTTATTTCAGATTAGTCACTGAAGAAGCAAGGCAGTGGTTCATACCCAACTTGCCTTTCCTAAAGGGCATTAAAGAGTCATTTACTTGGCTTGCATTCCAACCAAACACAGTTCAATATAAGCTTTTTATTTGCAAACTGAAGTATATCTTTCTACTTTTTTTGTATTGTTTACAGAGGCTAACATTTTAAATGTTCCTTTAAAAAGTACTCATCTTTCTGTGTTTCCTACTGATATGGAAGATTCTGTTCATAAAAGGTCCATGTAATGGCAGGTAAATCGTAAATCAGAAATCTGCAGAAGTTCATACAGAAATATCTTTCCAAAAGAAATACTTAATTTTACCTTTGGCGTTCCCAGCTTAGGTAGAATAAAAGGTAAAACAGGGCTTCCCTGGTGGCGCAGTGGTTGGGAGTCTGCCTGCCAATGCAGGGCACACGGGTTCGAGCCCTGGTCTGGGAAGATGCCACATGCCGCGGAGCAACTGGGCCCGTGAGCCTCAATTACTGAGCCTGCGCGTCTGGAGCCTGTGCTCCGCAACAAGAGAGGCCGCGATAATGAGAGGCCCACGCACCGCGATGAAGAGTGGCCCCCACTTGCCACAACTGGAGAAAGCCCTCACACAGAAATGAAGACCCAACACAGCCATAAATAAATAAATTAAAAAAAAAAAAAAGGTAAAACAAACTTATGGTTTGAAATCAAAGTAAATAAAGCCTGAGCAAAGTACCAAGGGGTAAGTTCAAGGTATCTTTGTAACTTGAACAATATTTTCATAACTGAGCAGTGTCATTGACTTAATACCTAAAAGCAAGGTTACTCCTGCAGGGATGTGGGTAATAGCTTCTGCCTACATGCTGTTGTCTGGGTCTGAGGATGAGGACGGGGAAAAGAAGCAGGGGGAGGAGAAGTAGAGAACAGGCTCCAGCATGTTGCCTGGAGCAGCCTTTTATGACATTACCTTCCCTTTCTAACTCCCCTAAAATCCCCATCATTGGAGCCAGATGGCAAGTTCTCTATTCTCTTATTAAGTAAGTAAAGACTTCATATCATTAATTTACCATAAAGACACGGTTGCTACTCAGCTGGTACACATCAACATAGCCATCCCAATAGTTAATAGTACCGTTAAGTCCCCTACATACGAACCTTCAAGTTGCGAACGTTCAAAGATGCGAACATGCATTCACATGTCCAATCACGTAAGTTAGTTCACATGTCTGCGTACATTGTCACATGCATGCATCCTCTACAAGTGGATGTGCTTTTGTGTACTTTACTGTACAGTACTGTATAGAGTATAGTAGTACAGTATCTTTATTTCAAGACCAGGATGTACGGAAGCAAGCGTGAAAGCAGCGGTGATGTAGCTGGTACTACTGTACTTTTCAAGGTACTGTACTGTAAGATTAAAAATGTTTTCTTTATTTTTTGTGTTTCTTTGTTTTTTATGTATCATTTGTGTGAAAAGTATTATAAACCTATTAATACAGTACTATATAGCCGATTGTGTTAATTGGGTACCTAGGCTAACTTTGTTGGACTTACGAACAAATTGGACTTACAAACATGCTCTCACAACAGAACTCGTTCGTATGTAAGGGGCTTACTGTATAAATTTGAAAGAGCCCCTCCCCAAGGCATCATGGCCTCCACCACCCCTGCTTTGGCCGCAAACGACAGCTCCCAGAATCCTATATACCTTCCTTCGGGACCCTGCTTGAACCCAATGGCTGGCATCTTTCCTTAATGTTCAGTGACCTTGTCTTAATGGTTGTTAAATTTTTTAATATTATCCCTGATCACAGGCAAGCATATTTCCTCCAGAAAGTTGAGAGAGAAGACTTCCTGTTTTTCCATCTCTCTTTAGCTCATGGATGTGTCTAGGCAAGGCAGACGTCAAGCAGAATCTTCCTACAATCCAGTAAGCCTGACCCTGAGGAAATGATCACCTGGCAGGTAATTTTTCTAAGTGAACTTTGCAGGGATGATGATGGTGAGTACAGGGAACAGGCCAAGGAAGGCAGCCTCAGCACGATTGTCCTGGGGGAAAAGTCCCAGTGTCCCAGGGTCAGTATGAGACAAAGGTATCCAGGACCCTGAACCAGCCAGCAGTGGGAAATGGTAGTGTGGGGAGAGGCAAGCAAGGAAAGAAAGAAGAAGAAACCACAGGCAAACTTGGGTTCCTTTATTACTTTCCAAGAGGGAGTCTGAATTAACGAAAAGTCTTCATAGAAAGTTCCATTTCTTTTCAACAGTTTCCATCTCACTTTCAAACCATAGTTCGTGTGTCCTCCCCTCTCTCTGCACTGTGGAGGGTGCGCTACTTTGATGAGTTATAATTCTCCTGTGTCCTTGTATGTTACCCCCCTTTAGGCTCAGAGACCCTTAAGGCTACAGATCACATTTGAGTAGTTCTGTGTATCCAGAGTCCCATACACTGTCTGCACGTAGTAGGTTCTTAATAAATGTAGTGGAATCCTCATTAAGAACCAATAGTGACCCAGAGACATAGAAAACAAACTTATGGCTATGACAGGGGAAAGGGGGGAAGGGAAAAATTAGAAGTTTGGGATTAACCTATACACAGTACTATATATAAAATAGATAACCAACAAGGACCTACTGTACAGCACAGAGAACTGTACTCAATATTTTGTAATAACCTATAAGGGAAAAGAATCTGAAAAAGAATATATATCTGAATCACTTTGCTGTACACCTGAAACTAACACAACATTGTAAATCCACGATACTTCAAAAAAAACATAGTGGGCTGAAAAATGTGGTGGTTAGGTAGCAATACTACCTCTTCTTCGAATGAATAGATGACGTATAAATTCTTAAGCTTCATTGGAAACACGTTCCCAAAAGTATTTTGAAATGTCTATGTAATCTTGTTTACATTTGAATTTGCCCATCCAGAATGTAAAGGTGATTTGCTCAGCAAGACAGGGACATTTAATCCTTTTCTGTTTTTTCACAAATACAGGATCAGGAGAAAATAAATGACTTCATTATTACTATATTTGTATACACAGGCAACACTCCCTTTGCCCTCAGCCATCCCACTGAGATGAGCAGAGCCTTCAACACAGGGAGGAAGACCCAGTGCACAATGCCTTGTAAGTGTCTTTGAAACATTAACACAGAGAGAGAGTTCCATTTTTGCTCAGCGGATACAATACATGATGTGAAATCTTACAGAAAAATATCTCTCCCTTTCACTTGATTCTGGAGGGTGAGATTGAATTCCTCTGCCACAGGTAATTTCTAGAAAAGTATCTTCATCTATATGCCTCCAACATACAGGGGAAGTGGACAGAGTAGAAACGGAAAGTAAGTGCCCTCTGCCTTAATCAGCTCAGGCTTCCAAAATACCTATGGTACCAAAATACCATAGATTTGGTAGGCAGGGAGGTGGGAGCTTAAGACACCCAAAATGTATTTTCTCACAGATCCAGAGGCTGGAAGTCCAAGATTAATGCGACAGCTAATTTGGTTCCTGATACCAGCTGGCTTTTTAGCTTGCAGATGGCCACCTTCTCACTCTGTCCTCACACACGGTGAGAGAGAGAGAGAGAGAGAAAGAGAGAGAGAGAGAGAGACTCTTCTTATAAGGACACTAATCCTATCATAAGGGCCCCATCCTCATAACGTCCCAAAGAGTACATCTCCAAATACCATCGCACCAGGGATTAGGGCTTCACATACATATTGTGAGGGATGATACAGAGCAGGACCCTGTGGGGCTCCTGGGCACGAAAACCTTTCCGTGGACCCCATTTCTTGATTACAGGAAATAGGCTTCATTCAACCTCCAGGACCTCTGAGACCTCCCCTGAGTTCCAAAGAGCAGGTTCAAACAGTTGCTAATCAGGGAAGGGAGGGGATGCAGAGAAGAGAGGAGCAGTCAGGAAACAATAGTGCAGCCTTGGGGCAGGGTCCTGGTTCCCCCTCAAGGGATGCACACAACAATATCCTTGAGCTGTTTTTCAGACCCTGAAACCCCCTCCAGGTGGGAGAAATGAATGGTTAGGTGCCCATAAGCACATAAACCCCAGACTGGTTGGAACCAGAAGGTTGTTGATGCCGACTTCCGATGACCTCACCACCAACCAGTCAGAAGAGTGTCCACGAGCCGACCACGCCCTCTTTGAACCTTCGCTATAAAACTCCTCAAGACCCCCTCCAGGTTGGGACACACAGTTTTGAGGGCACTAGCCCGCTGTGGCCCCCTTTGCCTGGCAAAGCAATAAAGCTATTGTTTTCTACTTCACCCAAAACTGTCTCTGAATTTCATTCAGTGTCAGGGTACAGAGGCCAGATTCGACTTCAGGGACACAAACATTCAGTCCATAACACACTCATATGATGAACTAATGAGCATCCCCATGCGGGAAGAATGTGTTTGCTGTTCCCCCCCACAGGCCTACAAGGCCTGAGCTTCCCCAGCCTCAAGACCGAAGAAAGAGCCCGGAGTCAGCAACAGAGACATCGATGGTTTCATGGATCGGGGAGCTTACCTGTCTGAAGCAGGGTCCTGGAGCGACAGCCCACCCCATGGTGCGGACAGCAGGCAGGACGTAGTTACCGTCTTCGCTCCAAGGAGGAAGGGGAGACTGCCAATTATAGGGGAATTGAAGTCAGCTGAGCTCATTAGTTACCAGGGAAACCAGTATAGGGCCCGCCTCCCCAGCTGTTCCCCATCCCTTTGATAAGAACAATCACCAGCTGGGGCCTGTAGGTAGGAAAGTGAGTCATGTGCGTAGGGTGTAGGTGAAGCAGACACTGGTCGGTCAGGTGATGTGCAGAGAAAAAGAGAACAGCCATCTTGAATGACCTGACCATACACCTGTACCTGCATATCTGCTTTCAGCGACACCTGAGCTTAGCATGGCACTGCCCAGATCATTCAAATACGAATGCAGAATGAGGAAATGGATGCAAGAACGCTGACGACAGCATGTCAAAATTTATGCCATAGAACACTAGTCCCGGGGCTGCTCCTGCGGCTCATAGGTCAAAGACATTCGGCGATTACCTAGCGAGTGTGCGCGCAAGAAAGGCCCTGGGGCTTCCCAGCTGGCGCAGCAGTTGAGAATCTGCCTGCCAATGCAGGGGACACAGGTTCGAGCCCTGGTCTGGGAAGATCCCACATGCCGCGGAGCAACTGGGCCCGTGAGCCACAACTACTGAGCCTGTGCGTCTGGAGCCTGTGCTCCGCAACAAGAGAGGCCACGATAGTGAGAGGCCCGCGCACCGCGATGAAGAGTGGGCCCCGCTTGCCGCAACTAGAGAAAGCCCTCGCACAGAAACGAAGACCCAACACAGCCATCAATCAATCAGTCAATCAATCAATCAATCAATCAATATCATTAAAAAAAAAAAGAAAGGTTCTGACAAGCCTAAAGGGGCTGTTGAATTCTAATGAGCCCGGTGGGCATCAACATATCTGATTAAGGAACCTTTTCTCTATAGGACAACAAGGAATAGTCAACAGAACTGGTATCCTACAGAACTCTCTTTGGAAAATGTTTATCTAAGGAATGCCCTTGAGTCCTGTTGTGAAATTGTCACTCCTAGTAGGATAAGAACTGAAAAAAGTGTCAACCCAGAGGGACTTGCCCATGAAGCACAAAGTCCTTGTTTGACAGGAGATTGAGGGTCTGTTGGTGCTATTTACAAGGGGTTCCCAGGTTTCTTGAATAATCAAAAGCCCCCTTGTCATTCAAAAAGTATGTTCATCCACCCACCATCTGCTCTAGATGCTGTCAGGACCCTTCCCTACCCACAGAGTTTTGATTCATTGAATAAGCCTGAAGTGAAGAACATTCATGATGTGCCAACTCCTGAGTTTAGGATTGAGGATGCGGAACTGAGACAGAGTTCCTGTGAGTACATTTCCACCTGATGGGACAATGAGAGTTCCTTGAGTGTTGCAGCTTGAAAGGTCCATAAAAGTCATCTGCCAATACTCACACAAGAAAAAAAAGACACTCTGAATATGCCTGTATCCATTAAAGAAACTGAACCATTAATAACCTTTTAAAACGTAAACACCAGACCCAGATGGATTCGCTGGTGAGCACTACCAAACATTTAAAAAGGAAATCATGTCAATTCTCTATAATCTCTTTCAGGAGGCAGAAGCAGAGAGAATACTTCCTAACTCGTTCTGTGAGGCCAGCATCACCCTAATACCAAAACCAGACAAAGACAACACAAGGAAGAAAACTACAGACCAATATCTCTCACGAACATAGATGTAAAAATCCTGAACAAAATATTAGCCAGTTGAATCCAACAATGTATAAAGAGAATTATGCATCATGACAAGTAGGGTTTATCCCAAGTAGGCAAGTCTGGTTCAACATTTGAAAATCAATTGATCTAATCTACTACATGAACAAGCTAAAGAAGAAAAATCACTTGATCATATCAATAGATGCAGAAAAAACAGTGGACAAAATCCAGCGTCCATTCATGATAAAAATTCTCACTAGGATTAGAGGGGAGCTTCCTCACCTTGATAAGAAATAGCTATACAAAACCTACAAGGAACATCAGACTTAATGGTAAGAAACGAGACGCTTGTCCACTAAGATTAAGGACAAAGCAAGGATGCCCTCTCTCACCACTGCTTTTCAACATCATACTGAGCTTTAGTTAATGCATTATGACAAAAAAGGAATAAAAGGTGTACAAATTGGGAAGGAAAAAACAAAACTCTCTTTGTTCACAGATGGCGTAATCTCATATGTAGAAAATCAAAAAGAATTGACAAAAAATATCCTGCAATTAATAAACAATGATAGCAAGGTTTCAGGAGACAAGGTTAATATACAAAAGTCAACCACTTTCCCATATACCAACAATCAAACAGTGAAATTTGAAACTAAAAACACAATACCATTTACATCATCACCCCCCCAAAATGAAATAATTTGGTATAAATCTAACAAAATATATACAAGATCTGTATGAGGAAAACTACAAAACTCTGGTGAAAGAAATCAAAGAAAAACTATTAGAGAAATATTCCATGTTCATAGATAGGAAGACTCAATACTGTCAAAATGTCAGTACTTCCCAACATGATCTATAAATTCAACGCAATGCCAGTCAAAATCCCAGCAAGTTATTTTGTGGATATCGACAGATTCTGAAGTCTGGATGAAGAGGCAAAAGACCCAAAATAGCCAACGCAGTATTGAAGTAGAAGAACAAAGTTGGAGGACTGCCACTCCCTGACTTCAAGACAAGATAAAGCTACAGTAATCAGGAGAATGTGTCAAAACAAATGATCACACTGATTTTCTATCCCAGACCTTGAAATACATGTGTCAAAGGGATGTCATGTAATTATGGAGGAATTTCTTCCAGTGGTATTCGTCAATGTCTACCATTGATGATTCCATAGCAGTTACTATTAATTGAACACTTGCTTTGTGAAAGGTGTTGTGCTCAGCCTTTAATCCTCCAAATCACAAATATATCCTCCATCATTAGTTTACACAAGGGGAAACTGAGGCACAGAGAAGTCAAGACTCTTGTTGAGGGTCTCAGGGCAGCAATAGGCAGAGCTGAGATCTACACCCAGTTCTGTCAGATTCTGAAGTTCCTGCTTTTAACCACAATGTTACACATTCCTTACAGGGGGACCTGGGTAGGCTATAGTTTGACACCTGCAAAGACATAGAAAATCACCTCCCTAGGATGTCAGCAAAGAGGTAATAGCACAGTGCGGTTCAACTTTTGTTACTTTACAAAAGAGGAAACTGAGGTGAAAGGGAAATAGAAACAACTGTAGTGAAAGGAATAACCAGAATGCGGGCTTTTCAAATGCTTTTCTCATGTTTCTCCCACCCTCAATGCCTAGGAGTTGCAATGGGACACCTAGCAAATAGCAGGTAGCTATTACCTAAGTGCCAGGCATCAAGCAGGCACTCAATATACCCTGAATAAAGAAATAAGAAGTAAATTTCTTATGAAGGAATTTGAAAATATCTGATTTCAGTTTTCATAAGTAGTTTCTGGAATATAACTGGAGCTAAAGTCTCAGGAAATTTAAACTCGTTGAGATCTTAGTTATAAAGCAAGTGAATTTAAGTTCAGGTTTCTTCATAAAGAAAATATGACATATGCACACTATTATGTATAAAATAGATAACTAATAAGGACCTACTGTATAGCACAGGGAACTCTACTCAATACTCTGTAAAGACTTATATAGGGAAAAAAAATCTAAAATAAAGTGGATATATGTTCATGTATAACTGATTCACTTTGCTGTACAGCAGAAAGTAACACAACACTGTCAATCAACGATACTCCAATAAAAATTAAAATATCTAGAAAGAAAAAGAAAAGAATGCAGATGTCCTTGGCATAGAGATTCTGGCTGAATCAGGACTTACTACACACAGATACACATACACACACGTCATGTGTAATTGTCAGGTATTCCAACACGACTTAGAAAGACATTTATTTTCAAGGAGTGTAATAACAAATGCCCTTGAATGCTGAGATTTCCTGTCATAATTACCTATTTAGTGAAAAACAGTTTAAGCAAACTTGTCGATGATGTGAATTACCCATCTAACAGGGGAAAGCTGTCTTGAGTAGGTAGTTCTCTTTCTGAGATCAGGCTGGAGGGTTTGGGATCTGAGAAGGAGTTCCCAGATGTTTGTCGGCCCCTCCAATTCATGTTACACTGGGCTGATTATATATAAAGATTCTCAGATGTTATTCACTAATGAAATTATTACTGGATACCCGTATTTCCTCTCTACCAGGGCCTATCGAATGTTCAGTTTTCTGAATTCCCCAGGAGAGGCTCCCCACCCAGCGCCCTGCCTGCTGCACCCCTGTGGTAATTAGCAGCATGGAGGAGCTTTCCATGACTGGTGGCACAGAGGTACAACACCGAGAAAGTGCTAAGAATCCATTATTCATGTTTTGGAGAAAAACCAAAAATTAAAAATCTTTAAAATGGGAATAGTGCCATCTCTCTGACTGTCCCAGCTAGTCATGTGCGGCTCTATGACCTTGGAAAGGGAGCAGATGTAATCGCGCAATGTGTCGCAGCCAAAGCAGCTGCAGTTGCCAGTGGTAAGAGGTGCTAATAATAATTAAATGACTCAAATGTAAATAAGGAAAAAGATAGACGGAAAAAATTCAAAACACAATGTAAAATATAAATCAAGAGCCACTGGGCATTGAATTGTGCAAATCACCAAGTTCCCAAACTTGCTGGAAGCAGGGAGGAGAGTCACTACTAAGCTTTAAGTTTTTGTTTGTTTGCTTGCTTGTTTGTATCTAAGAATGTGGAAATCACCCACCTTCAAAGGGCCCCTTTTTAAGATAATCACTGAGGGAAAAGTCAAAACCAAAGCAATCAAAAATAGAGGACAAATATGTACAAATGTACAATACACGAGAAACAATAAGCAGTCCCATGTTTTAAAACCTATATTGGGACTTCCTCGGTGGCGCAGTGGTTAAGAATCCACCTGCCAATGCAGGGGACACAGGTTCGAGCCCTGGTCCGGGAAGGTCCCACACGCCGCAGAGCAACTAAGCCCGTGCGCCACAACTACCGAGCCTGCGCTCTAGAGTCCACGAGCCACAACTACTGAGCCCGTGTGCCACAACTACTGAAGCCCGTGCACCTAGAGCCCGTGTTCCGCAACAAGAGAAGCCACGGCAGTGACAAGCCCGTGCACCGCAACGAAGAATAGCCCCCGCTCGCCGCAACTAGAGAAAGCCCGCGCACAGCAACGAAGACACAACACAGCCAAAAAAATAAGTAAATAAAATAAAATAAATAATTTTTTTTAAAAAAACCTACACTAACAATTTGTGAATGAATTTTTAAAGGCACTGCTCTAGTTCACTCACTTTAGGAAAAAAAAAATCAGCAAAGAAATTAACTGGCCTAGTTGAAAACTGAGAGGGCAAGTTAAAATGATGTTCAAAATGTGAAGTAAAGCCAGTTTGGTACAGCTTGGTTAAGTGTCTTTAACACTAGATTTTAAAATATATACAATAATAGTACATAAATTTTATATATATATATACACATTTCCACTGGCAGCTCAATTCTGTTTGAATTGGAAGGAGGTGCTGAGAGTAATAATTACCCATAATCCTGCTTCACACTGAGAACCACTATTAATAACTTATGTATATGTTTCTAGATATATAAATTAATACTGTATACGACTATCATAAAAATCACACTAAACATAGTATTTGGGTGAAAAGCTCTAATAACTTGAAATATTTTGTGAATACCCTTCTACATCACTAATGTTTATGTGCAGTATTATTTTGAATGTTCACATGATATCCTGTGTCATGAACTTATCACAGTTTATTTAATCTGTTCCCTACCTGATATTTAGATTGTTTCTATTTTTCCCACTATTATCAACATAATAATATTATGAATATTATTGTGTCTAAAACTATGAATAAGTATCCTTAGGATAAAATCTTAGATTTCTTAGAGATGGATCAAATATACAACCATCATAGAGTGATTGATGTAATACAAAAAATAAATTTCCAGGACTTCCCTGGTGGCACAGTGGTTAAGAATCCGCCTTCCAATGCAGGGGACACGGGTTCGATCCCTGGTCGGGGAACTAGATCCCACATGCATGCCACAACTAAGGAGCCCACTGGCTGCAACTAAGGAGCACATGTGCCACAACTAAAGGAGCCCCCCTCAACTATGGACCCCACAAGCCACAACTAAGGAGCCCCCCTACTGCAACTAAGACCCAGCACAACCAAAATAAATAATTTTAAAAATTAAAAATAAAATTAAAGAAAATAAGTTTCCATCAAGGGCCTTGACCCAATAACCCTGTCACTCACCGTGTGTGAAGATGTTCTGAACACAACCACACCAACTGGGTCTCTCCATTCTGTCTTCAGTGGAAGTCTGTTGGGGAAAAACAGGATCTCACTGTTTTAATTTTTAATTACTAGTGAAGTTAAATGTGTTTCTTGACTATTTTTATATATTCTTTATGAATTCCCTGTCTGTCCCCTTTGTTAATTTTTCCTCCTAGGGTAGGAGAAAAGTTTGTGCTTTCCTATTGGAGCTTGTGGATTTTGAAGCTGTTCGTGAATTTTCTGATTAGCTTTTTTTTTTTGGCTGCACCACGTGGCATGTGGGATCTTAGTTCCCTGACCAGGGATCGAACCCGAGTCCCCTGCAGTGGAGGCATGGAGTCTTAAGCCCTGGACTGCCAGGGAAGTCCCTTTGATTAGCCTTGACATGCATTGTCTGCATTTCCAAGAGGGCAGGACTTGGCTTTACAATCTGCTTATTAATTCTACTGTTTCATTAATTATGTTTTTCTCCTATTTTCCTTAGACTTATTGTATGGTTTCCTCTAAAGATTTTTAAGACGAAAAGTTCATTTATTCTCATTGTAATCACTGTTAGAGGAATCACGTCTGTTTTGCTCACCATTAATGTAGTATTTGGAATACAGTGAGCAAAAAAAAAAAAAAGGCTTTATTAAATCAATTAATGGAAATTTAACAATATGAAATTTTCCTCTAAGTTTAGTAATTTCTGTAATTAAATTTAGAGACATGTCATTCCCAATTCTATTATTTTCTAAATAATCTGAAATTACAGATTGATTACTTACTTGCCCTAAAACAATCAGTGTATCTTTTCTATAAGTTTCAATGTGGAATGACAATTACATTGTTGAGGTTTTTTTCTCAGATAATATGACAGATACAACTTCAATTTTAACAAAATAAAACTATAGATTCTTTTAATTTACTTTGTTGCCTGGCAAATGATGAATTTTTTTAAATTGTCCAAAAGTTGAGGAGAAAGAGAATTTGCAAAGTCTTTACCTATGTCTCCCAAGATACTTCTTAGCAACAAAGAGAAAAACAGGAACTTTAAGTTGGAGAAACTCAGCAGAAAACACCTTAACCAACTGATCAAAGTCAGTATCAGAAGTCATTAGACTTAACCACTTTGTGAAACTCACATGAAGCACTGAGATGAATTTGTGATGTTCCTGCCAAAACTGTGTAACTTCAGTTGAATCTGAGAAAACATCAGACAAACCCACATTAAGGGACATTCTTATAAAACAACAACCAACTACTCTCCAGAACTATCAAGATCATGGAAGACAAGGTAAGGAGGAAGGATTATGACAGACTGAAGAACACCAAGGAGGAATACGATGTGTGATCCAGGATTGGATCTTGGAATAGAGAAAGGACATTAGTGGAAAAGTGAGTGAAATGTGAATAAGGTCTTTTGTTAACAGTATTACATCAATGTTAACTGTAGGTTAAGATGTCAGCTTTAGGGGATGCTTGGTGAGAGGTACAAGGAAGTGTCTGCATTATTTTTGCAGCTTTTTGTAAGTCTAAAATTTGTCCCCCAAAAAGGTTAAGAAAATGTCAAGTCTGGCTATATCTATCACTTTCAGACTATGTAACCTAATAATTTCTTACTCTGTGAGATTTTGTGACCTTGTCAATAAATCCGCAGCAAGAGCTACATCACAGGATTATTCTGAGGAATAAATAAATATGTAAACTCTCTTGGTTCATTGAATGGGCTCAACCAATGTTTAACTGAGTCTACAATAATTGTCTCAAATACTTCTGAAGGCAATGTATATTTTTTATTTGTAGAGTGCAAAGTTTGATACAAGCCTATTAAATCTGTATTTCTTTTTATCTACTTTATCTGCTGAAGAGAGAGAAAGGAGTATCAAAATGTTCCTTTAATTTTAAATTAAAAAAAAAATTTAAATAGCCTTTTGTGGTGTTATCTGGTGGATAAAATATCCATGACTGTTCCAATACTTGTTTCTCTGCACTCTTCTTTATCTGATATCAATAACACTACAGCTGCTTCCTCTTATATTCTTATATTCTTCCTTATATTTCCTGATATATAACTTCTTCTTTTTAATTCCTCCCCATTAGAAGTTTTATTTTGGTTAATAATTTATAATTATTTGTATATTTGAAAACTTAGTTTTTGGTCCATCACGTATGTTGAAAGCATATTGTCTTAACCTTTCACCTTTTGATTTGAACAGTTGAATACGTTTCATGTCCAATGTTAATTTCTTCAGCTTCATGGTTTTTGGGAAAGGAAGTATATTGGACAAGCACATGGCCCTAAAACATACTGAGCATTTTTACTGCAATTATGAGTCAGACGCAGTAAATGAATAGAGGATGCAGTGTTGTAGGTGAGATTCAATCAAAAGGAGACTGTTCCATGATATTTTAGGTGTCCAAGAATCTAATGAGTTAATTCTGGTGGTTGAGGGGAAATTAAAAATCCACTCCAATCCAAGAATCAGTGAGCCAGGGTACTTGTTACTGGACCAAACGACATGGGAGATTGGGTTACTCAGGGACACAGTGGTTTATTGGGAAGAATCCATAGTCCTGGTGGTCAAAGCTGAATAAGAGAGCCAAGGCTGTTGGCAAAACCTGAAAAAACTATGGGCCCTACCAAAAAGACAGCCCCCAGCCTGGCTCTAGCCACAACTTCTTCTCCTGGGTGTTGCTAGAAATGCATAACCTCAGGCCAAGTTCCAGACCTACCGATTCAGAATCTGATTTTAAAAAGATGCCCAAACGATTTGAACACATTCAATGTGACTTGCTCTGCTCTGTAAGGATCTTTATATTCCAGGACTACTAAACATGGTACGTAAAACTGGTGATTACAAAGATGGTGATAAGTCCTAGCATAACTCTTTATGTTTTGGTAGCTCTTGGTGTTTTTCACAGAATTTTCACCTATATTTGCTCACTTTGAACTTCATAACAATCCCATGGGAAAACAGCTTTAAAGGTTTCATTGTCTGGCCAAAGTAAAGTGAATTGAACAAGGCTGACTGTAGAAATGATCACCTTATTTAGTTTTAAGTAATAGTTTATGGAAGTTCATCTTTTCTTCCTTCTCATAAATTCCCATAGGAATTTGCTTCTATCCTTATTATAGTGATTATGACAACCTACCTTGTGTTAACATTGTTTGTGAATGTTGATCGGTCATCGTGGAGGATCTAGTGCTCCCTGACGGTACCTGACACATTGCTCAGTCGTAGTAGATGATCTCAAAATTGGGATTGAATCAAGTCGGCTATAAAGTCAAAAAGTTATTTATTCATATACTGCCGATGGGAACACAAATTGGTTTACCACTTTGGAAAACAATTTGACAGTTCCTTAAAAAGTTACGCATACACTTACCAAATGACCCAGCAATCCCATTCCTAGCTATTTACCCAGTAAATACTACCACATAAAGACTAGAATGAAATTGAAGTTTTCTTCATAATTACCAAACACTAAAAGTAACCCAAATTTCCATCTACTGGTGAATACATAAATAAATGTTGATATTTCCATCCTAAGGAATTCCAGCAATTAAAAGAACCATTGATACACGAACAACATAGATGAATTCCAAAGCATTACGCTAAGTCAAAGAAGCCAGATACAAAAGACCACACACTTTATGAGTCCATTCATATAAAATCAGAAAAAAAAAAAAAAAAACAGAAAAAACAAACTATAGATCAAGGGTTGCTGGGGGCCAGAAGTCAGGGAGGAAAGTAACCGCAAAGTAGCACAAGGGAACTTTTTGGGGTGACAAAAATGGTCTGTATATTGGAGTGAAGGTTTCACGACATATATTGTTGTCAAAACTCATAAAATTGTACACTTATAAGGGGTAAATTTTATTATATATAAATTAGAAATCAATAAAGCTGGTTTAAAAACTATAGCAATAGACTCTGGCATTAGGAGGTATCAAATGGTGTGTTTTAAAGGATAACATAGTTTTATACCTTTTTGACAGAAACCTTTATTACCCCAAGTTGCACTTGCTTTCCCATAGGCTCCCAAATGATGTGATACTGGGAAAAGTTACAAAATGATGTTTTCATCTGAGAAGCAGCAACTGCTTTAACTTAAAGGATTACAGTGAGATTTAAATACAGACTTTGGATGTTTCTGGGAGGGGGAAGGCGAAAGAGAGAGAGAGAGAATGGAAAACTAAGTAATATATTATAAAAAGTGCCGGAGGTCCAGAGAGAAAAGGAGGAAAGAAATCACTTACATAAAGTGAAAACTGCTAGAGAAATACTGAAAATGACTCCTGGACGACTCCTTTTATTTCCAGCTCTATTGAGATATTATTGACATATGACACATGCAAGTTTAAGGTGTATAAAGTGATGATTTGGTACACATATATCATGCAAAACGGTAACATAGTAAGGTTAGTTAACACTTCCATCCCCTCACATAATTACCATTTTTAGAGGGTGATAACATTTAAGATGTGCTTTATTGACAACTTTCAAGTATATAATACAGTGTGTCTGACTATAGTCACCATGCTGTACACTAGGTCCCCAGAAATTATTCACCTTATAACTGGAAGTTTGTACCCTTTGACCAACATCTCCCCATTTCTCCCACCTACCCTCAGCCCCTGCCAACCACCATTCTATTCTCTATTTTTATGAGTTTGACATTTTTAGATTCCACATGTAAGTGAGAATGTACAAGATTTGTTTTTTCTCCATCTGACTTATTTCACTTAATATGATGTCCTCAAGGTCAATGTCCAAAAGGTAGTATTTCCTTCTTTTTTATGGCTGAATGATATTCCATTTCACATCTTTTTTATCCATTCATCCATCCATGGACACTTAGGCTGTTTCCACGTCTTGGCTATTGTGAATAATGCTGCAGTGAACATGGGGGTGCAGATATCTCTTCAAGAGTGTTTTCATTTCCTTTGGTTATATACCCAGAAGCAGAACTGTTGGGTCTTATGCTAGTTTTATTTTTAATTTTTTGAGGAGCCTCCATACTGTTTTCCATAGTGGCTGCACCAATTTACATTCCCACCAACAGTGTGTAGGAGGGTTTCCTTTTTACAACACCTTTGCCAGCATTTGTTAGCTCTTGTCTTTTTGGTGACGGTCGTTTCAACAGGTGTGAGGTGATACCTCATTGTGGTTTTGGTTTGCATTTCCCTGATGATTAGTGAAGCTGAGCATCTTTTCCTGTACCTGTTGGCTATTTGTATGTCTTTTTTGGAAAAACGTCTATTCAAGTCCTTTGCCCATTTTTTTAATTGAATCGTTTGGATTTTTGGTTTGTTTTTATTTTTTTACTTTTTGCTATTGAGTTGTAGGAGTTCCTTATATTTTGGATATTAACCCCTTATCAGATATAGGGTTTACAAATATTTTCTCCCATTCTTTAGGTTGCCTTTTCATTTTGTTGATGATTTCTTTTTCTATGCAGAAGCTCTTTAGTTTGATGTTTGCTTTTGTTGCTTGCACGTTTGATGTCACATCCAAAGAAGCTTTACCAAGACCAGGGTCAAGGAACTTTTTCCCAATGTTTTCTTCTAGTAGCTTTACAGTTTTGGATCTTACATTTACATTTTTAATCCATTTCGAGTTAATTTTTGTGACAGTGTGAGAAAGGGGTCTAATTGCATTCTTCGTGTAGTTATTCAGTTTTCTCATGGGTCACTTCTGATGCTACCACCCACCCCTGCAGGAGTTTATATGTGAGGATTATTTTGCCTCTTTTACTAAGTTATGAGCTACTGTACTCTCTTTTCTCTACTACATAGAGTGATTTTATGTAGTACCACCTCTTAGAACATTACCCATCTCAATCCATCTGACCCAAGTCAATTCTTTTTCCTGAATCTCCCAAATATTCAACCTAGCAAGTAATGAATAAATATTCTTTAAGTAAATTAAAGAATTAATGAATCTATATTAAGAGCTAACAGTTATAGAGACATTCAGTCTATGAGGCAGCATATTTCAAAAGATTTATGTGATTTAACAACCTTAATCTTTGCAAGAATTCTGTGAGATAAGTACTATTATCCTCCTCATTTATGATGGAATGGGCTGGATGAGGTTGAATCACTTGGTTCAGATAACTCTCGCCCTCAGGCAGAACTGAGTGATTCTCCCCCGGGCAATGTGATGCCAGCGCTGAACTGGTAGCCCCCCTGTGCCCAGTGTAGGACAGGCGGCAGGCTGTCCCTCTCCTGGTGGTGTTCAGGTTTGCCTTGGAAGAGGTTATTTGTGTTTTATTGATCTCGGTAAGTAAGTTCAGAGAACTTGAAAGTTCCTTGGTCAGTAGCCATTAAAAGTAACCAGACTTTATCGCCTAGGGGTATCTGTGGACATTTTATTTCCAAAAAAGACAATCCACCTAGAAAATGCTAAAAAAATCAGTTTCTGTTTCCTTTGACATGTCATTTCTTTAAGCAGTCTTCTTAACTCACTGCTCTTATGACCCCCTTAGTAGCAGAGACAATTCATTTCTTATGCAAACTGACAAAAAAGATGCACGGTATATGGCACTGCATATCCTGACTTCATTATTCCCTCATAGCAAAGACTCGAAACTGTAATGTGTGAGAAGGAAAAGGTGCCAGCATGACATTTACTACCGCTAATATGAATCTGATTAATTTTACAACGAGACACATCATCTTAACTCTTTGTGTCCTACGATGAGTAGGACTCTAAGAAGAAAGGCAGGACACTTGACCGAATCACGTCTATCAGAGGATGCTCTGGGGATGAAATGATAATGTAAACACCTCCTTGGCAGGAAGTGCCCACAAATTCTCTCATACAGAAGGAACTTTTTTCTGCAGAAAAGACTTTAAGTGAGGCAGAGGCAGGTCTGGGCTCTGGGCTGGGTTCTGAGTCCCTCCAGCTTCAAGAGGAGTTACTGGCTGATGAGAAAACAAACCAAGGTGAAGGGCGAGGCCACCAAGACCGACAGCACTGCTTTCCAAAGCACGCGGCTGCTGCTTTTATTTTTATTTTATCGACTCCCTCGAAATGTTCCTGATTGTCCTGTGGCCTCAGGGTGCATGTTCAAAAATGATTCTACATTTCAGCAATTCTGTACTTGGAATTGCTATTAAAAAGAAAATGCCAGAAGACTACCCACACTTCTCACTTAGGAGCTGCTAGGCTAAGGACACACACCCTATCTCATGACCTTAAGGTTCATTTTAAACACACGCGCAAACAAAAAAATTTCAGGTAATTCAAGATTTTCTGAGAAATCTAGTTCATAAGGAAAAGAATAAAAAATAGCAACTTATTCTAGACCTGTTCTCTACAGAGTATTTCTCATTATGGGAAACTTGATTTCTGCCAGATTTTCCCCCTATTTAACTTCCCCTCCTCTTTTTCTCCTCACAAGACACACATCTCAAAATATTTATATACATCTTTTAAGAGTCGCTTTATTATCTCTCATGAACTGTTTTGTAGTAAATCTCTGTGTGCTTAAAAATTATATTAAAAATCATCCCCCTGGAACTTTACATTCCTTCAACTATTATATTGGCAGTGGTTATTGAAAGCTAAATATTGTAGTTCTCCAATTTGACTCCCCCTCCTAACAGGTTTGGCTAAAATGTCAAACATGTAGAAACTGTGAAAAATACCATAGGATGTGCCGATTAATGTATCACAAGAAAAATGTTTTTCATCAACACACACACACACACCCCAAAAAAGAAAAAAAAATGGAAAAAAAAAAGAAAACTGGCTCTGAGGATTGAAACATGCATTCGATCATGTATCTATAATTTTTTCCTTATGCATTTAGCATGTATGGACTTGGGATGCTTGGCAGTTTTAAAAAAACAGGATCACTTTTTTGAGGTAGTTTGAAAAATTCTTTCTAAAACTGTCTTTTAAACGAAAGTTCAAAGTAGCCATTTTGTGGCTTTGTAAATAGCATCACCTTAGACTATTTATACATTCCTTTAGAATATTTATACATTTCATCCTGTAGGGTAGAGGGGTGATATTGAGCTGCCCCTGGCAAATCGGCAATGGTGAAAAAGCCATAGCTCCCCAGGCAAATACTACAGTGGGCCAGGGAAAGGAGAGAGCGGGAATCTGGAGCTGGGTTTATTTTACAAGGTAAATTGTATGTACTGGTGTTTACGGGCTACCGGTGACGAGAGCAGCCGTGGTTTGCAAATCAAAGAATACAAAGAAGTCTGGACGCAGGCAAATGGCACATGGGGCAGGCTTTTAAATGTGAACACATGCTCTGGAGGAGCCCAGGCAGGAATAAAAATTGTTCCTGTTTGGTTAGTTTAGATTCTGAAAGAAGCTTTTGTGTGTAAAGATGTAACGGGATCCCAGGCTGGAGCCCTGCTCTGTGGCATCTAGGTCACTGTGTCTGTCCCAGGGAACCAGATCTAGGGCCGGGAGCACGTTTCTGCCCTCCCTCCTGGCACTCGCTTTTGTAAGCGCTAATTCGCTTCTGCCAGAAGGATTAAGAAAGGGACCCTTTTGTGTCCCTTGGTGGAGGTCTTTCATAGGGAGACCAGGAGGCTGGGGAGAGGTGTTTTCTCCTCTATGGATGCTCAGAAAAATTAAAGAGCTGTTCTGTTTCAGTATTAGAAAACTCCACTCGTTGACTACCATCCAGAAATCTGCTGGTTCAATTTCTTCGCCCCATCTGTTTCCCTCTCACTGGCTATATTTGTTAATATTTCCTCAAGTAGCGTGCTGTATTGCCCTTGCCGCGCTAGAGAAAAGGGCATAGATTGATCTTTTTTTTTTATATTCAGAAAGTTAACATTTAATAAAAACAGCACTTCAATTCAGTGGGTAAAGATGTATTCTTTGGTTGGGACAAGCTACATTGATTATTTTTGCGCGACGGGCAAATGTGGACTTAGATTGGGAGAGCGGTGCATTGACTTAATTCCTGTCCAGAGTCAGAGACAAAACTTCTTCAAGAAAAAGACCAAAAAAAAAAAAAAAGAAAAGAAAAGATCAGGGTGGTTGTTTTGGTACTAGAGGCGGGGGTGGGGCGCATCAGCTGTGTCAGGAACACCATCAGCCAGCTTATCAGTCTTACTACGCTGGCGCGTGAAAGCTCCCAGCTCAGCACGCCATGTGTCAAATCCATCATTTCGTATGTCAGCAATCATTATTCCCTCTTTTGTCACCAGTTTTGACCAAAGGATGAAAAATTGCTGTCTTACTCAGACAAAATTATTGCTGGGGGAAAAAAAAAAAAAGAGGCAACTTCAGAAGAGAGGCGTAGGCCAAGGTGAAACATAGGGAGGCTCTCCTCAGATTAGGTCTGGGTTAAGAGAATATTGATCTGTGTGCTAAAAACTGTTGATCTCTCTGAGCAGAGGATGACAAATGGGAGCAAACAAACAACAACAACAACAAAATTGAGTGTCTCCAAGGACATACGAGCTGCTCAGTGTTTTCCGTTAGTATTTGTTTGGTTTGTGGGTTTCTGCACTGGGGATTTCAACAAAAATAAGCAAATATTAAACAGAAATGAAGCAGCCACAAAAATGATACAGAGGAAAACCTAGGGGAAGAGAACCAGACCAGAAACTGGGCAAGGTACATATATTAAATAGCAGGAGCGTTACAAGTATAAAGTGCTGCTTGTCTGAGCTGGTGGGTTGTGTTTTTTTTGTTTTTTTTTTTTTGTATGTTTGGTGCTGGATTGTTACAAGTAGGAGAGAAGTGTTTTTGTCCCAAGTCAGTCCCTTTAATTATGGCAAGTTAGACATCTTAAAAAAAAATCAAACCACCTATAAAGTATGAGGCCGACGTTCATAAACCCACAAATGAAAGGAAATATAGAAGCTTGCATTCATTAAGCAAATGCAGTATGACAGAGCATAAATTCAAATTATTTGGGGGTTTCAGTAATTTTTCCCAACTGTAGAAATTGAACTCCAACTATAGAGGACTAAGAAGGCATAAAACACTACCTGCTTTACGTTCTGAAAGAAGTAAGATCCTGGCTGAGGGCAGAAACACTGACCCACACGCCGTAGTTGGAATTCCATCTCATCCATCTCTCCCGTATGATTTCGGGTGAGGTTTTTAACTTTTGTAATTTTCAGGGTCCTCCTCTGCCATAATATGGGAATAATACTCCTCTGTCTCAGAGTATTGGTATGAGGATTAATAAATCAGCAGATGTAAAGCTTTGAGAACGTGGTGACACCAAGTCGGCACAGCATAAATATGATCATTATTTATTTCTTCATAAACTTATGAATTTCTGTTAGAAATTCCCTTCTCTGCATATTCCGTTGCTGGGGCAGGAAACAGGCTCGCCTACCCCCATCTCAACGTCCACTTGGCAAGCCCCCCACCTGCAGTTTACAACTGAGCTTCACATCCTCAAGGAATCCTAACCCAGCCTACCCCTTCCCAAAACAACTTTAAACAAGCTTCCGTATTCTCTCTTCTTCCCCCCTATTCTGTTCTCTGATTATCAGCTTTCTACAGTTTCTCCTGTACTCAGAGTTGAATCCACTCATTTAATGAATTATATTAGACTTACTTACTATCTTCTCACTGAGTGAAGGAAGTGAGTGTCTTACCTTAACTGGACAGAAGCACTGTCACGTGAGGGCCCTACATGCTCTGTTCTGTTCACAATGATCACCCAACCCTAGCCCAGTGCCTCACCTGCCTGCAGAAGATGCTCAATAAATATGTGCTAACTGACTGAGCCAACAGATGAATGAATGAATGAATGAATGACTCCCTCAGTATTCCTGTGCAAGCCAGCATCCCGTTTGAGAGCAGACCCGGGAGTCAGGGGACAAGGGTCCTTGCTTTTGCTCCTTGACTTTGGGAAAGTCCCCAGCTCCCCGACTTCCAGCCTCCAGAAACAGGTAGAGATGGCATCTTTCTGGAAGGTCTCATGTCTCCAAGCACCTCCTCAGCCTGATCCTCTGGGGCTCTGGGAGCCCTTCACAACATTTTAAATTTGTAACATAGTTGAATAGTGTGTTTAGACACGATAACAACCAATACTAAGAAAAGGTTGGGTTTACATAGAGCGTGGTCACTGCAGTACCTGGTAGGACACCTAACACATGAAAAGATCTGTTGAAACATAGTCTTCAAAAATTATGTGTGGAAAATACATTCATTTGTATCATTTTTTTTTAGACTTCACGTATAAGTGATATCGTATTTGTCTTTGTCTGGCTTACTTCACTTAGTGTGATAATCTCTAGGTCCATCCATGTTGCTGCAAATGGCATTTTTTCATTCTTTTTTGTTGCTGAGTAATATTCCATCATATATATATATTAATATATCCATCAACCATATCTTCTTTATCCATTCATTTGTCGATAGAAAACAAACTTATGGTTGCCATAGGGGAAAGAGGGGATGAGGGATAAATTAGGAGTGTGGGATTAACAGATACACACTACTATATATATAACAGATAAACAACAAGGACCTACTGTATAGCACAGGGAACTATACTCAATATCTTGTGATAACCTATAAGAGAAAAGGACTGAAAAAGAATATATATATATATATATATATATATATATATATATATATGAATAACTGAATCTCTTTGCTGTACACTGAAACTAACACAATATTGTAAATCAACTATACTTCAATAGAAAACTAATTTGTGGAATGGATGAGAAAAAGAAAGAACTGCATTACAGCTCGGTGAATAAATCATTATTTAAATTACAGTCAAAAGAGTTGTCCAAGACCCAGTCTCCTTAAACACTGATGTTAACAGGCCTGTGTGAACTCACACTGAATGTATGCAAATCAGCTACTTTTCCTTGGATTAAAACAATGTGTCTCCATTCTCTTTCACACCAAGCAAAAGTCTGATCAGACTAAGTAAACGACCTCAGTTCAAAACTTCAGAAGGAGAAAAAGAAGTCACTTTTATTTCTTGTTCCCACAAATATAACTTTGACTGTTTGTTTCTCTGAAATAAAACCACAATTAAATACCTTGACACCAAATGGTAATCAAAACCATGAAAGTATGTTTGAGCCAGTTGTTCTGTCTTATTCAGTCGTATGTGAGCATCGGTAATAGACTATTTTAAGTGTTTTTGAGAAAAGAAAAAGTTGAAGTTTATTTAAAACACAGGACAGAGAGTAAAAGCATTTTCAACATTAACCAAAAATTTAGTGCACCGTGTAAAGTGAGACGTTCCCAGGAATGTATTTTCATATTTTAGTGTCTGTATACTTATAAATTAATTGCCCCCCCAAGAGTAAATGGCAACATTAACTAATAGTATAACTGTAAAAGCACGGGGTTTATAGTTAGGAAGACCCGTTTTCCAGTCCCAGTGGTGTGATTTCTGTTTTTTGTGGTCTTTCTGTGTTTTTTGGCAAGTGCCTTAGTCTCTCCATCTAATTTTCTCATCTATAAAACTCACAATTCTAACAGAACAGATCGCTTTGAGAGTTAAATTAAGTGATACATATTAAGTGCCTACCTACACAGTTAGTATGCAATAAAAGATGCATCTTTAGATTGTTGTAAGTAGTTAACTATGTTTGTATTTCAGTATTCATTGGAAATTTTATAATGCAGCCAGCATGCTAAACAACCTGGAGATTCAAGATTCTTTTACCTGAGAACACACTTTCACCATATTTACTGCAAAATCTAAAGGACTGTCTATGATAAGATTTTTCTCTTCATTAAGAAGATAGCCAACGTAATCAAATGGAAATATAAAACCTCATAAATGCATAAATTTGGAACTTTCCCAGTTGTTTTCTATGAATAAGAAATGTTTACTGAATCTGCTTGAGAATTCAGTGTCTAACACATTGTCAGGATACTGTAAGGCATTAATAATAACTCCACATATTAAAATTATTAGCTCTAAAGTTAAATTCTAAAACAAAATTGTCTATCCCCACATAGGTCTAAAATTATTCTTTAGTGTGAGAGGAATAAGAATGTATAGATTGGCTGAAAGTTAGAAACCTGTCCTCTGCCATTGATCCAAGCATCTTCCTTCAAGTTGGTGTATGACATACTTGTACGTTCTGATCACGTTTTCTTTTTTTAAATTTTTATATTATGTTGGAGCATAGTCGACTAACAATGTTGCATGAGTTTCAGGTATGAAGCAGAGTGATTCCGTTATACACGTACATGGGTCTATCATTTTTCAAATTCTTTTCCCATTTAGGTTATCACAGAATATTGAGCAGCGTTTCCTGTGCTGTACAGTAGGTCCTTGTTGGTTTTCCATATTAAATAGCAGTGTGTACACGTCAATCCCAAACCGTTTCTTAATCTCTTCTCTCTTTTGGTCTCTCTTGTTATTTCTCTGACTCTCACTCACTCCTTTTCTTCTTCAGTTCTTCCTCAAATATACCTTATTCCAAAAATTTATTGGAGACAGTCCCAGCAGGAAAGAGCTGATACAATCAAATTAGGATATTTGAGGAGCTCAATAAAAGGTCTGTCTACAAAAGCATGGGCAAGGTAGAAGAAAAGTACAAGATTTAGGGCAGTGCCCTGGGCCAGTAAAGGGGCCAAAGTGGGGAGTTGGAAGGGGGGGGTGAAGGGGTCGTGGGGCAGGGGTACTGGAGACAGAGGAGCCCATGCAGAGAGGACTGGCTTAAGTGAATGAGACCCTCAGCAGGGCATGAGGCCCAAGGAGTCCCCACTGCAGAGGAAGAACCAACAGACAAATAGCCAGACTCATTATCAGCGCTCCCCTTTGTCTCCTCCTGGGGCGCCCCATTGCCAGGGCCCAGTTGGCAAGGGCCTCTTTATCATTCCATACAGGTCAGCCTCTCTGGACACAGAGCAGGGGGACAAGGGTGGAGATTAAACCTGAAGGAGAAGTGGAGGTCATCCAGCCAGTGGTTTTAATCTCACACACACATGCACAATATCACACTCTAAAATACATTTAAAATAATTATTAAAGATGGGTCAGTATTCTAGGACTGGGACAGGAAATATACAAGATGAGCCTGGAGCAAGTTGTAGTTCCAGAAAGTCAGGAAGTGCTCAAAACAACAACTACGACCAAAACCTACAATGGGGAGTACGTCCAAGGGACATGGGAGCCAACTGCTAAAACACCCCAGGACCAAAGCTGGAACCATATGCGTGACAAAATAAAGTATTATTGGATTATAACCCAACGTACAAAATAAATATTGAGCCCGTACAGATATAAAAATGATTGAATACATAATAGATACATAAATAAGGGAGAAGAGACAAATTTCCTCTGTAGAAAATTTCATACCATTTTGTAGATTCCCCACCTTGAAAAAGGTGGGGTGTGACTCCCTTGCCTCCCCAGTGCAGACTGCATATGGGGACTTCCTTCCAGAGAGGACGGAATGGAAAGGGGGTCCGGGGGAGGGTAACTTACAGTGGAGGAATCAAAACCTCTGCCAGGTTGTCAAGACCAACATGGACATTTGATGGTAGGTGCCCTTGATAAGATGTGATGAGAGTGGTGCTTGGCCTCTGTGGTCTTCCTCCCCCAAACCCATAACTCCAGTCTAATCATGAGAAAAACATCAGACAAATCCCAACCGAAGGGCATTCTGCAAAATAACTTACCAGTATCCATCAAAACTGTCAAGGTCTTTAAAAAAAAGAAAGAAAGATAGAAAGAACGTCTGAGAAACTATCACGGCCAAATGGAGCTAAGGAGATGTAACAACCAAATGAAATGTGGTTCCTGGATGGGATCCTAGGACAGAAAAGAACGTAAAGTGAAAACTAAAGGAATGGAAATGAAATATTGAATCTTGTTAATAGTAATGCATCAGTATAGGCTCATTAGGTATAATGAATGCACGACACTAAATCCAAGATGCTTAATAATAGGGGGATCTGGGTGTGGGGTAAATGAGAACTCTCTTACCATCTTTGCAAATATTCTGTAAATCTAAAACTGCTCTAAAAAATAAAGTTAAAAAAGTGAGTTGGTGAAAATAAAGAAAAGAAAGATCTTCCTTCACCCACTGAAATGTGGCACTTACACAGAACTGCATCCTGAACCAGCAAATACACACCACTCTCTAGCAACCTCTGCAGAGAGGAGAAGCAAGAACAAAGGGTCTCCTGCCACGATTAACCCATGACTCTAGCTGAATTTTTCAACTTCTTTTTACCTCATTTTTCACCTGCAAAATTATAGGGCAAGATTAACTTCTACCCTTTCTACCTCTAAAATTCTTTTTCCAAAAGTAGCTAAATGATTGATGTAAGTGAGAGAAGAAGCTCTTTCTCAAAGCTCTTTTTCAGCAACTAAGAAACAAAAATACAAGGTCAGTGTCTTACTAACATCCCATTGTTTCAGAACTCAAAGAGTTTAATGGCTCCATGAGGACAGATCCATCTGTACTCTCCTCCAATATTTCCACTAAACACATTCTGAAAGTACACTTGTTGGATGTTTGCATTTGTATCTATGGCTAGAAAATTGAACTTATCAAGTGTCTAACATTTGTGTAAATTACTTTTGCATCATGCTTCCTGATTCACAGCTTTGGGTTTTCCTAAGCCAGCTAGTTCTAGAGAATAACAAGAAAGTCAGTTTTTACTCTTAGCCCACTTCCCAATGTCTGACAAGGATTTGAAAAAAATGACCACGTTTCTTTTTCTCCCCACACCAAACTGACCTTTGAAATTCTCCATGACACTGCAATGATCTTGAATCTAACAAAGGTAATTGTATATAAACCCCTCCAGTTGTCTGGGCCTCAGGTTCCCCATCTATAAAATAGAGAGGTTGGATTAGATTATTCGTAGGAATAATTAAAAGGTCACTAGACCAATCACCTCTTTGTTCATTGAATTCCCTGTATAAGATCCTTGGTAACTGATGCCTATTTCTAAAATTCAAAGATGTAATAATTGATTTAATTATTATATTTTTGGGGTTAAATATTCCCATGTGACATAAAATATCTAGATAGATTAAAATAAACAGATATTTATGATTTCAAAAACTCATCTCTATATTTTCCAACATAGGAGATTTCATCACGGTGCCATGGTCTGAATGTTTGTGTCCCCCCAAATTTGTATGTTAAAATCCTAACCCCCAAAGATGATAGTAGTGGAGGTGGGTCTTTGGGACGTGCTTAGGTCATAAGGATGGAGCCCTCATGAATGGGATTAGTGCCCTTATAAAAGAGGCTCCGGAGAGACTCTTAGTCCCTTCCATGTGAGGACACAACAAGAGGCATTGGTCATGAACCAAGAGGAGAGTTCTCATCAGAAGGCGGCCATGCTGTCACCTTCACCTTGGACAGCCTAGCCTCCAAAACTGCGAGAAATAAATTTCAGTTGTTTATAAACCGCTCAGTCTGTGGCATTTTGTTATAGCAGACCAAATGGACTAAGGCACATAGCTTCCTCTTTTCATTATTTTAGTACCAACAAGCTCTAACCTCAGTTGTGGCACTGAAATTAATTAGAGCTCTTAAAAGGTAGTTCCAAAAATTGGAACTTAGGAAGTCCTCTCGGAATCTGATGAAAGCTATGGAGCATGTTCTCAGAAATAATACACTTATATGTAAATACACATTTATAAACACACACACACACACACACACACACACACACACAAGTTCATCCACACATCTCCCGAACAAAGCCCATTTCTATTTCCACAGTACATATGAATGTCAGTTTAAGAAATACTGATCTAAAGACCGATACTTGGTGAACCAGGGAAAATATCAGAATGTGATTATTTCCCTTATCCATTCCAATCTTAAGGGATTCAGCTTATGCACCAATTATTGTAAAAAGTTTATTGACTAGATATCTAAAACACAGTGTGTGAAAAAAAAGAGATGTAAAACAATGCAGATGATATATATGAGCCATTTAAGTAATATTTGAATGCCCAAGTAAAACAATATTTACCTGTTTATAGACATATATGTATATGTGCATATGCTTTAAAGTAAACAAAATATACTAGAAGAAGCAGCTCCAAACTCCTGCTGGTTGTTACCCTTAATGAGGGAGAGAGAGAATGATAAAAGTAAACTAAACAGTTACAGTATCCAGAATCCTGATTCCTGTACAGGAAGACAGCAGAAACATGACACGTTGTTAACAGTTGTTAATCCAGGATGGTCAGCACATGGTTATAGTATGATCATAAATCTCCCACAAGGTCACCAAAACCCAGGGTAGCACAGCCAACCTCAGGACGGATTTTTGGCTCTTGCTACAAGAGGATGAAGGCCAGCTGAGAGCAGGGGCCTGTGGAGTGGTCGTGTGGGCCAGGAGACAGCGATGTGAGTGGCCAGCGGTTTGGGCAGTGGTGGGCGGGGACAAAGGCCAGCCCACGACACACACCGAACATAGGGCTCTTGCACTGCAGTTTTGCAGCAAAGCAAGTGCACTCATTTGGATCGCCAGTTCTTCATGGTTCACAGTCCCAGACGCCAGCCCTGAACTCTTGGCCGGTCCCCTTTGCCATCTCCCTGGTACCTGGCAATATGTCTCAACCCAGACGCAATTTCAAAATAATTGGTTGCATACATAAAAATTAGCTCTTCGAGATGATAGTGTGTAGTGTATCTTCATGCTTTATAAACTTAAATTCTCAATTACAGCAAACTTAAAAGTACTGAAATGTTAACTTCTGATTAAAATAAAATTCTGAATAAATTTCAGATGAAGAACTCATAGGAACAATCCAAATTCTTTCAATGTCATGAGTGACAGAGATCTTTTGCCCGGTATGCCCTTTACCCTAAAACAAATTCTGAATAAATATTTTTGCAGTGAAAGAGTGAGTGAATTTAAAACATTGATGATTATTATATAGCATATACTCTTTAATCAGCTTTTGTTGTTGAGTAAGAATTTAAATATCACATTTCACGAAATGAATTTCATTTTTAAAAATGTATATTGAGTACCTACCAAGCAGCAATTGCGGGCTTAGCTGCTGGAATAGAATTAGTCAATCTGAAGACATATATAAAATGATTTTTTTCCATAGGGCTATGAGTAAAAATAAACTAACATTCTCTTCTAGAGTTATATCAGATCTGGTTTAAAATATGCTGTCTTAAGATGAATTATAAACTGTCAGAATTCATGGTTACAAAAAGGGATTTCCAGATATTTCTAATGACTTGGAATTTCTGTTTAATCTAACAAACCACACTGACTATTGAATTTGTGTGTCTGTGAATATAAAGATTTATTGTCCCTGGAGGTAATTATTGACCTCAGCATCTTATCAGTCAATATTTACCTCTCAGGCCAATAAATCTTGATATAACCTCATGAAAGTCAATATCTGTTTAATAGTATACATGGAAATCTGTAATAGTTTGATTACAGGCTTCAATGTCACACTGGCTAGTGCACGTCTTCCCATCGACGGAACAGTGAATCATTTTTTCTTTCCAAGACAGAGCACCTCTGATGGCTGTGATGTATTTGTCCTCACTCTAACATTGGATTATATATATGCATATCATGCTTTGATTCTCTTTTGCATACAAGTCTTGCCTCTTCAATCCACTGGTAGGCCCCTGTAAACCTAGGACTAATTTAGCGTCTCTGTGGTTTCACTCTTTGTTCCAAGCACAGCTAGCTCTCCATCATTACAAATGGAACCATTTCTGTGGCTGGACAAGTCTTCCAACACGCAGTGCCCCAGGGGTTACTTAGGAAGTCACTGCATCTCAGGATGCTTTCCAGACCCAGCAAGGATTCAGTGCTATCAGATGCTAAGACAGCAGAAATGAGCATCTAATACTCAGTATGATGTTCCTCATCCCACAAAGTCAGAAAGTTGAGGCATCTGCAGTGATACACAGCTCATGGGTTATCTTGTAACATTTGAAAGTACAGTTGACACGGCACACTACTTCCCTGATGCCCATTACGTATCAATTGACCAGGCCCCCAAAGAGGAAAATTTTGAAATCATTTTTGCTGTTTCATGGGCAGGTTCCAAAACATTAAGAATGTGGCACAAAGAACAATTAGGCTACCTCAAAGAGTCTTTTTTGTTGATTAAGCAAAGATGTAGGCCAATGATTAGGCTGGATCCAGAGGGCTACATTTTCAGTGGCTGTAGACGTCCCCAGCTGGGTTTCTGGCCTGTCTTAGAGTTTGGACAGCACCACTGGGCTCCTGGTGGGCTGAGACAAGAAGCTTCACCAAGTTTCAAAGCCTGGCTTGATTTCCGTGTTAATAGCTACTTGTCTTTGTAAACCTGCCTGCGGTGGCAGTGGTTAGGAAACCAAATGCTTCTTCAGCCCGTGGTGGCTTGCACATCATCCAGATGCAGGCAGTCCAGGCCTGCGGGGGCAGCAAACGCTGGGGAAACTCACGTGGACATGACCCGTAGCGGGTGGGATTTCTCATCACCCATTCATGCAAGGACAGCCGTGAGATCTAGAAAGACTGATGTCATCACTGAGAAAGGCACTTCACCCTTGGAATGTACAGCTTTTATGATGTGTGATCGGGAAAGTGCCACCCCTTTCCTGATATGATAGGGACCAGGATGCAAAAATAATACGAAATGACAGAACCTTGGCTCCTGCCGTCCACTGCCAGCTCCGCAGCTGGTGTGAGGAACAGCGTTAATTCCCCCTCTGGCATTGCATGCAGGGGTTGTGCATGGAGGGAAGAGCTGAAGTCCAAACCTTGCACTAGGACTAGGAACCAAATCAACTGGTTTTACCATAAGCACTGGAGCCAGTTTGCACAGAGATTTGCAAGAGGCCAACTCTTCTGAGATCAGTCTTAGGTTAGATACATTTTACCCCTCTGTCTGTGCTGCAAACCCAAAAGATGTCCCTAAACGTAATACCCCAGCCTATGGACAACTCTTATCATTTAAACACCTAAGATGCATGAGGCTTCCTACTGACACAGCCATTGCGGGCACTGAAGCATGGTTAGAAATGGCTGGTGACTATTCCTGGCAGAGAGGAGATGGTCATTTGTAAGAACAAGCTGGGAATTATACATTATCCCAGAAAGTGTCATAAGGCCATCATCTGTGGCCTTTTTGGAAACACTACCTCCAAATGTTTTCCAGTGGCTCGGGAACCTCTGTCATCCTGAAGAAAAGCAAACCTGTTCACAGGACACCCAGCCAACAGATAACAATGTCTACAGAGTGGTGCCCACCCAGCTTTTGACACAGACGGCAGTCCAGATATCCCACCTGCTTGAGAAAATCTGAGTCATAGGGAAAAAATATTCTCTGCACCTGTGTTGATGCAAACCATTCCCCACTCCTAACTCTGGGGTCACTAAGAGACAGAAGAGAGAAAGGGGAAGACGGACTCTTCCAGCCATAGGTATATCCAGGGATGCATCATTTCAGGCAAGTGGTCAAGCCAGTACACCAATTTGGGACAAGTGCTGCATTGGTGCAATTTGTCTTCAGTTGGCTGTACCTGGGTTCAATTTCTCTCTCACTACGTGAGCATTAAGGGCCATTGTACCCCACATGGTACAGTGTTGTGCTCTCCCAGCAGGGAAGGGTCCACTGTCTCACTGAATAATGTCCGAGTAGCCTAACTATTAATTATAATCAGAGGTATCGGCAATTGGACATCTAATGCCTCCACCATGATTCTGAAGTCTTCCCTGAGGATTCTGGTGTTTCCAGAAGGTGATTAGCTAACAACACCCAGGGATCATCCCTCCAGGTTGATGCTTTACTACCTGAATCTCATCAGGACAGAGGACAATTCTGGGATTCCTCTCATCTCTGCCATCCTGAAGGTACGCACCCTCTGTAATATCCCCTCCATATCTGGTCATCGTACCTCCCATATCACAAAGAGGCACCAGACATGTGAGTGAAAAAGCCTCCAGAAGATTCCAGCCCGGGACCTTTGAGTCTTGCCAGCTGAGGCTCCAGACCCAAAATGGCAGAGACAAGGCATTGCTGCTGTACCGAGTCTGAACTCCTGACCCACAGGTCCCAAGAGCATAATTAAAAAGTGGTCTTTTTATGCCACTAAGTTTGGAGCCGTTTTTATGCAGCAGTGAACAACGGGGACAATAAAATCAAATTGTGGAAGCTTTGCATACCAGACTGAGGAATGTAAATTTCATCGTGCAGGTCAATGATTTTCTAACTCTGGTCCACAGAGACCTCTCAGTGGCCTCGAGGAGGGCGGGGTTGGGAAGAAAAGACAGAGCTCAGCCATCCACTTCTACCACATTTATGTGCCTTCCAAGTAAGCCTTTGCTTAAGAGCCATGATACCTTTCTACAGACGAATATCATATATCACTTATATGTGGAATCTAAAAAACAAATGGTACAAATGAACTTATTTACAAAACAGAAACAGACTCACAGACATAGAAAACAAATGTATGGTTACCAAAGGGGAAACGTGCAAGGGAGGGATAAATTAGGAGTTTGGGATTAACATATACATACCACTAATATATAAAATAGATAATCAACAAGGACCTACCGTATAGCACAGGGAACTCTATGCAATATTCTGTAATAACCTATACTGGAAAAGAATCTGAAAAAGAATGGATATATGTATATGTATAACTGAATCACTTTGCTTTGTACCCCTGAAACTAACACAACATTGTAAATCAACTATACCCCAGTATAAAATAAAAATTCAATTTAAAAAATATTAAAGCAAAAAAGAGCTATGATATCAAAAATGATAGAATAGAGATATTTTGTCCTGTCTATAAATTATAAAGCTATGGCTTCGTAGAGCCATATTTCGACTACAGACTAGCTTCTTACGGACACAGAGCTGGTGCAGTTGTTCAACAGGTCCTCCAGGCGTGGTGCCCCTGCATCTGCATATTCTCCCCTCTGAGGCCTGGCCCAGTTACGGGTCCAGAGAATAACATCTTTGCTCTGCAAGCTCATGGTCAGGCCTGTGCTACCCTAACATACTGCACCTTTCACCTGATGCTCACTTTGGTCACCCTGGCCTGTCGTACTCCAAATGCTGTTCAACTTAGGGGTGTGAACTCATCAGAATCTTTGGGGGTTGGAACAATTAGTTATTCAAACGTGGGAAATAGACTCTACCTCCTGATAGTAGCGATGTAGTCACCACGCAAAAGGCTTGGATATCGGAAGGTCATTAATTGGGGCTGGCAATGTGGTCAGTCTACCAGAGGGGTACCTATTTTGGGGAATTCCCTGGTGATCCAGTGGTTAGTACCCAACGCTTTCACTGCCAGGAGCTCAGGTTCAATTCCTGGTGGGGGAAATAAGATCCCATAAGCCGCGCGGCGCGGCCAAAGTCAATAAATAAATAAATAAATAAGCATTAAAATACACGTTTTTTAATGTACTCTTGAGGGTGTAAGAGAATCCTTTATACAGCAAAGTTTAGGGATCTCAGAATGTACAAAGAAGTAACCAGACTCCAGAGCCTGTATCTCAGAAAATCAACTCTAAGTGATATCCATGTCACAAGAGCCGTTGTGGGTTTCATCAATGTGTTTTTGGCAGGAGTGGCCTGTTAGCTCTTTGAAGGCTGGATTAGAGCAGAGAGACACAGCGAACAAGGGGACCAGCTAGGGGATTTTAGTGGCTCAGGTGAGAAGTGACAAGGCCCCGGAAAGTCAAGGTGTCGACCAGGCTGCACTCCTTCCCGGGGTCTCTGAAGGAGAATCCATTTCCTTGCAAATTCTCAAGGCAGCCTGCATCCTTTGGCTCGGGGTTCCTTTCTCTGTCTTCAAAGCCAACACTGCCACATCTTCAAATTGCTGACTCTGACCTACCTTCCGGTCTCCCTCTTTCCCTTACAAGAAGCCTTGCAAAATAACATTGGTCCACCCAGATAATCCAGGATAACCTTTCTGTCTCAAGATCCTTAGTTTAATCACATCTGATTTAGCCCCTTATGCCTCATGACGTGACATAGTCACAGGCTCTGGAGAATTAAGATGGGGATATCTTTAAGTGTCATTGTTCTGTCTATTCTACCATCATTTTCCCTTCTGCCAACCTTCTGAGGAACTGCTGTGTAGAAAGAGGGTTGGGGAAGCAGGGGTATTTATCCATTGATTTCCATTTCTGGTTGACTGAGGGTTATCCTGGGGGCATTAAAACTCAGGCATTTCCTGACTGCCCTGTCCCTGGGCTGAGAAAGCTCCTATGAGAAAACAAGCTTCAGGCAGAGAAGCAAAGAGACGCGAGTGCTTAGGTGGGATGCTATCCTCAAGGAACGCAACTGTGTCCCCAGGTTGCAGTTGAGCTCAGAAGTAGACTAAGGGCTTATGAGGCAAGGCAACAGCAATGCCTGCTATAGGCACCAATCACTTCCAGTCCAAAATGCATAACATGGTATCACCAGGCCCATTTATCCCTGGACAAATTATTCTGCCCTTTCTCTTTCCATTGCCTTTATTGGAACCACATTTTCCAGTCATGGACCAGCAGAAATTTAACCTTCCTTATAGAGTGTTTGAAGAGTGGGTGACCTCCTCTGCCCCTCCTGGGAGTTTGTACCTCATAGCCTCTGTGATCTGACATTATCTGTCTTGATTCCGTAACAGTATCTCCTATTTTAGCACCATCTCCGCTCTGTAACTAGGCAGCTAATTCCTTGAAAGCAGGAGCTCTAGGTTTTAAAATAATTTATTTCCACCTAGAGGAGTGGTGCTCGGTGGATGGTTGGTGAACAAGGACTGGGAAAGCTCAGGGCTGCCTTAGGTCAGGAGTCGCTATAGAACTAGAGCATAGGTTTGACCAGCTGGTTAGCAATGATTTTTCTGCACTGAGTGGGTATTTGTGGTTGGTTTGGGAATGACAATGATGGAAGGGGTTTCACTTGGGACCTTCCTTCGTCTTCTCCTCTTAGTTTGTTTTCTTGCACTTAAACCTCAAGCTTTACAGAAAGAAACAAAAAAAAGTCATGGGTTGGTAAACCAAGGATCACACATGCTTTGAGCGCTGAGTATAACTGAACCTAGAATTCTGCCCAAAAGTTAAGCACAAGAGGATCCTACCATAAGTGCTGAGTCACTCAGGGCCCTTCCTGCCCAGAAAGCCACCATCTCAGCTGGGCTTTCGTCCTTTGAGCCATGTCTTCCACATCAGTGGATGGGTCTCTGCCAGGAAAGCCGTGGGGAACCAGAGTTTTAGAGGCAAAGTAGGTAGGAGACCACAGCGGAGACTTCTCAGCCTATAATTATTTCTAAGAGGTGGAATAAACCCTTCCTTTAATAGAGGCAAATGAATGCGACAGCAGAGTGATGGGCTTTAGGAACTGCATCAACTCTATTTTAAGCTATGTATGGCACAATTTGGATGTCAGCAAGTTGGCTGTTTTTACTTAGACATTATTATAATGATATCACATCTCATTATCTACTTATTTTTAAAAATGCACACTCAACGATTTTACTGTTCATGGGAATTGCGAAGTGTTTACCTAGAGCTTCATCTTTTAAATCTCATGAATACTGGTCTTTGTCTAATAAGTTTAATAGTGTTCCAATGAGTTTAAATGAGCTATACGCATAATATCCAGAAGGCGAGGTTTATCATTTTATTCTCCTCTCCTTTGATCTTGTGTTCTCCACGTCAGCTATATACTAGAATGAAAGATTATTTCAGGGAATAAGCAAAACTGACATGATGACCTGACGTAAGCCCAGGCTGAAGATGAGCTGACTTTCCAAGGCCATTTCCATGGGTTGTCAACTTGGCTTCACTTCTCTTCCTATGTCAGGTTCTCTGAAGGAGAAATAGATGGCAGATATCCCTTTATGCATTCACTCATGTATTTCTACTTAAGAAACATTTATTAATGTCTCCCTTCCCGTTTTATATCACTGTCATTACATATGAATTCACAAAACAGTTGATATTGGCTATATCATTGGATTAAAATTATCACTAGAGCAATGATATAATAAGAAATATAATTATTAAATTATATTGAATGTTATTCAATATGAGTTTCTTCCAGAATGTAACACACTTATCTAACTCTATTAGTTAGACTTGAGTCATAACTTATGTGCAACTAGACAACATTGTTGGTGTTTGGGAATTGCATTAAGGTAACAATTACTTCAATCAAAAACCACCTTTATGCTTATGATGATCTCACTGTTGGGTTATAATTCCTCCTTTCATGTCTCCCCAAAATCCATCACTTATCTGCTTTCTCTCACACTGTCAGTATATGCTTGACAAGGATTTTATCTATACTTTTTGACTTATAATGCATATTACTTATAATATTATTTTGGATACCATGTATAAGACACAAACTTCTTATGAATATAAAAATAATGCAAAAATTTTAAATTAAAATAAATGCATTCGTCATTGTTCTCCCAGTCAATGAGAGCAGACACTTTGGTGTTATCTGATTCTTTTCTCTCTCTCATCCCATATATTCGGTCAAGCCTTGTAAGTGTTGATATCATGCAGGGCCGGATAACAAGGCCACAGTCAAACTACTGATTTTGCAATTCTGGACTTAATATTATTTATTTTCAACTCTACATGGGTAAATTGAAACCGTACTTAGAGCAATATTGGAGAGAGCAGTGTGATACCGAACCACGGAATTAACACAATTTTAAAAGATTAACTCATGTGCGTGTGCATATGTTTTCATGTGTGTTTTACTTTTTACAATAGGCTTGCATTTACAAAGCACATTTATTCTTTAAAAATGTATTGTTTCACGGTGGTCCCTTCCAGGTCCTTCCCCGACACACATACATACGCAACCATCATCATCCTCATCTAGTCCTGGCCATACCCCAGACATCAGCCTCTTTTGCAAACTAGTGTGCACAAACCCTCCCCTCATTTGCACCGATCCTCAGTTCGAAACACTGCAAAGTCCCCAGGTTCTCAGAAAATAGAGATTTCCTCAGCCTAATTTTCAAGTCTTTCAGACTCTGTCCTCAGCTAAAGTACCATCTGAAACAAATCCACTTCTCCAACAAGAGTGGCTGACAGCCTGGCCTCTGCACGCCATTCGCCTCCTTTAACCCTCATGCCTTTCTTTACAGGGTCCACCTCCCACTCATCCAATGGGCCCTTCCTGAATCTACAACCTTCCAGAAACTTTCTCTGATCAACACAATCCATGGGATCACTCTCGATTCTAAATCCCTGTGGTCATTTTTTTCCTCAGTCATTCCACTTAGTTATAAGCTGTCCTTTCTTACAGACACTTTTTCATGAGTACTAATAAAATCTCTATAACTTGGACTTAGACTTGAAAGTGAGATTTTATCTTTCTCTTTTTTGAAGTCACCAGTGTGCCTGGCATCTTACACATCACTTTAGCACTTTAGAAGCACAGCCTGATGAATTGATATGGCTCAAAATTAAGCAAAATCATTCAGGATATTTTACCAAATTATGTCCTAGTGTGTATCTTTTTTATCCTTTATTCATCTGAATAAATCACTCTATGTTTCAACCAAAGGTAGGAGATGTTCAAAACGAAAGAACCAAGTTCTGTAATTTGATATGCTATTGAATAAGCAAGGTCTTTGGTGATTTCTTTATTTGTAACTGAAATAGTTATCCCTGCCTTATTTATGAAATGGTATATGTCTTAGCCACTTGAAAAGTGCAATGCTAAAAAATCAAGAGTTTTGTTGTGAAGGAGAGTAATGTAATGGTTGAGGCATGTTGCCTCATGGAAAATGCCCCTTCAAACTCAAAAGTGAGAACTTCAGTCATGGGTGGCAAGTCCATTAAGATGGGGGGACTCTGTCATTCTCTTTGGGTGAAAAGTCATTGGCCACAGCAGATTTTTATCCCAGTCCCTAAATCTCACAGCATTCCATCATATAGACTCAACCCTCAAGAAGATCATGAAAAACTCAGAAAATTAGGAAATTGATAAATTCTATAAGAAAAAAAATCCTATTAGCAAATGGAAAAAGAGTATGAACAGATATTTCACCAAGAAAGTATATATAGATGACAAATAATCACGTAAAAATAGGTTCAACTTCATTAGGCATTAGGGAAATGCAAAATAAAACCACAATGAGACATCACTATACACCTATCAACATAGCTAAAATAAAAACTAGAAACACACCAAATACTGACAAGGTTGCAGAGAAATGGGATCACTCATATTGCAGGTAGAAATGAAAAATGGTGCAGTCACTCTGGTAATCAGCTTGGAGCCTCTTTTATGAGGGCACGAATCCCATGGCTGCGGGTCCCATCCTCATGACCTAAGCACTTCTCAAAGCCCCTAACCCTCTTAATACCATCACTTTCAGGGGTTAGGATTCAACACATGCATTTTCAGGAGACACATAAATACCATAGCAAACTAGCTATTGATCCATCCACCTACATGGATGAATCTCCAGGGAATTAGACTTACTAAAAAAGTCAATTTGAAAGGCTGCATACTGTGATTCTATTTAGATAACATTCTTGAAACAACACAATCATAGAAAAGGTGAACAGATTTGTGGTCTCTGGAGTCAGGATGGGGGTAGAGTGAGGGTGGTCGGTGTGTCCCTAAGACAGTAACATAAGAGATCCTTGTGATGACAGAACGGTTCAGCATCTTGACTATCCATGTCAGTATCCTGATTGTGATCTTATAGCATAATTTTGCAAGACGTGTTCATTCAGGGAAACTGGGTAACTGTTACCTGGATCTCTCCGTAATGCTTTTTACAGCTGCATGTTCATCCCAACTTATTTAACTTCTTAATTAAATTACTGTCTGAGGAAAAAAAAAAACCAAAAAACAAACACTACAATACAATAGCTATTGATAACTACAATTATCTCAAAATAGCATAATTTAAATAAAAAAGAACATAGGGGGACTTCCCTGGTGGCACAATGGTTAAGAATCCACCTGCCAGTGCAGGGGACATGGGTTCGATCCCTGGTCCAGGAAGATCCCATATGCCGCGGAGCAACTAAGCCCATGCTCCACAACGATTGAGCCTGCGCTCTAAAGCCCACAAGCCACAACTACTGAGCCCATGTGCCACAACTACTGAAGCCCACACGCCTAGAGCCTGTGCTCCGCAACAAGAGAAACCACTGCAATGAGAAGCCCGCACACCGCAACGAAGAGTAGCCCTCGCTCGCCGCAACTAGAGAAAACCCACGCGCAGCAATGAAGACCCAACACAGCCAAAAATAAATAAATAAATTTATTTTTTTAAAAAAAAATAACATAGGAATGGGTGGTGTTGTTGCAGCCACCACTGAAAACACTATCGACCATACTGTCCAGTAAGAACTGAATTCATAGAGTTAGAAAGTATGTTGGTAGATGCCAGGGGCCAGGGCCGGGGGCGGGGGTGAGGAATGGGGAGATCTGAAGTTATTTGAAAATAAAAAAGGTCATTGAAAAAAAAAAAAAAAAAAAAAGGCCACCAGCCCCAGAGAAATAAGCGGGAAGTCTTTTGAAAGAAATCTCATTGTATGTCCCTGATCTCACACTTTGTTTTCTGATCCCCCGAAGTTCTTCCACCTTTAGCAACTGGAACAATGAGAGCATGCAACAAATGCTAATTTGTCTAAATTAATTTCCCCTCTCCAGTTTTTCTAACTGAAATGTATTATTTTACTCTGGTTTTCACGTGTTAATTGGTCAGATTTCTTTGAATTTATGTCAGACTCTTTTGACCTTTCTCTAGTGGCTGTGCCTGGGAGGGAGACCATTACACATTTACACAAGAAAGTGAGGAAAAGGGACACAAAACACAGGTGTCACTCTAGGAAATTATGGGAGGCTGACAGGATTTACCTTTAGGAGAACTCTCCAAACAAAACCATATCTCACACGTTTGTAAACACAGAGAGCATTCCTTGAACTGTATGTTCATGGGTCTGAATTTATTAGGATGCCTGGATGGTCCTCTCAATAACTAATCCTAACTGCTTCAAGTTTCAACCCCATTCTATTCTACACCCATGATGCTTAGTACAAAACTCACTAGAGGAGCTTTCAAAGTATACAGACACTCAGCCTCCACCAAAGGCAGTTCCCATTTAGTTAGCCTGGGTGAGTCTGGGGCATCTGTGTGTTTAAAAGACTACAGAGGGTTCCACTGTGCAGCCAGGTTTGAGAATCAGTGGTCTCTAGGGAAGAATGACCTTCCCCAAATGCAACTGCGATCCTATGTCTCACTTGCATAACACAGACAATGACTTCTCAGCACCTCCCTGGTTCCTAGCCTGGAATATATGACAGACTCATTTCTGGGGATTTTTAAAAGTGCAGATGCTCTATTCTGGAGCTACCAAATCAAATCTAAATCAGAGGGCATCGTTTAAAAGCTTCACAGACAACTACAGGGCTCATCCTGGTTGAGAACCATTGATGTTAGAGTCTAAAATCTAAACGGCTTTAACATGTATCTCAAGACATGAACCGACTCTAGCCTCCTCAATCACTGCCTCCTGTTCCTCTAAAAAGGAATTAAATGAATTCTCAAGGCTCTTAGTCACAGTGTGTAATTCAATATTTAATTAGATTGAATTAGTAAATATATGTGCCATGTATTTTCACAACTTTAGGCTTTGGTGCATGCTTTCCCCTACGACTACCTTTTCTCCCTACATTTTCTAACTTGTAAACTCCTACTTCGTATTTAAAGTTCAATTTGTTTGTTTGTTTTTTACTTCTTCTCTATAATGTAGGTAGTGAGGTTAGACATGCCATCCATCGCGTACTCATAGCAGAAGCTTTACTGCAAAGTCTGTTATAAATGATTCCTGTTTACCTCTCTTGTCTCCACCCAGTAAACAGAAAATCCACAAGGATGGGAGGAGAGAAGGCATCTTCTTGAACATTGTGACTGGAAAATTATTATTTGTCCAGTGACTGAATTTAACAAATATTACTTTGGACTGACTATGTGTAGAAGTCTATGCTACTTAGTTATGTTACTTAACTTCCTGTGCTGTTGCAATAAAAATGTGATCCAATTGTTCCTCATATTTCCAAGAGAAACGATATAAATGCTTATTCACAAACATCTTCTCAGTGATGTAGAAGAGTTAATTAAAGGAATGGTTATGATGTATGTTTAAACTCTTAGAAATCTCTTTGGAGGAAGGGAATGCTGAAAATTGATATGAGTTGGAAAACAGGGTTAATCCAGCTGAGGGGAAAAAATGAAATATTTAGTATCAGAATAACCTGGATTGGTTGAAAATAGAAGTCTGGTGCTTTGCTGTTTGGGACTTACCCATCTTGAACAAATTTCTGAACATTCTTTTGGATTCACCTAGGTAACATTAAAAATCCAACTGCCATTAGATTACCAGGGAGGTATAAGAATCATAGCTTTGATGCAACTTTTAAATATTAAAACCCAAAAATAAAAGTCAACTTAGCATTGTTTATTGCTATAAGAAAAGAAGTACCCTGCAGGATTACAGGTTTAAAGACTAAAGGAAGAAGCATCGGCATTTAGAGAAATGAAAGGAGTAGGAAGCGTTAATAATGACAAAAGCACTTCAGATAATATCCGAGAATCCAAGATTCATACTGAAACTGTTCTCCTTCACCAACAAACACAGGAGATGGTAACACTCCTATAGAATAATGACCATAACATCCCTACCAACAACAATAACAACTAACTTACTGCAGGAGAAAAGAAAGGCATACAAATTTACCAGATTCAAAAATCAGAGACTACATCCTGAACAACAGAAGAGCATGAATAAAATCAAGTTTAAGGATCCAGATTTATCCCAGTTTTATAGACCAGTTATATTAAACAAAGAAGGGGCAGCGTCTCTTCTTCCCCCAGCAATTGTTTTGTTGGTTTAGCAATAGCAATGTCCTGCACCAGGAGATCTAAGTGTTTAAACCAAATAAATACAATTTCTGCCCTCAAGAAGTGTGAAGCATCAACAATACACAAGACGTTTGAGTGCAAACAGATGATGTGGGTGGTCAGAGAGAGCTGCGATTGTTTCAGGAAAAGGCCTCATGAGGTCAGTACCATTTGGACAAGGGAACTTGAAGGGGTTGAGGGCAGGTTAAGGAGAAGTAATGGCAGGAAGGGAAGGAAAGTTGAATTTTGGGGATGGATGCTATATTAAACCCATCTTGGATAATGGTTAAAGATGAAGCTAGAGAAGGGGGTAAAACCTTCACAAAGCATGCTGCTTATAACTTTTTACGATAGTTTCATAGGAAGACAGTAGCGGTTTCTGGTCAGGAGAATGCCAGGATCAGAGGTCATCTGGGAGGTAATGAATCTGACGAATGTGTGTCGTCGAACAGAACAGAATAGTCAGAAGGCTACTAACCAGACCAGAAGGAAAGCTGCTGCAATGGTGTAGAAGTTACCTAACTGGGACCTGGATTAATGATGGCAAGGCAAGTCACGTGGACAGGGTGATGACTTCCTGGTGGATCAAGAGGGAAGGGGGAATTAAGGAGAGTAATTTTGAGCCTATGCAATTAAAGGGAAAGGTAAGGCATTGACATGAGCTTTATTGGAGGGACAGAGGGATGCAGGGAGAGAGAATCCTCCAGGGATAAGCAGAGTTGAAGGAAGGTGTTAAGCTTTTACTCTTAACATGGTGGTGAAAGTTGGCCTTTTGCCACACAGAGGGGAAGGAGCCAGTTAAAAGATAGTGCAGGAAGGAAGGAAGGAAAGGAATTAAGGGGATAATCATACAGGAGGCAGGAAGAAATAAGATCAAAATCCAGGTGATGGGCATAGACTTGGAAACAAGTAGGATGTTTCCTTCTCCAAGACAGAAGAGAGGGAGGAGAGAATGAGCAAAGATGGACGGTAGGCATTTAAATGATTGACGTTTAATGAATGAAATAACTGAACTCTTCTAACTTAAGGCAATAACTATAAATTTGCAGGATCAAGAAAAAAAAAAAAGACCAAAAGGAAATAGAATTTCTAATTTAAAAAAGATAATAATAAGGAAAACTATGTCCTCGTCTGGCAGTTTCCTTTGTCCTTTCCTGAAAAGTTAAAAAACATGCTGAAGGACATTCTGCACAAACACAAAAATATCAGTGTCAGTGTGGAGTCAAGGAAGGTAAATGAACAGAGCTCTGCTTCATCACACTTCAAGATCTACAGCAGACACAGATGAAAATGTGCAAACTTCCAATTGTGAAGTGAACTAACTGCAATTTTGAGGGAAAAAAAAGTTATAAGAAAAGATTTGCGTTATCATCTTTTTCCATCTTCAAACTTCCTTATCTTCATATTTTCCAAGAAAGTACATGTGTTAACAGAGACCGCCATAAATAATAGACTCAGAGACTCCTTCAGTTCGAAATATTCAGAGGTCATTTACTTCACTCAGTGCAGAAATTCCCTCATAATATTCCCAACAAACAGCTGTGCAGCTGCTGCGCGAATGATTTCACATATGTAAGCTCACTGTATTTCTGAAAGCACCATTCTATTTGGAGGTAGAGTTTTCCTTTTTCCATTAAACAGAATCTGTCAGCCACATCTAGTATAACGAGGGATAAATCTGTAGCTAGCTGAAGAAGATAGTTAGGTCGCATCCCCAAGTGTTCAAACTAACTACCCCCTACCTCTACGGAGTCTGAAACCGAGCAGGACCCTGTGGGGCTCCTGGGCTACAAAGCCTTTCTGTGCCCGCCCCCGCATTTCTTGATTGCAGGAAATAGGCTTCATTCAGCCTCCAGGACCTTCCCTGAGTTCCAATGACAGGTTCAAGCAGATGCTAATCAGGCAAGGGAGGCAATGCAGAGACAAGGGAGGAACAGTCAGGAAACAACAGCGCAGCCTTGGGCCAGGGTCCTGGTTCCCCACAAGGGATGCACACAGCAATATCTTTGAGCTGTTTGCAGATACTGAAACCCCCTCCAGGTGGGAGAAGTTAACTACCTGATGAAGCACATTCCAGAGAAGGTCCCAGTAGCCCATCATCACCTGAGGCCAGATGATCTCTGGATGGAAGGAATGCGGGCCCTGCACCCTGATCCTTATCAGCGACCCCACCCCTGGACTATACGACTCCTCCCAGCTCCCCCCCCACCCCCGCCCCAGGTTGGGATACACAATCTTGAGGGCATTAGCCCGCTATGTCCCCCTTTGCCTGGCAAAGCAATAAAGCTATTCTTTTCTACTTCACCCAAAACTCTGTCTCCGAGATTCAATTCGGTGTCGGGGCCCAGAGGCCGGATTCGGCTTCAAGTCCTCATAGTGAGAGAACCTTCACCACTAACCCAGTATTTCCTCTTGTGCACTCAAGCCAGTCAACTTTCCATGTGGCCGGGGGACGGGGGTGGGGGGGGTGGGGTGGGCAACCTATCCCAGCGATGAAGGCAGAGTTCAGCCAGCCTGCCTCTCACCTTGATCCTGTCTCTGTATCCACTACTTCAGCCTTCCATGTGAATTTGCTACATTATCATTATCAGCCCCTCCAGTGGAACCAAACTGTCCAAATATTCCGTGGGGTCCCTGTAGCTTCTCTTTCAGTTAGATTGAGCCTTGCAACTACTTCCTGGCAGAGGCTGATAAAAACCACCCGTTCTCTCTTTTTCCTTCTCTTCCACTCTCGTGGCCACCTTGGAGATCTCAAGTCCAAAACAGAGAGAGGCCACCTAACTCACGTGAGCAACTAATTATCTTATAAAAGCTACTGACGTCTGGAGGAATAATTTATTTATATATTTTTTAAAATATTTTTTTCTGCTTATGCTATCCTATCCTGACTGTGGTCACAAAATAGCCATATCATTTTTCACGTGAACTTCTTTTAAGCTACCTCTTCCTCCTTTTTCGTTTGAAGTTGATTAACATTTTATCCTAGTCCCAAGACAACAAGGAAGGAGATATGAGTTTCCCCTATAAGGTAAAAATGAAACTTTTTTCTTAGAAATGTTGGCTAATATTTATTAAGATAGCACCACATACCCTCACTATGCTGATTTATAGTGAATCAGAAATTGTCTAAAAATTTTTCAGTATTACAAGAATCCTGGCTATTGTTGGGTTTTGATGCTGAGAAAATACTTTGTAAAGTAAGTAACCACTCTAACTCTTTTATCAATCCCAAATATTCCACATAGGCTATAAACTAGGTAATTTCCATGCATGTTCCATAAAATGCAGATAACACTGCTTACCCTTTGCCATTTAGCTTTTTTTCCTCTTTCTGCAACCCTAGCCCTAGGAGTGGGGTGTTCTGGAATATAAACGCCTTGAGAATGAGACCATTTCATATTCTTCCTTGGTTACATCTCTGCCTAAGACAATGTGGGCTCTTACTGACAAAAGAACCAGTGAAAGAGCACCACTTCAGATGGACGTGGGTTTATCCCAGTTCTACTACCCAACAGCTGTGTGGCCCAAGACACAGGTAACATTTGGGGGGCTCAATTTTCTCATCTGAATGTTGGGGTATAATAATCTCTGCTTCACAAGGTCCCTAGCTCATTTCTGTCCTCTGAGTCAGCACCCATAACTGCCACTTCCTTTCTTACACCTCCAATGAAATGTCTAAACACTCTCTCAAACAGAGCTCTTGACTAGCCACACCTGAAACCTGACCCTCTTCTCCTGGTTCCCACTTCATTACCTGACACAGTGAAGATCCAGCTCCTCAAGCTGCCTTTCCCCTCTTTCTCTTACATCCACATCTAATCTGGCTACAAGCTCTGCTTATTCTACCTCCAAACTATATCTCAGCTCATCCATGTTTCTTTTCCAAATCATCCTTCTTTCTTGCATTTCTTACTAACGGAATTCTCTTGTCTCCATGCTCACTCTTCCCTAAACAGTCTGTTCAAAGAAGCCAGAATAATATTTCAGAAACAGATATCAACGAATCCTGCTTAAAACTCATCAATGGCCTTTGTGAAAGTTTCATAGAGAAGGATAGAAAGAAAAGAAAAAAGAAGAGTTCTAATACAAAATTAATAGGAAGCAACCCATCTGTGTCGCTAACCTCCTGAAGATAGGAGCTCTGATATGAATGGGAAAGTCGTTCAGTAGAATTAGCCTAAAAAATAGGACTAAGCAGGCTTCTCTGAGATGATATGGACTTGATACTTAGGGAAAACCACTGACAGAACTAAGCGTCAAAATGAATTGAAGTAATACGTGGTCATTTGAGGTGGGTATAGACGTGCTAAAGAAGTAGGCTGGGCAGGAAGCTGGCAACGGTAATCCAAATAGAAAAAAAAAAAAATTAGTGACACTGAAAACACAAGAATTGGTGACATGGATGGAGACATACAATAAATCTGAGAAAGGCAGTGAGAAACACAACAGCGTAATTTGGTGAATACATAACGGGATGCGAGCAGTTCGGTAGTGTCTCTTCAGGACAGAGTCAAAGATGCAGTTGGGGGATCTTTGCTAGGACCCAGGTCACTCATTTCTACAGCTGGGCACACACACCACCTGCAGACTCAATGAATGCTTAACACCTAGTGATGACAGCGATTAAAATACACTTACCAACATTTTTTAAGCTTTATTTATTTTTCTTCTTATTTTTTTCTCCTTCATTTTTTCAAGAATTTGAATATAAAATATTTACACTCTGGTCCTGATTCAAAATAATTCAGAAATTAATTAGCTCTGCTGACCCTCACCTCCTCACCACCAATAGCCAATTTTCCGCAGAAGTTTGTGGGTCATGAATATCTCTTCGCAGAAAAATACATTAACATTTTTCCTGAAAAATAGTGATGGGTAATCCTAACCTTTTGATCCCATAATAGCTGAGTAGTTCAGACTCTTGAAAAAAATATTTCTTAAAAACTTGGTAAATTGTCAGATTGGACATGGTTAACTGGTGCTAGCCTTGAACCCTGTGTTAGATTTTATTCTACTCTCTGTTAACTCCCGTCTTTCCAGTGAGCTCAGGTCTGAATGCAGTGATGACACTGACTCTGACCTGGACCATGAATTAATCCAAAATTAACCCTCCTTATACCTTCAATGCTTCGTCTTCGCTCTTTGACATTAAAGATGGGGCTGCATCCTTAACTAAGCAATGGCCTTGCCTGGAAATTGCAATTCCCAGAATTACAAATAGGTCTATCTTATCTGAGCTCCTGGTGTTCTTGAACACTGAGCATAGTGCCTGGTGGTCATTAAATATTCAACACATTGTAATAATTATAGTACTAGCAATAACCATAATACTAGTTAACACCTACTGAGAACTTTCAGACACATAAGGATTTTTATTACCTTAAAAACAAAATGCTGAATGAAGAGGGTCAAAGGTTAATAATTCACTTGTGCAATAATATCAGGCTTTTGGATCTATTTCTCTGTGCAGGTTTTGACTTTCCCCTCATGCTTACAAGATGGCTGCTGCAGCCCCAAGCATCTACTCTTCACACAATGCCTCCAACAACAGAAAAGAAGAAAGAGAGCTTTCTTTTTCTAGATACATCTTATTTCTTTATAAAAAAAAAAGGAACATTTTTCCCATACATAAGCCCTCTGACGGTCTTCTCCCAGGTCCCGTCAGGCAGAATGTAATCACGTGCCTATCTCTTAACCAATTCCCAGCAAAAGTAAAGGGGTTGCTATGAGTGACTTAGTCCCCAAAAAGTCTCACTCCCTGGTATTAGGGAAGGAACCCACGTACCATGAGCACCTTATTTGTTCAAAATCAGATTTAAAATCTGATTGTCTTAGCTAGGGATAATGGCAGGAAGTTCTCTGCATTATCAGCAGAGCCCTGTCTGCCCCAGGTAGATCCTATTAGTATTCTCATTGAATCGATGAGGAAACTGAGGCTAAGGGAAGTTAAATAACCAGCTCAAGGTCACACAGCAAGCGTATGGCAGAGATGAGACTTAAACCCGGTCTCATTCAAGTGATTTCAGAGTCCAAACTCTCATCAAGTAAGCTGTGCTGGTTCTCAATGAGTGTGAAGCAGTTCCAGATTATCCTCTGGGAAACAGAGAAAACCATTGCTTTTTATTTCTAATCCTCCATAAGAAATATTCTATGTTGTCGCTGAAGGGCAGAATTCCAGAAAGAGAACAGCACGGCATGAGGTCCTTACATCATCCCTTGGTATCAGGGAAATGGAGGAGCACCTCTGAAGAGTGAAGCCAGTAGTCAGAAGAGCAGGATTGGGAGAGGACCTCCCTGCAGTTCCTGGGGAAAGAGGGAACCCTGGGCTGGGAGAGGGTCCCCAGAGCTCTTGGCGTGGCCCTAGGAGCAGTGAGATGGGAGTGGGAGTGGAAGTAGGGTCCATAGCGTTATAGTGACTCTTGGAGAGCTTACACCACAGTCTCAGCCCTGGTGGAGCCCCTGCCCTGGGCAGCAGGAGCCTGTGCCAGCACCTGCTCCATCCCATTCCTGTGTGATGCTCTGTCCCTTCACAATCTCTAATTTCTAGAGAAGAAAAGCCCAGAGCACACCTGCCAAATTGATCTTATGCTCTTTAGTCAGTCATTTAAGACCTTTTATCATCTCATCCCCTTCCTCAACTTGTTTTCTACAATCCACTTCTAAGAATGGACCAGTTCACATGAGTAGCCCCTAAACATATTTTACTTATTATCTACCCACTTGTGTTTCTTACTGGGCTTTCCATGACAAGCAGGTCTACACTGCCTCTCTGCTTATAATAATTCTATTTATCCATGAAAATATTCAATGGCGGTCGCTTGTTCAACCAGCTAACCATCTGCATGTGTGGGCACATCCTATACAGACACTCACACAGTGAGGTTAGACTTTCGGATGCACTTGAAACAAATAAAACAATAAAACTTCTAGAAAGAAATAAAAGTAAAGTTTAGATAATATTTTTTGGAATAAATTTGGTACACGATACCAAAAACAGAAGCCATAAAAAGAAAGGTTATAGAGAAACATAAAAATTAAACATGTAAAAAATTACTATAAAAATAAAAATGAAACAACTAAAAATATTGTGACGTATATCAGATAAATGGCTATTAGTTTTGATATTTAAAGAGCTCTTACATGTCTTAGAAAAGATTAGCAGCAATAAGGAAAATGGACCAAGGCTTCAGAAAAACTCATTCACAGAAAATAAATATATAGAAAAAAAGGTCAGTACCTTTTGTAATTAAAGAAGCACCAGTTAAAATTAGGTATGAGTTGTTTAACCTCAAACTGAAAAGTAAAACTCACAATTGCAATAGCTATGTTGGTAAGTTTTCAAGACAATGTGACCCTTAAAGTAAGAAAACCGTAAATTGGTTCAGCTTTTCCAAGTATGCAATTTGTCATTATATTCATTATACTAAAAGCTTTTAAATATAAATCTGTATACCGTGTGATTTAATTATTTCACCTCTAAGAATTTATCCTTAAAAAATTATTAGCAAAGATTTGCTTGCAGAAATTTTTATTGCACCATTAAGACAGGAAAATAAATTACCTAAATATCCATCAACAGACAGTTAAATTATTTATGGTACACAACATTAGTTGGAATGTAATGCAACCATCTAAGTGGAAAGTAATAAAACTATTTAATTTTGTAGAAATTTTGTAATATGTTGTTATTAACAAAATAGTGTTCACAAATACATTTTTTAAAAATGTGTGTGTATATAAGCATGGTAAAAATGAAGGTCTTTTGCATGCTTTTCCCTTTTCTCTAAATTTTCTATAATTGAAATGAATTACTTTTGTAATTAAAAAAAAAAAAAAGAAGGCTTTATGTGATGCATCTTTCCAGGCCCTCCTTACACATGATCTTCACAAAATGTTCTCTGATTTCCCCAAAGTGGGCATTCCTTCCTATGAAGAATTCATAAGAATTCTTTGCTCATTGTCTATGAAACTTATAAAGTATTTACAGAAGCCCGCCTGTGTCGTAGGTTTTGTTTTGTTACTGTTCTCTGTACATGGCCCATCGTCCTCACTACACCATCAGCTCCTAAAAGGCCAGAACTTGACGTTTGTGTTTTACTATTTTCAATAAAATACTTAAGGATTGATATATGTTCAGGAAACTGAACCATTATAGTGAGGTTTTATCTTTTCATAAAGCTTTCTGAAACATTACGGGACAAAGAATCTTTACAAATGCAAGAGGAGCAAATGTGATAATGTCCTTTTACCTGGGAGGGAAATGGAAACCCAAGGTAAGTGAAGTCAGCCAAGACTGAACCCAGCTTTACAAACCCCTAGACCTCATTTTTCCCCAGTGTATCAGAAATAGCAGCTGCATTGTGTTCTGGGGGACGGGGGGATTGTTACGGTGATGGCACCCAGGGACTCCTGTCTCCCAGTCGCCATGCCTTTGTACAGTCCCCCCACAGATATCGACACTGAGCTTGGCCACGTGAGTTGCCCTGGCCAATAGGGCATCAGAAAATGGGATGCCAGCAAAGGCTTTATGAGTGCTTGTACAATGAGGCTTGCTTTCTTGGAGCATGCCAGCATCCCGCTATCCAGCTGAAGAGGCCACAAGAAGACAATCAAGTTGTTCCAGCCAATAACTACCATTAACTGCCAGCATGTGAGTGAGGCTATCTTGAATCAACCAGCCAGGGGCAAGACACCAGTTGAGAGCAGTTGATTAAGTTGCCCCAGACCAAGGCCAGAACTGCCCAGCTAACCCACACTGAAGTACAGATCAGAAGCAAATAAATGGTTGTATGTAAAGATTATCACCACCTCCTGTCCCTGCCTGCTGCCCGGGTAGACCTGGGTCCCACACAGAGGGTCCCTGACCTGTCACAGCCCTCTTGTCACATTGGTTCCTAACTGGATTTCAGAATCCTTCTCAGCCAGGGCTCTGGTCTGCTCCTTTCAGCCATAGGAGCTGTCGTATAAATTTAAAATTCTTTGTAATTCCTAAACAAGATGATATTTTCTCTTTTTCCTTATACATATATCCACTCTTTTAGATCCTTTTCCCATATAGGTAATTACAGAGTATTGAGTAAAGTTCCCTATGCTATACAGTAGGTCCTTATTAATTATCTATTATGTATATAATAATGTGTATATGTCGATCTCAATCTCCCAATTTATCCGTCCCCCGCCTTTCCCCCCTGGTAACCATAAGTTTGTTTTCTACATCTGTGACTCTATCTCTTATCTAATGGGGCAAATTGAGACAAGATTTTGTGGAAGATTGCAAACCTGTGTCAGATGCTATCAAAATTTAGTCTGATTTGGATTATGTTTTACAATCAAGGGAGTTCTGTTCCAAACTCACCCATCCAAAATTGTACTTTAAAATAGATCAGATTTGCCTTCATATTACAGACAGACTGGTAAATGGTACCTACTGTTCTCAGTTTCGGAAGGAAGGAAGGAAGGAAGGGAGGTGTAGGTTGAACAACAATTACCATTTTCTGTATATTCTACACACCCTACCCTCCCATTGAACAAAGAATTTAACCAAAATCATAAAAGTTTCAGTGGAAGCCAGTATGGTGACCCAACTTTACTTTAGGCAAAGTTGGTCATCTGTGCCTCGCTTTCCACATCTGTAAATTGAAGGCTGTTACATCTGTCCCTTGCAGGGATATCATAGTAACAAATGAGAGGAGATACATGAAAACATATTCTTCAGAGAAAAGTAGCCATAATTATCCTAATTTAGGAAAACACAGAAATCAACTTGCGTTTACCAAAATGTGAAACTTCTTTTAATTGTTGTCAATTTAATTCCTACGAGGTATGTGGTTTTAAATTTTGTTGACAATGATTTCAACGAAACCATAATTTAGCTATTATAATATCCGTCCAGCTGTTTTATCATCAGTAATTTTAGTTCCGGTAGAATCCTCTTCAGATAAATTATATGTGTATTGGAAACTAGTGATTATAGCATTTCTCTAAGAAATCTTTTTGTTTTATGCCCTAAAAGCTCTCTGAAGTCAATGATAGTTTGTAAAACAAAAGCTTTATCAATGAAATTTTGCAAATAAATTGTCTTATATACAACTGAAACATGTTTGCTTTTTAGCCTGAATTAAAATCTTAGCTTCTCTAATAGGTAAACTTTTCAGCTATCTGTGACAACTGGAAACTTTTTCTTAAAATGAAACCTGAAATGTAAAAACATCCCTGGTGATTAAAAACTCTTATAATCATCGTAAATCATAGAGATTTTGTCACCAAAAAGTATCTAACGGATCATTTCAGAAATTTCCAGTTTACTCCTCTGAATAAAATAATAGGAAAAAAAGAAAAGACCTCCCCATCATTGCTTGTCTTCAACGCTTAGTTTAATTCATAAAGTCAGCAAAATATAATAAAGAGTTATGGCAAAATATAAAGAGTTCAACCTCAACTCCTCCTGTTTCTTCTCAGATGATTTGTCTTCATTCTACAGTTAAACCAATTTTCAAATTCCTTTTTATCCTGTACGAACGTCAATCCCCGAACATAATTTCTGAAATACAACCTGAATGCAAGCAGCTTCATAGCAACTTTCCTTTTTAATACCTTACTTAGCTCTCCCGCAGCCCCCATAAGCGTAGTTGGGCAGATACTAGCAGTATTGACATTTTAGGGATTTGACCAAGTGAAACTCTACGGAAGCAACAAGGGGAAGGAGGTCAGAAAGGGAGTCAAGCAGAAGGTGTGGCCAGAAGGGCAAATCCACCAAAGGGTGGATGGGCCAGCGTCCAGACAGGGGCATCTCTGTGCCCCGGGGTTGAGCTTTCTTGTCGGAGAAGAAGGGACAGGTCAACGGACCACAACTTGGCTTGTCTGAGACCCTCCTCAAACCCTAGTCTGACCCTGGATCCATCAGAACCTTCTGATGAAGCTTCTCTGAGTCACTGAAGCTCAGGCAACAGCTCCCCAAACCTACAATCCCCACCTCTATTTAGTTACCTGCTGACCTGCAGTATTCACTGCAAAATAAACTCAAGCCATGTGCCCCGCAGTTAAGGAGAGGACAGTCTGATGATAAAGTCTTATGGCCAGATACAAATGGCCAACAGGCACATGAAAAGATGCTCAACATCACTAATTATTAGAGAAATGCAAATCAAAACTACAGTGAGGTACCACCTCACACCAGTCAGAATGGTCATCATCAAAAAGTCTACAAATAACAAATGCTGGAGAGGGTGTGGAGAAAAGGGAACCCTCTTGCACTGTTGGTGGGAATGTAAGGTGGTGCAGCCACTATGGAGAACAGTATGGAAAAAAACTAAAATTAGATTTGCCATATGATCCAGCAATCCCACTCTTGGGCATATATCCAGACAAAACTATAATTCAAAAAGATGCATGCACCCCTATGTTCATAGCAGCACTATTCACAGTACCCAAGACATGGAAACAACCCAAATGTCCATCAACATATGAATGCATAAAGAAGATGTGGTATATATATATATGCAAGGGAATACTACTCAGCCATAAAAAGACAACAAAACAATGCCTTTTGCAGCAACATGGATGGACCTAGAGATTATCATACTAAGTGAAGTAAGTCAGAAAGAGAAAGACAAATACTATATGATATCACTTATTGTGGAATCTAAAATGTGACACAAGTGGACTTATCTGTGAAACAGAAAGAGACTCACAGACAATAGAGAACAGACATGTGATTGCCAAGGGGGAGGAGGGGTGGGGAAGGAATGGATTCAGAGTTTGGGATTAGCAGATGCAAACTACTGTATATAGAATGGATAAACAACAAGGTCCTACTGTACAGCACAGGGAACTATATTCAACATCCTGTGATAAACCATACTGGAAAAGAATATGAAAAAGAATGTATATATATGTATAACTGAATCACTTTGCTGTACAGCAGAAATTAACACAACATTCTAAATCAACTATACTTCAATTTTAAAAAGTCTTATGGTCAGGAACATGTGCAGAGCCTATGAAATTTAAAACATGGAGATCTGGGGTCTGGATGGAGAGGTAAAGGCACCATCATTGTCAACCAAAGGCGTCTGTTCTTGGAAGGCTGTCGGTCAACAGTTTTGAGCTCCTGTCTCTACACTCACTGCTTCGTTCCCAAATGTTGTGTTGAAAGCTTGTGGAGAAGCAGAAGAAAGGAACCATACAATTACCAATTATTGTACCAAAAATACAATGTTTGTTTTCTCATATGGTAATTATTCTGTGGGTCGGGTGGGAGGAGATAAATATATCTATGAGTTAGTCAATCAAAACTGGTAACTGAGGTAATAACTTTTTTAATGGAAAATGATTCTAGTAAATACAAATGTTCACAAAAACTAGGTCATTCTCTGAGATCCTGGTTGTAAAAATCACTATGGCATGATTCAGCATTAGACACTGTGATTTGCAGGGACATCCCTTCTCCGGGCACGGGTCTGTGTGTGTGCCTGGATGGCTTGTGGGCAGGGTGATTCATCAAGGGTGAGGAACAAAAAACTATGACAGGGGTCAGACCATCTGACCTGTTGAGAGAACTTAAATTCATGTCATCCTGAAGCCTGGGGACCTGATCAATAAAACAAAAATTTGGGAATTGAATAGCATGGAACCACACACACACACACACACACACACACACACACACACACACACACACATAAATAAGGGCAAATGAAAACTGAATGATAAGGTCTCTCTTCTATTTAACAGTAATGATACCAATGTCAACTTCTTCGTTTTGCTATTGCACAACAGTCGTAGAATGTCACCACTGGGGGAAGCGAGATGAAGTGCTCACAGGACACAATGTACTTTTTTTTTTTGTAACTTTCTGTGAGTCTATAATTATTCCAAAATAAAAGTTTTTTTAAAGTAAAAAAAAAAAATCGGTATAATGGACTGTGTTATTATCTATTGCATTTTCCCCTCATTTATGGAACTTAAGCCATATTTTCTAATCCAAATCTTTGTCAGGGAGAAAATAAAGGAAAACAAAGCTATAATTTAGAAATTAAACATGGTGGGCTTTGCCAGATGACCCATGTCCATCAAGGAGTTCCCTGGGTTCTAGAAATTTCATCTCAGACAAACTAGATCAACGAAAAAAATCTCATCTAAAAAGGCTCCAGAGAGATAGTAAAAGGAACTTAAAAACAGATAGTTTTCATGCCTTTTTACTTGGGAAAGTACAATAAACTAGACCTGAAAATTATCCCACATTCCCTAAAGTGTAGCTATAGAAACTGGTATAAGTTTTCTGCACTTTCCACTTTCTCACCCAGTCCCACCACCAGTGACAATACCTTGCAAATAGAGATAGATCTCATAAGCCCTACTGACTGATTCTGGACTTAAAACACTCCAAAACTTCAAGGGCCAAGGCCCTCAAGTTACAGTACGATATCAACCCCTCCAGCCTAATCTCACACCACAGAACTTACACATATGCAATGCAGAACCAAGTACAATTTGCATAAACTATGTGATAAGCATCTGGTTCCTTGAGGATTCTCAACACAGAAATAGGAAACTATTGTATGATTGTCAATGCTGCTTCAACCATACTCTGTCAAATTCTCCTTTTTGATTCTGCAGTGTTCTGGTTGTTATATTGAACCCTAGTCCAATACAGGACAGTTTAAAAGTTTGAATAGATCATCTGGTACAAAGCATCCCCACTCCCTGTGGTTCCATGAAAGTCTAGACTTGTTCCAGGAGCACAGAGTTGGGAGGAAAGCAGTGCCCTTCCGCCTTCCCCTCTTCTGAGTGTGTCCTCCTCCGGGTTGGGCAGATGAAGCCCCAAGGAAATCTACCTGGAGGTGGTGACGCCTGACCTCTAGGTGAAGAAAGGCAGAGAGCCAAGATCCAGAGGTAGAACCCGCCATGTTCCAAGAACTGTCCATTATTTCATATATGGCGGGAGTGAAGGGTCCACATGGGCCTCACATAGGAGACACAGGAATATCGCCAATGTCTCAGAGACTAGAAACATATTTAAATAGTAAAAACCATGTGAAGTTTTCCATATAAATATTGAAATGTATCATGGTTCTATTTTTTTTTCCTTCTGAAGGTACAAAAATACACATTTTTTCATAAAAACAGAAATTGAAAACAAAGGAAAAGTGTGAGAACTTAAGTAAAACTGGGCTCATGATGACACTGCAACTTTACCATCTCTTCTTTTTTTTAATATAAATTTGTTTATTTTATTTTTGGCTGCGTTGGGTCTTCATTGCTGTGCGCAGGCTTTTCTCTGGCTGCAGCGAGCAGGGGCTACTCTTCCTTGTGGTGCACGGGCTTCTCATTGCGGTGGCTTCTCTTGTTGCGGAGCACGGGCTCTAGGCACGTGGGCTTCAGTAGTTGTGGCACACAGGATCAGTAGTTGTGGCTCGCGGGCTCTAGAGCGCAGGCTCAGTAGTTGCTCCGCGGCATGTGGGATCTTCCTGGATGAGAGCTCGAAGTCATGTCCCCTGCATTGGCAGGCGGATTCTTAACCACTGCACCACCAGGGAAGCCCTTACCACCTCTTCTTAATCGATTTCAGGCTCAACCTCATGCACACACATTTCTGTTCATGTTGATACTTGCAAAGCTCTTTATTTTGTATTCACCTCCATTTAATCAAAATTTCCAACTTGATTATTTGAGGTTTATTTTTTTTCCTATTTCTATTATTTGAAAACTTTTTCAGACATAAGTGGCTGTTGTCTCATTTTTCCACAAATATCTCTAATAGTTCACCAAGAGAGTCTTGATATGGGGTTAATGGAAGTAGTGTAGAAACAATAGCGTTTTATCATCATCATAACTAATTCATGTGATATGAAAATATAACTAGAGAATGGGGTATATGCAAACTAGGATCCTGTGCATAATTGGAATTATAAAAATGCATATCGAATTTCATAAAAATTTAGGTTAAGGAAAATGTAATTTTGAAGTAAAAAAGTTTAAGACAAATCTCTTAAAAATTTTGTTTGTTAAAGTTTTAAAGAATCCTGTATTTCTGACTTTCAGTGATCGGTTTAGAGTGTTATAAAGGTTGTATGTGTTATTACCAGGCAGATTATTAACCCCAAAAAATCATTTGTAGAGAAGGGTTACTTACTGCAGAAGGAGTTTCTGATTAGAAAACAGCTCTGGAAAATTTCAGAAAGCATAGAAAGTTAAATGCTTTTGAAACATTGTAATTTTGGAGCCAACATTACTTTTTACGACATAAATATTTCAGACAAATTATTGTCTGCTTAATTAAGTCATGATCAGAAAAGTAGACTTAGCTTGAAATCAATTGTTGTTTATTTTTTAGGAAACAAAATTTCTGGTTAAGAAGGCATTATAAATAAAATTTTGTCTAGGTTAGAGTGTCTTTGGTGTTGTTAGAAATTACCATGAAAGTTAAAGAAGTTAAAGTATTTAGTAGTAGCAGTATTACAGTATAGCTGATTTACAATTAGAATAAATATTTCAATGTGTGCACTCCCAAATCATCTTACCAAATTGTGCAAATTCAAAACCAAATTATTTAAACAATAAAGATTTAGAAATCTCAGATCCTGATGAATGAGATCAACATTTATTCAAAGTGTTCAATAAACTAAGATTAGATTGTCTGAGATGTTTGAAGAATCCTAGACTATTTTAATTAAAAAGAAGCACCAGTTTCAGCAGTGCTGAGGATATGGCCAGCAACATCTTACACAATACAAGACTTATCTGTCACAAATCAAAGTTCGTATTATTAACATTGTGTCCGGGCTGCATTAATAAAAAGTGTGAGTGGAGATTTTAATGGGTTTGTAATGAGCTAAAAGAGGCAGAGTCAAAAGTATCTACACATGCTTCCATCATACCTCTCAGACATAAAAGTAATGATGTGTAAGCTAAAGAACACCAGAATGCTCTTAACCTACTAATTCTTGGTACAGCACTACTATTCCCCACTTTGTGTGTGTTTGCAGGGGATTATCAGATGTTTTCAAGGAAAAAGAATAAATATCATACAGGTGGTTCTGTACTTCTTCAAACACACGACACTGGCAGCATATTATTGAGAACCATCATCCTTATTAATTTAATTGAACCAACAGAGATTATGGTCACATCCCAAGTATTCCAGTCTCTATGGACAGATTTTCTTTTTTTTTTTCTTTTTCATGTTCAAAATGAGAAGGGATGTATCGTTTTTCATTATTTCACTTTACATTATTATATACTGATAAGAATAATAAATACAGAAAAATAAATTGGGATAAGGAATAGAAATTATGCCAAAATAATCTCAGAGAGCTTAAGACTTTTCCTTCAAAGGAAAAGAAAGATTTTAAAAGAAAACTACACCATGGCAATTAAGGTAGTGCTTTTTTCCCCCTACACCATCAGAAAAAGAGCAGAAAATTTAAAGGCCTTTGCCAAAGATTGAAGGCTGTTACTAAATTGAAATATATGATTTTTGAAGAATGAATTTAGCAAAAGAAAACAAATTTTAGAACTCCTTTTTAAAAATAGAATGAACTATTAAATAAAGCAGTGGTCAAACGGGCCAACAAATTTGATGCAAATCCCAGAACTCTGATTTTTCTTGCAACTTGAAAAGCTCAACTTTATCTGTGATTGTTGATTCAGGTGATTGTGACTATCTGTTTATTCAATACACCCTTCACAGCCATGCTCTTCTTTCCTTCAAGTTTCCAGATATTGCATTGAATTGACCAATTAAGGCAATACATTTTCTATTCTGTGCTTCTCAAAAATATACTTAGACAGTATACACTAAGTATACTTAGCGTGCACACACACACATACACACGCGCACACACACACCCTGATCAGGCCTGAAGGACCTCGCCCTCTTGTGAAAAGTTTGCCACCGCACCACGCCTCCTGCCTCACCTTCGGAGAGACAGATGATGCTTTACTACTTGAATCTTACCGCTAAGAACGTTTCTCATGGCTCAGAATGCTATCACACTTTTCAGTTTCAAACTTTAATTCCGGGCCTAAAAACGTTTCGAGTTGACCACACAGTTTGCAGTCTTGTTGGCATGGTCTGATGAGTTATGAAAATGTCTTCAAGTTATTACGAGGGAAATACCACGGGAAAACTGGTACCTGAAATATGTTATGAAGCTGCTCACTTGCTTAATGAATGCCTCCTCGTATAGAGATGGATCTCTGAGACCGGCCAGCAACATGTGCCCCTCCCTGTCCTAGAGTCCTACTCTACTTCATAACGTGGTTAATTAAAAGATATGTATGGAGCTGGAAAGGTGAGCAAGAATGCGGTCCAGGAATGTGTGTTTACACACAAATAAGGAAGGTGTGTGTGAGGATGTGTTTAACTTAGAATATGTAAAACAGACATACATACAGACAAACACACACATGTGTGTGGAGTTGGAGACAGAAAGGGAGGTGCTGCAGTGGGATGGGGCAGAGTCATAAGGACTGGCCAGTGGTCAGATCTTCAGGCGGGATGGTCAGGGCAGCCCTTGCGGAGAAGATGGCATTGAAGACTTGAAGGAGATTTTCAAGTCATTTATGCTCCAGAAGGAGAGAGAGACTGTCACACTTGCAGAGAAAGTAAATGATATAAATACTTGGGAGCAAGTCAAGTTTATAACCTTTGTTGTAAAAATTACACTTTTCCTTCATAAAATCTAATTGAGTGATATATTCAAATAATCTGGGGGGAGTTTTTTTTTTCCCTCCCACTATGTTAGAGGATCGAGGGATAGACAATTCTCATAGGTGTTCTCCTTGGCTTCTTTTTAAAATACATCCTTCCATTCTTCCAACGCCCACTAAACAACTACTATACCTATTAGGAGCTACAAAGGAAAGTCAGTTTCAAACTATGATCCCCCAGGAGAAGGTAAGGGTTCAAAGAATTTGAGTGAAATATTAGTGTAATAACATAAAGCAAAGTGTCACAGAAATGCACCAGAGAGAGAAAATGGTCAACCAGGAAGAACCAAAAAGGTACCCTGCAGGTGTTCATCTGTGATGGGTAGGATACTGAAAGGCTTAGGTGTGGAGTGGGCATCTCACCTGGAAGGGGTAGTAGGAACACAGGTAATATCAAGACTTACTTGGGGACCTATTTTGGCAGGAGGATGCCGAACAAAATATGAGAAGAGCCTGCAAATATAATTTCTAGTCACGTACGGATGACCGAAAAGCAGTCAATCTGTCCTTTGGGTGGGCTTTCTGACAGCCTCACCACCTCCTATCTCCAGCTCTGCCCCTAACAGCTCTGTGACCACAGGGCCTCTAGGTCCCCAACTGTGGATGGTGGAGGCTGGTATTCCTGAAAGTTCCTTAGGTTCAGAAATTTTTCAGCCTGAAATGCCAGTGTCACCGTATCATCCACACTTCAAGACATAGTATTTGTAACTTAAAATTATAGGTAGCCATCCCCCCATCATCAGCCTGGCATTCACCATTTCAAATTTTCTAAGACCTGACTGACACCTTTCTACTTCAGACTGACGACTGCTTTTATTGTTCATACAATGCTTATTCCTGTGACTCCCCTTGCTGTGTAAGTGAAGTCCCTCTGTGTTCTCATTTATTTCATCTTTCTTGTGAGTGGATTTCTGGTTGTGCTACTGAACCAAAGGAGATTTGACCTAAATAAAGTGTCAATTTGGAAAAGAAACATGAGGAAAAGGGAGCAGTGGTGACAGTCACAAATGATAGTGAGCAAAGGCAGTACTGGGGAGAAGGTGTTATTCAGTCTCTGCTCTAATTGAACTGCCCACTAGGGAAACACCCTTCTATCAGACTTTCCAGTGTATCACTTTAAAACACATACACGCGGTCGATGATGGAGTCTTTAAGAAAATATCTGGAAAACCATACTGTTGTAAACATTGGCTTATATTTTTTGTAAAGATATATTCCCTTTCTGTTTTACTTGAAAACTCATCATTTCCAATTGGTTTTTCTTCACCAAATTTTCTGATTATGAACAGCAGGGAGCATTTCTGGCCTGCGATTTCTGGCCGGGATCACACTGTCTTCCTAACGGGAAGCCTGAGGCTCACAGAGGTATCAAAAGCCGTGCTCCACAAACACCGTCAGATGGTCTCCAGGTTAGGTTACTTTAAAAATAAAATTACACATTTCTTTAAAAAATTAAAAATAGAGTATGATGCAGCAATGCCACTTCTGAGTATATACCCCAAAGAACGGAAAGCAGGGTATCAAACCAATATGTGTACACCCACATTTATAGCAGCATATTCACAATAGCCAAAAGTTAGAAGCAACCCCAGTGTCCATCGACAGACGAATGGATAAACAAAATTTGTTCTGTACATATCATGCAATATGATGCAGCCTTAAAAAGGAAGGAAATTCTGACACCTGCTGCAACATGGCTGACCCTGAAGACATCAGGCTTGGTGAAATAAACCAGTCACCAAAAGACAAATGCTCTGCAATTCTACTTATGGGAGGAACTTGAAATAGTCAAATTCATAGAAAGCAAAAAGTGGTTAGCTGGGGCTGGGGAAAATGGGGAGTTAGTGTTCAGTGGGATAGAATTTCAAGTTGGGAAGATGAAAAAATATTGCAGATGGACAAGGGTGAGGGTTGCCCAGCAATGTTCTTAATGCCACTGAATTACACACTTAAAAATGGTTCACGCACTCATCTTGGATTCTGTATACTCACCACAAGAGAAAAACATAATAAAAGTACGATGCATCTTTTTTAGGAGAAGACAGAGCTCGTGGCCTGCCGATCCCTTCTGGTGCCATATTGTGGCTGTGACATTCTGATAAATAGAGAGACTGAAGAAATCATTTGCTGGGCAGCATTGAGAGACAGCTGTGTCAGGTGAAATACTCGAGTCCCATTTCTGGCTGCTGAGAAGCCCTAACCGGATGTTTTGACTCATTACCCTGAGCCTTCATCAGCTGACGAAACTAAATTTTTTCATCAGCTGATTAAGATTCAAGATAATGAGTCAAAACATGCCAGTAGTAATTCCCAACAGCAATGAAGACAGGATGTTAACTTTTCCACGCACATAGACGCAGGCAGACAGACGCGAAATGAACCAGCGCGGCTTCCCCGCCTGCGGGAAAAGTTGATTTCATCAAGGGCAGGGCTGACAATTATCATATACACCTAAAAAAGAGAAACGACCAAAAAATAGCTGACCAAACAATTGAATGGATTGCTAATAATTTTAATAAGAAGCGACTAATAGCACCAAATGAACTCATGGAAAACACAACTGGAGGAAAGAAAATAAGAATCACACAGGAAGTGACCATGCAGAAATGTGAACGGATTCTAGGAAAACGAAAGTTCCAAATGCTTTGCACTTCCTCTTGGATCAACAAATGCACTTCAGAATGTTTTTGATGGCAACTGTATCTGAGCTTAAAGTTCCAGGAATTTTCCACAACTGTTCTGCATCCTGCAGGCCTTCTGTCTGACTACGGAATATTGAGTTTTACCAACAAAAGCATGTGACTGAATACTCTACCTCTTGATATCAGATATATATATGTATTTTCAATTTCATTAGGCATCCATTGGGAAGGTACCTAATATTTGGAATGCACTGCTTAGTGTGCTAACTTGTTTGCGTGGGGTCTCAGCATCAGAGAGACCAAAAGCACAGAGAGAATTATTGCTGTTGAAAGGATTCTGTTGGGGGTGAGCGTAATGGTTAATAGGCCAAGAGTCAAGGGAGCTAAATAGTTCCTCAATCTGGTAATAGTAGAGCATTCCAAAAGCTGTGGAAAATCGGACACAATATCTTGTACATATCGGCCTAGGTTTCTCTCTTTCAGTATTTGGAGTAAATCAGCTTATAAAATCTGCTAAGAAAAGTTCCCCCTCTGAAAATATGATAAATGCTGAAACATGGCATGAAATAGTCTCAGTGGTCAACTGAAAGCAAACTGTATTCTGGGAACAAACAATGGCTGTGATCCTAATTCTTTGAATTGCAGTGACTGAGTATGCACTGCTTTTAAATGCAAGATTCAGAGCAGCAGAGAGACCGGTCTCCCATCCACGATTAAGGAAAACTTCCACCTCCATCCAGCTCACTGCTGATGGGCAGGCTCTAGGAAAGCCTTCTTACAGGAACACTTTGTTAGAATTTTGTCTGAGGTTTTGGGGGAGGAGGGAAGAGCATAGTGCTAAAAAGATGCAAACAAGTCTTTTTTCTTTTTTGTTGTTTTTTTCTTTCTTCCCTGACAGCTACATTTCTGCTCTACCAGTGCCTGTCAATTGCAGGAGACACCATCACTCAGCTTATTAGGAAAGCATCACTCCCACTACTGTTCAATTTAAAATGTGCTACTTAGAGATACCACCTCTAAGAGGTGCCACCTCTAAGAGACCAGCTCATGCACGTGTTCAGAGAGGGTCTTAATTGATGCAGGATTTACTGTACGAAGCAAAACTTTGCTTGGATAGGCTGAGAGGAAGAGCAAATTGAGGAAGAGCCCTTTGTCAGGTTTTATGGGCTTGTCTTCTCATTGGGAACCTACATTTACTAACTGTATAATTGGTGGCACAGTTCTTCCATCATAAACATTGTTATCAGTTAATTAAACTTGAAACGCAGCTTTGTTCCCCAACTTGTTTTGTCAGATTGTTTTCCTTATTTATTTATCATCATAAAATTGTACTTGGTGACTGGCAGCTTCTCAGCCCTCCAATAATCATATAAATCAAAACATAAGATTTTAGTCTTCATGCAATTTCCTTTTGGTCTGAAAATATGAAACCAGATGTTTTTGGCATGCTAAAGATGCTTTTCATCTTTTTTAGATTCTTTCAGTGCAGTCAAAGTAAATGCATTTTTAAAACCAACTTATGAAAGTTAAATTCCCTTTGTTCATCTCAGTGTGGTCTGGTTTGCATTGATGCAGTGGCATTGAGAGACCTTTCAGATAACGTACTGAATTTCTCGGAGGAATTACACATGTGGGGCTAAAAGCTCAAAGAGCAACAGAAATTGTATTAATAGCAGATCAGTAGACCATGAACCATGATTCGCAGAGGGTCTGACCAAGCGGGATGCCGAAAAGTGGAAGTTCAGGTTGGACAGGACCCACATGATCTTGCCTGTCTCGATGTCATTGGGGTGATATGCCTAATTTGTTCACGTAGTTATCACATACTTGTTCCATCTTGAAAAGGTGGGGCCCATGAAAGCATGGCCTTTGGAATTTCCTGCGACGGTGAATCTCATCTCGGTAGATATTACCATCTATCTCAGCCTAAGGCTATCACTAAAACATCTAAACATTCCCAGATGGAACATACTTCGCTGATATTACAGGGATTTGATGTTACTGGAGAGACTTGGGGTCAGTAAGCAGCAGCAGGAATAGAGTGGCACATAGGCTAATCTCATTTGTACGTGGTCTCAGGTTGCCATTACGTCCCCTGGGCTATTTTGTGGTTTGGGTACTGGAACTCTTAGGACAGACTGAAATACTTTGGGATCTTGGTGGGGTGGTGTATGGAATTGTTTATAATCAGCTTTGTTATCTAAGCTTTGATGTGTTTCCCCCATCCTCAGCCCCCAGCTTCGCTGCATAAATTCCACCGCCTGGTGGACACATCTACCTCTTCGCCCAAACCCCCAGCAATCATGGCAAGCCCTGCATTCAGGAAGAGCAGAATGCCTCCACACCTTACTCTGCTTGATTTTTCAAGCAAGTTTTCCCAGTGGCAACACTTTTCCACAATCACAGATTTCATAAACGTCCTTATTCCCCATGGCAATCGGCTTTCCATTCCCCACATTCCACTGAATTTGCTGTCAGAAGTCACCAGTGGTCCCTCAGTAGCCAACTCCAATCCATTGGCCTCTGCTTCACTGACCTCTTCCTTTTCATTTTATTTTTTTGTCTGTATGTCTCTACCTTTTTTATTTGTGAGCTTTTTATTTATTTATTTTTATTTATTTATTTATTTTTTTGCTGCAACACGCAGCCCGTGGTACTTCCCTGACCAGGGATCGAACCCGTGCCCCCTGCATTGGAAGCACGGAGTCTTAACCACTGGCCCACCAGGGAAGTCCTGACCTCTTCCTTTTTAAATTTATCTTCTCTTGGCTCACACGAACTAAGCTCTTTTGGTGCTTCTGTTTCTCTGAACTTCCTGCCCAATATTTTCTGCTCCTTCCTCTTTCTCCGCCTGACTTGAAAACATTGTCATCTGTAAGGTTCTGCCTTTGGTCCTCTTTCACCTTCACTCATAATAGCCTGGGTGTAACATTGACCCCATGGTTATCTATCTGCTGATGTTACCCAGAATCCTGTCTCCCATCCAAGTCCTGCTCCTGTGCTGAAGAACCCAGGATCCACCTGCCTAGTAGAATCTACACACAAATTCAGTATAAAAAACTCCATGTTTACCCTCAAATTACTGTTTTCTCTAAAGAGTCCAGCCTAATTAGTATCACTCTGACATCCAAGTCAGAAACCTATTGCCCATCTAGGATCTCTTTCACACAGATTACTATCCACCTGCTCACAGCCTTCAAATCTACCTTTGAATTATCTTTCAGATTTGTCCAATTCATTCCGTTAATATTTTTTAAAAATAACCAATATTTAAATTAATTAGGGAATATTTGGTTCTCTGGAAGTGAGTGAGAATTTTCTCACCTGTGGATCCATGCTTGACTGAAGACTCTTGCCACACTAATTTCAAATCATGTAACACAAACCACCACCTTCTCTCAGGTCTACTTTGAGAGACACAAGAAAATGAAAGATGAGATACAAGTTTAACAAAACGGCAAAGGGAGAAAAGGCAGGAGGATAAGAAAAAAGGCATTACCCCAAACCAACTTTTTCTCCTATTTTCTTATTTTGAAGACTGGCTCTGAAATCCATTGTTCTCAGCTCATGTTTTTTCTTATTTCCTCTTTTTCTCAGCCCCAGGGACAGTTATATGGCCAATACTCTGGTTCCACTTCCAAGGCAGTCCCAGGACTCCTGACCCATCCCAGGTCCTCACTGTTTCACACCGAATCTACGGCTGCCGTGTGCCACTCCCATCTGCTTCTTTCTGCTCTTGGTTGCCTCTCTAAAGACAAGACCTCCTTCAAGTCCTTTGATGCCTCATTACTGTCAAGATCAAGTCCACCCTTCTTAGTGAAATGATCATGGCCCCCGCATCTCTTTGGTGCTTGTCTCTGCCATCTTTCCTTTGGCACCCAACATACAGGTGTGCTGAACAATCTATGTCCCTAAGTACCATTCTGATTCCCACTCATCTTTACTATAAGCTCTCTTGACATTTTCTCTCCCTCATCATCCTCTGCCACCTTCCCAGCGAGCTAAGCTCCAGGACTCAGCAAAAACATCACTTGCCCAAGGTCTCTCTCACTGCTCAGGTAGAACTATCCTAACCATCCTTTTAAAAATTTCTCCTTTGGCAACTTTTACCATCTTCCATCTCTCAGCATCTGTAGCACCACTGGATACATTTTGTACACCGTCTCATGAATTAGACTGCAACTCTTATTGTTCCAGAGCCATTCCTGGCTATGCTTGGTGTTCTGTTTCTTAGCACAGTGCCTGGCACCTAGTAGACCAGTGTAATATGGATCACGATGCCATGCTGACTAGTCATGAGCTGACACCACACCCTATGAGCCACAAGCCTATTTTTCAGCCTCTGTTCTTGGAGTTCTGACCCTGGCTCCACCACCTACAGGCCAGCACAACCTCTCTCTGTTTCTATTGCATCTTCTGCCAAGTGATAACTACAATATGACATACCTAAAAGCATTGATTAAAAAAAAGAAAAAAAAAAAACAATAACATGTCAAATGCTTAACACAGTGCCTCCTACACAGTGACTGCTTAAGGAATGTGAACTGTTATCAGCTGATCTATGTGTGCTTATTAAATGAAGAAATTATTAGAAAAAGCACGAGAGGATGTCAAGATCTATCAGCTCCCTGAGACTAAGAATCATACCTTGAGTTTCTTTTGAATTTTCTTGTTGGTTTGGTTTTTTGGGGGTCCATAGTCTCAGCAGTGTCAAACTCAAAATAAGAATTCCATGCATGTAGTTGAATGCTAGATCAGAAAGATAATATGTAGGCAAGTTCAAACTTGCGAGGATTAGATAAACACAAAGGGTAATAAAATCCAGTGGGAGAGGAAGCTCAGCAAAGTGTCCTGAACCCAGTGACCTATGAGTCTCTGAGTGAAGCAGCACTTTTCTCGTGATGTACTCAGGAGAGCAGACTGCAGAACAATGGACTGAATAAGGTGATGGTAGGAGGGGTCTAGCCGCCTTTTCCTTTGCCCCTTTTCTTCACTATCATTATTTGAATCATTTATTTTTTCAAAATTTTACCATCATGCATTAATTATCATAGCCTATCTCAGGGTTGATGTTGCCTCTTTGTAAATGGACCTAGAGTTCTGCTTCCTTAAAATCTTTGTTAAGCACCTCCTCCTCAAAGATTAAGTCTCTCCCTCAGTAATGAAGAGATCTCTCTATTTAAAGGAACTTTGAGAATTGAGCTCTAAATTTGCTTTCAGACTTCAGAAGTGACAAAAATAAGAGGGCCTCTGTGTCCTGATCATGTTTAGATTATTCTTTCAGCAAACTTTATTGTGCACCTACTGTGGGTAGGAAAACAAAACCATACCTCCTGTTAAATAAACTAAGCGTGACTTGTTTGAACTGTATTTATAAATTTGAATCATGTAACAAGACACCCATGGGAAACTTCTGAGACCCTCTGATCTCATGATGCAATAATTTTATTGTCTTCTCATTGGAAACAGACAAGTTGACTGCTCTTTGTTGACCTTAGGAAAGATGTGTCAAGGTCAACTGTGAAGACCACCCTTATTGGGAAGGTTATTTGTCTCTCTGCCCTCATGTACCCCCCTCCCTATCCTTTTGCTCTGTAGCACAGTGAGCTAACACCTGCAGACTAGACTTCCCTGAATGCCCTGCCCACTGTATTCCTGCTTGTTTCAGCCAATGGAAGCCATGGCAGGATATTAGGGGTGTGGAAGTGTGTGTCAATGGGGAGGAGGGCTGGGGGGGTGGGGAGGAAGCCATAGTAATATCTCCACCCCACCTCTGTTTCCAAAGCCTCCTCCAACAGTGGCTTTCTCTCTCCTAGAAGTCTGTCTACAAAGCAGACTCGTCCTCCAAGGCCGCAAACCCTCTTCCTCTGACCTCTCCCATCCTTGGAGTAGCAGTCACTTCTTGCAGTTGTTGACTTCTGGATTGTTTCACTTCCCCCATTTTCATATCTTCCAACACCTCTGTTATTTGCTTCTGTGTTAGACTCCCATAATAAACCACCTTGGCAGGAACTGTTTTCCCGACAGACACTGACTCACAGAGCCAAAGTCCCCTGCACAGTCTTCATGACCACATGGGGACCTCTTCTCAGTGTGCACTTTGAGGACCAGCTACCTTGCTCCAAGCTCTTTAGAGACCACCTTTAATCCTGGCAGAGGAAAGCTTCAGATTGGTTTTATTCTCCAGTCTCACTGGGTTCGAGGGGGTCTCCACTGAGACATGCTAGAGGGCAACAGAGCCAAGAACAGGCTGCCTGACCCTCAGCTTCCGAGGGTCTCTTCTGGAAGGCAGTCTCTCTGTGATGAAATATTGTTTTGAATGTGATCATCTTTTGGAAAAATACTGTTGTCATCATCTGCTTGTGCTTTCCTCTGCAACGTTACTTAGGAGTATTCAGCACTTTTAGGAAGAAAAATAAAATCCTAAAAGAGCACACACACGTGTTTGGGGGAAACTTCCAGATACCAAGATCTGGATCACTGTTCTAGGTAACTCTATACTGCTCATTGGTGGTGAGTTATAAATGGTTTTCCATCCATTAATCACCTTGTCTTCAGTTTTACCTACACCCAGCCCATTTTCACTGGTGCTGAAAGAGTGGTCACTGCAAAAACCAAATTTGATCCTGGCACTTAAAATTTTTATTGGATTTTCATAGCTTTCAAGATGAAGACCAAATATTTTAGCATGGAATTGTACCTGGTCCTTCAAATATGTGGTTTCTACCTTTCTCTGTGGTCACCCACCTGCTACTTCTGCCCTTCTCTTGTTCCCCTGCTGCCAGAAGTGTCCTAAGTCAGACATAGTCTTTCATAGGTCTATACTTTAGTGTCTGCTGTTCTTCTGCTGTAATATTCTTCTACCTCCTAGTCTGCTCAGGTTCAGCTGATAGACCACCTAAAATCCCCCGTCTCTTCCACCCCTTGCCATATTTGGCTGAGGTGCCAGCCCATGGGCTCCTGAAGCATCTCCTGCATAACCTACATCTGATCCAGGGCTGTGATCATTTGCCCACCTGACCAGCTCCCCCACCAGACCAGCCATCTCATGGGCAGTGCCATCCTCTTAGAATTCCTCGTTTTTGTCAGTGCCTAATTTTGGGCTTGGTATATATTAGACATTTCATACATGCCCTTACCCTCAGTGCATAAGAGCTCTGGGTATTCTACATTCTTACCAACTCTTAGTATTTTAAGTCACTTTAAACTTCAACCATACTAATACATTTGTCATAATATTCCATTGTCATTTTAATTTGCATTTCCCTGGAAACGAACGATGTTGAATGTCTTTCCACATACTTATTTACCACTTACATATTTTCTTTTGTCAAGGATTCAGTCAGGTCTTTTGCACATTTTAATTTATTTTTTAATTTTTGTTATTGATTTGTAAGAGTTTAATACAGACAATTTTGATAATTTGAGAAGTGCAACCCATAGGTTAGTATTGTATTAAATTTGATAGAACTTCACAAGAGAACTTTTGTCACAATGTCTCTGAAATTCATTGAGTTTAAATTTTTAAATAAGAGATATGCCATTATTTTGAGTTATATAAATCTCCGACTTTAAAATAATCCTACATTTTATAGAAAGGGGAAATTCCAATAATATTTAACTACAAAATATTGTTTTACATTTAGCATACATTTTATAATATGCACATGATAAAATCTGCGGGCTTTTTTTTTACATCAAAATGTAAGTGACAACCACAAATAATGTACTTCTTCATAAAACAGAATTTACTTTAACTAGAAATGTTCCTCTCACATTTTAGCAAAATGTGCAGGGGGAAAACATGACACTAACCATTTTCATTTGTTATAATAAACACACACACACATCCACGAAAGGAATTTGGATCTAAATTATTTTTTATAGGAAATGGATATGTTTATCACAGATTCTGAACCCACCATACAGATAACAGAATTGGTTCTTAATGTTTTGATCACTGCCAGAACAAACACATTTCCGGATTTATTTATTTTTTTTCCCCAAAGGTTGAGTAAGACATAACAAACACTTCCTGCCACAGACATGGCATGCTGGTAGGTCGGATACCTGGGTTATATAAATCTTTACACTGAGCATTTATGACATTTCAGCTTAGAAGTTCATTCAGTTTAATGATTGAGGCAGCAGGCAATTATGACATTAAACAGTTCACAGACCTTAACCCAAGCCCCTAACGGTTTAATTTTTTTAATGGCTGACTTTGCCTCCCCCGGTGCGCACAGACCAATGCAGAGTTTAAAACCCTCACCCATCTTAATTGCCCCTGCTTTGTTGCAAGCACCACTGACTGCCTTCTAGTTCCAAATGTCTGCAGTTATTAAAAATTATCAATAGAAAGTAATAGAAAGTAATCCAGACTTACACTGGCGATACAATTGGCTACATATGCCCTAGTGGAGCATAAAATAAGAAAGACTGTTACTATTACTACTGAAGTGTCATAGCGGAGAACATACTTTAAAAGTGAATCACATTATGCCTGTTCAGTCAATTATTTCTACTTGCAAAGACAGAGCTTCTTCCTGAAGATAACTTTCCTTTCTTAAGTAAAGATACTGTCTTAGATTCGAATACATACTTGAGTCTGAAGATGCTACTCACTGAAATAACCAGATTGGGGAAAAATATTACATTTAAATAAAAGTCACATAGAATTTTATTGTGATAACTATATCTGCACCCAATATTTCCTTTTTTCCTGAGCTCACTGCAAGTAATAATTTTGTGTCATATTAAACTCCAATAATTTTTATAATTTCCTAATATTGAGTTGCTTTTCCAGAACTGCTTAGTAAATATAATCACTGCTGCTTTTGAACTCTAAGTAGCAGCCATAGGCTTCTAGAAAGAAGGTTGAAGAATTAGAGCGATGCTTATTGGGTCAGGTGGGGTTAGAAAATGTTCAATATCTTAAGAAATGTCTCTTACAACTATGAAAAATCCCTGAGATGGGACGCTCTCACTGAATTACCACGTTTGATTCTCAAACAATGCTAGACTATTTTGATCCTCATTTCAAAGTTGAGGCATCTGAATTTCAAGAGGTTCAAAGTCGCACATCTTATTCTTCTCAAGTGAGCTCAGGTGGCTTTTCCTATAGGAAGCCTCTTCTGAGCTGGTGGGCCCAGGTAGGCACTCCACCTGCCTTTGGAAGGATGCGCATGCCACTGTTTGACTGTCATCTATGTGTGACTCAGGACTCCGAGTGACATTCCACGTCCCTGAGGATGGGACCGTGTTTTATGAACCCTTGTAACCCTGGGGCTGCTAACAGTATCTGATACTTGGGAGGGGATCAATGATTGTTTGTTTTGGTTTCATTTTGGTTTTGATTGTTTGTTTAAATAACAACTATCTCTTGGCCATTGACTCATGGTCTTCCTGTCACTCAGAATCTCTGAGGACCAGACATTCAACCCTAAGACCTCACCCTAGAAGTGCCTCACCTTTGACCTCACACAACCAATCCACTTGCCTTTTCTCCTTGTACTACCAGATGGCAAATGGTGCTAAGAAAACACCTTACTTATACCCCTTTCCTAGTCCAGATCCATACACAGACAGACACGTGGTAAAACAATTAACAGCACAGACCCTACAGCCATACGTCCTGGGTTCAAATCTCCGCCCTGCTACTTACATGTCAGTGACACTGGGTCACTCATCAACCTCTCAGAATCTCCAAATCCTCATTTATATAGTGGCAAAATAAAAAGATTTGCCACATGGAGATGGTATGAAGGTTCAATGTCATGAAATGTCATTAAATTGTATATATATGGACACATATGTATGTGTGTTAACATATGCAGAGAATTCTGATTATTTGCAAGAGTTATGTTCTACAAAGTTGCTGGAAACACTGAATTAACAAATATGAACCATTGCTCTCAGGGGAAAATACAGAGCTAGGTTCCTATGAGCCTCTGCTCACAACATTTTCATCAACTGGTCAATACCTAACCTTGTGTTATGGCTGTTTTTGCTTAAAGACACCTTCCTTAATATACACATTGTTGGTTCATTACCACTGAACTCACAGTCGGCAGCACTAAAGCTCCCACCCAAACAAAGCTCATCTAAGGCACAGGTTTTCTCTTAGGACATGTCACAGCTTTCCTGTGCTTAGAAACTCACTCCAGCCAGCACTACAGCACTACACTTGGGGGTCATTTTAAACAGCAAAATAGCAAAGGGCACAAATGTGCAGAAAACGTGTTACTAAATGAGACTGTGAAAAGGACACTTGTTTAAGGTGTGGGAGCTGAAATGAAGGCAGAACACCCTTTGTTCCACTCGGCTGGGAACATGCACACTGGAGGACTCAAATTTTCCATCACTCTGCACGTGTCCTCAAATGACCGTACAGGCACCATGAGCGTTGATTTTTGGGGGGTGGGGTTACAAATCAATCATAGTAAGCAGGCCAACTCACAGATATGGAATCTGCCAAGAAGGAGATTTGGCTGTACACACACACACACACACACACACACACGCACGCAAGCACACACTACACTACCAGACATTTGTGAGGCAGAGAAGTCTCTGCAGTTTGGGTTGAGAGTCAACCTCTCTACCTTTGGCCTCACCACTTCCTTCAGCTGTTGGTTCTGTCCACTATTCCCTTTCCTTTATCACCAGCCCTTCTTTTGGTAAATGTGCTCAAACGTAGGAAGGAAGGAAGGAAGGAAGGAAGGAAGGAAGGAAGGAAGGAAGGAAGGAAGGAAGGAAGGAAGGAAGGAAGGAGGGAAGGAAGGAAGGAAGGAAGGAGAGAAGGGGAAGAGGAAAGGAAGGGAAAGAAAAGGAAAAGAAGAAGGAGAGAGAAAGGAAGCAGACCCCTGCGCCCCTCGAGCTGGCCTCCGCTTATAGCAAACAGTCCCCTCTCTCTCCTCTCCTCCTACTGAAGGGCCTCCATAGACTCGTCCTCTCTCCCTCACTCGGGTCCTCCACCTCCCACCTGTGTTTTGAACCTCCACAATCTGGCTTGTGCATCAACCACCGCCCTGAACCTGCTCTCCCTGGGACCACCCACATCTCCGAATGGCCAAACTCTATGGACACTTTCATACATTGACCTTTCTGGGCTCCTGTCCTGCATTTGACCCTGCAGGTCACTCCCCACTTTAGAAGCCCATTCATTCTATAGGGTTCCTTCCACACTGTCCTCTCACACCTCGAAGGGTGTCCCTTCGCTGTCACCTCCTGGATTCTGCTTCCCTTCCTATTTTTCTGGTGCCGCCACTCCCAGGCCTCCCACCTCAGCCTCCTCCCCTCCTGCGTAAATATTCCTCTAGACTTCCAAAGCCCTGATGGTGCTCATTCATGCACCGGCAGTTCAGCCCCACCCCGATTCCTCACCACGCCTGTGGTCATCCTCTCCTCTCTGCGTGGACTGCTTTCTCTGCCGGCCAACATCTCCTCACCTGTCCAGTTCCTAAATGACATTTTAGAATCAACCTGGACCAATGTAAATTGGTAAAACCATTATGCACAAGAGTATGGAGGTTCCTTAAAAAACTAAAAATAGAACTACCATATGACCCAGCAATCTGGGCATATATCCAGAGAAAAGTATAATTTGAAAAGATTCATACACCCCTATGTTCATAGCAGCACTATTCACAATAGCCCAGACATGGAAACGACCTAAATGTCCATCGACAGATGAATGGATAAAGAAGGTATGGAACATGTGTACAATGGAATATTACTCAGCCATAAAAAAGAATGAAATAATGTCATATGCAGCAACATGGATGGACCTAGAGATTGTCACACTGTGTGAAGTAAGTTAGTCAGAGAAAGACAAATATCATATGATTATCACTTATATGTGGAATCTAAAAAAATGATACAAATGAACTTATTTACAAAACAGAAATAGAGTCACAGATGTAGAAAACAAACTTATGGTTACTGGGGGGAAAGTGGGGGAGAAGGGATCCATTGGGAGATTGGGATTGATATATACACACTACTGTATATAAAATAGATAACTAATAGGACCTACTGTATAGCACAGGGAACTCTTCTCAGTACTCTGCAATGACCTATATGGAAAAGAATCTTAAAAAGAGTGGATATATGTATATGTGTAACTGATTCACTTTGCTGTACACCTGAAATTAACACAACACTGCAAATCAACTATACTCCAATAAAATTTTTTTTTAATAATAACATTTATGAAGTGCTTGACACATACCAAAAAAAAAAAAAAAAAAAAAAGGAATCAGCCTGCAGTCTTATAAGATTTAAGGGCTCTTTTGACAATGAGCCACACAGCACGGTGACATTCGGAGAAATGAGAGGCAGAGCTCTCTGTTCTTACAGCTCCCATGGGAGAAGGCCACCAGGCAGGGCCACACAGGAGCTTACCCCCAGGGACAGAGTCACCAGAGGCTGGGGCTCTAGGGGCAGTTATGCACTGCAGACGTGGCATAGCTCGCTGTACACTGACCACCTTGAATATTTTCTGGGGCTCTGGGCATCTGGCTGTCCCTAGTTATCCGGTACCTGGACCCAGGGAGATTCGGGTGGGTGCCGAGTGGCCCTGGAAGTGAAGGGCTTGGAGTATGGACTTAATCAGCTGCTCAAGAAGGGGAATTGACCAACCTCTAGCCAGAACCTCATAACTGGGTCAAAACAGCATTTTTTTTCTGTTGTTATTAAGCACTAATCACTTTTTAAAAAAATTTTTACTAGAGTAGAGTCAATTTACAATGTTGTGTTAGTTTTTGCTGTACAGCAAAGTATATCGGTTATACATACACATGTATCCCCTCTTTTTTAGATTCTTTTCCCATATAGGTCATTACAGAGCACTGAGTAGAGTTCCCTGTGCTCTACAGTAGGTTCTTATTCGTTATCTATTTTATGTATAGTAGTGTGTGTATGTCAATCCCAATCTCCCCAATTATCCCTCCCCCCACCCCTGCTTTCCCCCCTCATGACCATAAGTTTTTTTCTACATCTGTGACTCTATTTCTGTTTTGTAAATAAGTTCATTTGTACCATTTTTTAGATTCCACATATAAGTGGTATCACATAATGTTTGTCTTTCTCTGTCTGACTTACTTCACTCAGTTATGACAGCATTGAAACAGCACCTCGCATCAGCTTCTCCGGTGGGATTAGGAACTCCCCCAAGACCCAGCGTCCCAACACCCCTTCCCCGCCCGCATCTTAGGCATCACGTTTCAACTGCCCACTTAGGCATCTGTGCCTTTACTTGGTTGTTACCTTTAGTGGCTGGAAATGTACTTGTCCATCTTTGCACCCCAGGAGCCAACACACTGTTCAGCACATAGAGGGTGCTTAATACATATTTTCTCAGTGAATAAATTAAATGTAAAAAATAGGCAATAAAATAGAACATCCCCTGGATCTTAGGGAAAAAACACCTATGTTTAAAAAATGTGAACTTTGGGGGAAAAAAATTCAGGCAGAGAAAAATGTAAGCAGCAGTAAGGGTTCTAAAGTAAAACTTAGTGTTTGAGTGAACTATGTATTCAGTTGCTATGGGAAAAAATTAATTCATTCGAGGGAAGATGAGAAGGGTATAACGGAGGTTAATTAAAATTTAGTTTATCAGATTTTTCTCAGGAGATCGGCAACTGAGTCAGAGGAAAATCTTATTTAAGTGCATAAGTATATTTCAGCTTCTAAGCGCATTGCATGAGTAAATGAAAACAGAGAATAGCGGTGTACGTTAAGTAATTACCACTTTGGAATTTGATATGCCCTAAAATTCTAAATCTAGAAAATAAAACTCTTGGGGTAAAATGTTTGCAACTACCTCAGTATGATGAATTTTGAAAGGACCGGGTGCCTGGGGCCTCCAGTGACCTTCATGTCCCTAAAGCTGGCAGACACTTCTTGGTATTCGTCTTGCTTATCTGTAGATACGAGCACGGGATGACCCTGTCCAGAAGTGTTCTCTTCTCTTGCTTCTTTATATCCATTTCTCCTGGGCCTTCTTGGTCTCTGACAGCCCGTTCTGGCTTCAGCTCCTGGCCCCTCCTGCTGTACCCCGTCTCGAAATGTGAAATTCCTGAGGAATCAGTGTTGCCCCTCATTGTCTTCCCCACCTCCATCCTCTGTGGAGATCTGCCCCTTCTCTCCCAGCTTTAACTCACATCTGTCTGCCTACAACTCTCACCTGTGTTTCCAGTTCAAGGGGCTCTCAGGGCAGCAATGAAGAGCCCAGGCTCTCAAGGAAACAGCCCGGTTTTCAATGCTGGTTCTGCCACTTCTGCCTCAGTGTACAAAGCTGAGCAATGGGGATTATAAATAAGAAGGCAGGAACCTGTAGGAGTCAATCCAGGAGGGGCAGTGCCTGGCACAGAGTAAAAAGCTCAATGGGACATACACACGCTACTGTACATAAAACAGGTACCTAACAAAGACCTGCTGTACAGCACAGGGAACTCTACACAGTACTCTGTAGTGGCCTGCAGGGGAAAAGAGTCTAAAAAACAGGGGATACATGAATGTGTATGGTTGATTCACTGTGCTGTACCCCTGCAACTAACACAGCATTGTAAATCAACTCCACTCCCACAAAAGTTAAAAAAGAAAAAAATCCGAGTGACCGCGGGCCCTGCATGGCTGCATCTTCAGTGGAGCCGGGAGCGCTTTTGGACGCAGCACCGACGTCTAAGCCCCAATCCACACTGTAAAGGGAAAGTAAAGAGCCCTTTGAGAGGGGTCACAAGGGGTCCTAGTTTGGGTTTAAGGAAGGTCTCAGGACGGAGGAGACACCAGCTGAGACACGAAGGGCAGGTCGGAGTGGTCCAGAGAGAGATGCCCTGCGCGGGACCCAGGCTTCAGGGCTCGCAGCTCGGACAACAGCTCCCGAGGAGCAATCCAGTGACAGAGGGGGAGAGGCTAAATGTTTTGGAGTAAGTGTCTAAAAATAATGGAATAATCACCAAATCTAAGAATGGCACTCAAAATTGATCATGCCATTTTACAGAGGAAGACAAAATGAAAGGTCCTTTTACCTTACATTTAAAATCAAAATCCCAGGGGGAAAGAAGAATGAAGGAAGAGACCACATATAAGCTTAGCCATGGGTCACAGTGGCTACGCTGAAGCCACCTGCCCCCCGGGGACCCAGTCCTGGCTGTCCCACCTACCCAAGGTGGGGTCTGATGTCATCTGAAACATTGTGAACGTCAGCTTCAGGGGCTCACATATAGGAGTAAGTGGCGGGCATGAAATCGTGAGTTGGATTCATGATGGCCCTTCTGCTGTCAGCTTGGGGAATAGCTCTTTTAATATATTTTGAAGCATTTATCAGGATTTCCCTGGTGACCCTAACCTCTCTGAAGTTGCGGGGGTCATTGTGAATGCCCAGCCTTGATCTTGGGTGACGGCTGAGATCCAAAGCTCCATTTGGATGGAGGAAAGCTGCCTTCGTGAAGTGCTGTGGGTAACAAAGATGCCACGAAGTACATGCTGTAAAATATGTTAAACGTGCTATTTTCTAAACTGAGAGCAGAAGGGCCCATCATGTAGATAGCTTCAGTATTTGGGGAGAAAGGAAGAAAAATCTCTCTGGCATATGACGTCATTTATAATCAAGAGGACCAGCATCTGTCGGTGCTTCCTTTGTGCCAGGCCTGAAATCAGGGGGGGTGATGGACATGGCACCAGCAGAGGAAGATGAGCAAGCAGATCCCCACCTAGCACGCTGGCCCTGGCAAGAAGCTGAGTGGGAAATCAGGGAGCCTGAACGCCGGTTTCTAATCCCACCAGCAGGACGGTGCCTATGACTTTGAAGGTATCAGACAACTTGTTTTTAGCTCCACTTCTTGTCATTAGGACGAGGTAGGGACGAGCTTCTTGATGGGATACACAGGGGAAGAGTAGAAAGGCATGAGATTCACTCCGGGACCGAACTTTATTCCCGGGGAAAATGTCAGGTCTCCCAGAGAGGATGAATCCTGGAGGGCTATAAGAGGAACCAGTTTAGGGGACAGGGGGACCCCTGGTTACACATCAGGAAAGCAAAATTGAAACCTAGCCAGAGTGATTGGTTGCTTTGACCTCTGTAGGGGCAAAGAAAAGAAAAGTTGCTCCACAGATTGTGGTGATGATTACACAGCTCTGTGAATGCACTGAAAACTTTGTTTGTTTTTAACTTTTTATTTTATATTGGAGTATATCCGCTTAACGATTAACAATGTTGTGAGAGTTTCAGGTGCACAGCAAAGAAACCCAGCCATCCATATACGCGTATCCATTCTCCCCCAGACTTCCCTCCCATCCAGGCTGCCATATAACATTGAGCAGAGTTCCCTGTGGTATACTGTAGGTCCTCGTTGGTTACCCTTTTTAAATACAGGGAATATTTTAAAGAGGAGGGAATCCTTTTTAAATATTTATCCTTTTTAAATAGCAGGGAATACACTGAAAACTTTGAACTGATGAACTGACGACCTTTAAATGGATGAATTGTATGTTATGTGAATTACATCTCAATAAAGATGATAGATAAATGAAAAAAAATTGCTTCAGGAAAAGCAAGAATCACAGTGAGTGGACACTAGGTCTTCTTCGATTTTTTTGCCTGAATTCTTTGATCACCCTAGAGGTTCTCCTTTGAAAAATCCCCTTGGCTAGTCGTCTTTTCTCTCTGGGGAATTTTTTTTTAATTGGAAATTCAAGTTCTTGAAAGCTGTGATTACCCAGCTTCCCCCCCAATCAGCAATGGGAGGTTTATGTTTTTCTAACTCCCATGGGTCATCTAGACAATTAGATGAATAGACACACCACCTTGTACCATTTCCCTCCTCAAGCTGTCGGTCAGAAAGCATTTATTGACCATAAAACTATATACATTACATAAACAACCTCTGACACACCCAGGCCCTGGAAGATTTGAGAGGCATGCGTATTCAATGTGGAATTATTCTCTGCAGCTTGAAGCTGAAAAGGAAATCCCAATTTGGATTTCATAGTCCAGACATTTTCCTTAGCATCTCTAAAACATACCCCAAAATGGTATTTCAAGCGCTTCAGAGAAAAGATGCCAAGTACATGAATGCAGTGGAGAAGAATATTTTTGTCCCATTAACTCAACCTACAGAACATACCACAAAGACTCCCAACTATCTCATGATCACTAAACAAATTTTGAAAACTAATACCAACAATGTACTCTTCATGCTAATTAAGAGCTAAATTGAGATAGTTTGTGTTCGATTCTGGACTACATTTTTAAATAACTTCCTCCTTTGTGCTCACTTCAATTTTAACGGAAAGATAAGATTTTTGGTTACATTCGTGCATTAATAGACTCCACAAATATTTATTGAGTGCCGGTTACATGTGGCACCCTGAGTTGGGTATTGAATGAGCTGTAAGACTGTGGCTCAAATGCTCCCCGCCGCTCCCTGATATGATTTAGAAATAGTCACTTGTTTAATCATCTCATCTGTTTATTTCCCAAGAAGATGGTTCTGCACAGTAACATTTAATACAATGTGTGTCAGGATAAAAAGCAGTGCGCAATTATGCAATTTTCATCTACTTAAATTTTAATGGCCATACTTACTTGCCCATTCCATTTTGCAACTTTTAGCCTGTAGGCACTTAAGAAGCAGTTTGAGACCTGAGATTCTCCCAGATTCAGTTCTACACGGCTAGTGCTCGTTGGACCCTAATTGTTGTGTGGTAGGTAGTTTTTACTCAAAGCAACCTTCCATTTAAACTGCCAGTATTCAGAATACTTCACAAGCATGCGGTTCATGATTTTATAGTTAGAGAGTAACACCCATACCAAAAAATCTAGAATGTTTTACTACACGTTTCCCCTCAGGAGCCTGGCAAAATGAAAAATTGAATGATTTCTACCAGACAGTCTATTACCGACCAGGGTTCTTGGCCTTCCAAGAAGGAATTATCAATTTCAAAAGAAATTGATAAGAGGCCAGACGAGAAATTCAGGCAAGGCTTTACTGGGACTCATGCTGCAGCACAGGGGGAGCGAAAACAAGTAACAGGTTCCCTTGCTTGCTCGCTCCCCAAGGAAGGGCAAGCTGGTTCCTTATACGGGGTGAGGGTAGGGGTAGGTCCAGGGGTTGGGCATGAGGGGTAGCTTAGGTGGTCTGCCCACCCCAGGGGCATGTGCAGTACCCTGGTTTTGCTTCCAGCTCTTCAGAAGCGGCAGTTGGGATTTTTCAGCCTTCTTGTATCTTGTTTTTCATAGTTTGCCCCAACTGTGCATGCACGCCGTTATTTTGCATCCCTTATAGTTTCTTTGTATTTCGTTGCTGGAGGAGAAGTTTGTCCAGGTGCAAGCGCTGCAGCAAATCATCCCAGGTCCCAGGTCCCAACCCGTCTAAATTTGCCTCAACGAACAGGTAAATTAAGCGATGATCTCAGGCCTTGGGTATGGAAGCCCCTGACCTGGGGCGCAGCGGACCCCCATATACCCCACGTGAAAATGTAGAACACACGTGAGCAGAGTCCGACTTCCTTCTCTCCAGTGGGCTTTAAAAAATATATCCATGCAATTGGTTTCATCGTTTTTTAAAGAAAGGAGATCGTGACTCAAGGCAACTCGCATGTAATCAATCAGAGATGTGCTGAGTACAGGGCACTCACTCTGGTGCTGTGCGAAGAACATTATGATTTCTCATCCTACGGCAGACACCCTCACCTGCACCTGCTTCTGCCAAGAGGTGTCTCCCACTGCCTTTGAGGCCTGTCTGACCACAGCATATTCATCCTATCAGAATCCACAAGCTCTGTCCAGGCACCTGGACCCATTTATTACTTGCTATCAGAACTTGGTGAAGAAACCGTGATCGTGAATGCAGCTCTTTAAAGGCAACAAAGATCAACTGAAAACAAAAGTTGCCAACGGTTGGTAGCTAACAATTTGATTTTGTAAGTTGATAGTCATGGTAGAAATAACTTGGAATGAAAGAAAGTGTGACAAGGGCAGGAAACGTGAGGCAGGACACGTGGAGTCAGAGCAGGTGTCTTACAAAGACGATAACTGACCTCAGGTAGGACTTGACTCGGGAGCTGCCTCCCGTTTCCTTTGCACAATGTTGTATCTCTTTTCAGAACAATGCTACGTTCAGGCATCTCTTAGCATCTCACATGGAGAAGATCTGAATCTTCTAGTTCTGACTCAGCTTCTCGTGTTTAATACAACATTGTATTAGTCTACATAAGCTATATTTTGCTGCAGTGACAAATAGCTGCAAAATCTCTGTGTCTTAATACCAAAAAAAAAAATTAATTTCTTACACACATTACATATCTAATGTAAAGACAGCAGGGAAGCTTGGCTTATCGTAGACAGTTGAGGACCCAGGCTGATGGAGGCTCCGTGCAGATGTGTTCTTCCACCATCACCTGGACATGAAAATGGGACAGTAATAAATGACATGCCAGCTCTAAAAGCTTCCCTTCCAAAGCGAGATAATTCTAGGCTAAAGCATGGCCACACCTCCTGTGATGGTTAATCCTATGTGTCAGCGTGACAGGGTATGCAGATGTTTGGTCAAACATTATTCTGGGAGTGTCTGTGAGGGTGTTTGGGATGAGATTAACATTGGAATCGGGAGACTGAGCGAAGCAGACTTCCCTTCTCCCCCCCACCACCAAGGTGGGTGGGCCTCATCTGATCTGCTGAGACTCTGACCTTCTCCTAAGTCACAGAGAATTCTCCTGCCTGACTGCCTCTGAAATGGGACATATGGTTTCTCCCACCTTCAGAGTCAAAGGGAAACATCAACTTTTCCTGGGCCGGAAGGCCAAGGCCGTTGGCCTTAGCACAGGAACTGCACCACTGCTCTCCTGGGTCCAGACCCAAGGAACTCACACTATGGACCTTGTCAGCCTCCATAATTGTGTGAGCCAATTCCTTACAATAAATCTACAGAAATGTCTGTGTGTGTGTGTGTGTGTGTGTGTGTGTGTGTGTATTCATCCTATTGGTTCTGTTTCTCTGGAGGACCCTGTGTAACACGTAAATTAATGAAGTAGGAAAATGCAATTTATCAAGTGCCTGAAAAGAGAAGTAGAAATATCTGATGGAAGGATTTTCAAAAGTATACCAATAGGATGATGGGTGGACTTTTCATTTTGAGTTGGAAGGTGCTCTAAGATCCCAAACTGACAAGTGAGTGACAAATCATACAATCTATATGGCCGGACACCATCTTTTGTCTATTAAGAGATGGCAGAACTCATCCTGCTGCCACTCCAATGGCATCCCTTCCTTTCCAATTATATAAGAAGGATGCAAAGGAGAGAAGAGTGGGCAGACCAATAGAGTGGGTGGCCTTCCAGGCACAAGGTGTTAGAAATAAAGAAGTTTGTCCCTCCCCTCTCCAAAGCCAGATAAGTGGGTGTCTAAGAGAGTCAGAGGTTGAGGTAGGAGTGCCTGCAAGGAGGGGACACCAGGGCTTCACTTCCCAGCTGGAAGCTTGCTGAGTTATTGAAGATGTCACCCCATATAGGGGCCACCACTAGACAGGAGAACGTGAGGGCGTCCTCGGAGAAGCTTGACACATATAACCTGGCTGTAATCAGCATAGAGAATGGCAGGACTGGTGCATACAACTGGTCTGGTAATTTCGGGGTGGAAAAGGGTGGCAGGGAAAGGACTACTGGGGTAGAAGGAGAATAGACCTGATGTAAATCCTTCCCTAGTTCCCCGGGCCCCCCAGAGGCAGGAAAAGAGGTCATGGCTCCATGGAAGGAGCTCAGAGATAAAAAGAGGGAACTCCCTTCCCAGAGAGGGAACTGGGGCCATGGGCCACTGGAGGGACCCAAGGGACCCCCTGTCGTTGTAGGAGCCTCAGCTGAGTGCCACCACATAGACACCCCACACCACCTATGCAGGGGACACCACAGGGGAAGGAAAACCACAACATCAGGTGAAATAAGACCAAGTGAGAGAGACTGGGGCCACCTCCTCAGCCCCAAAGGACACCATGTGTGTCACTCTCATTCCCCGACTCAATCCCAAACTTACACAGCCAAGCCAACCCAGAGAAGTGAGGGAGGGGGAGAAGTAAGGCAGATCAGCATCCTCTGCAAGCGTTGCAGGGCTGGGGAGTGAAAGAGCAGAGGGTTTCTCCAAACTGTTTTACCCCTTTCCTTTTTTCACGATTCTTAATAAAACGTGATCCTTACGGGAGTATCAAATGTTACAGTAAAATACCCAGTCACATCCACTTACCTTTCACATCTACTAAGAGGCAAGATCCTTCGAGTTCAAAACCATTCCCTTGGCAAGTCTTTCAACACCAGCCATGGCACTGAGAAGCCTGCAAATGTGTTCTGCTGTTGCGGACTACGCATGTTTTAATTTTGTTTTAATCAAATTAACTCCTATCACATTACGTGAGCTCAAAATTATAGTGACAGCCTTCAACTGATTGTAAATGCAGATTTTGATTAATCTTTAAAAGGGCAAGTTCAACAGCGTTGCACGGAGCAAAGAGGTGAAGCAGAAAAGTAATTGTAGTATTTCTGTTTATCAAAAAAAAAAAATGCTTCACCAGAATTCCACATTCCTAGTAAATAAAGGGAAATGTTAGCACTTATTGACACTGTATAGTATGTAGCAGATATTTCCAGGTTTTCTCCACTTTTCTATAAAACTTGGGAAAACTACAGGATCCTGGCTCACAAGTAGAGACCTTGAATTTTTTAATTAAGAATCACACAATCATACACATGTTATATTCGATTATTTCTCTATGAATTTTCAGTAGCTGAACCAATACTAAAACGCTGCAAACATTCCAGCAAATGTCCAGGTCGTGTCATCCTACTTGGTACACTTTGCAATTTGTCTTTTACGTTGAAGGTTTCTTGCTGTGTCAGAAGCAAAACTAAGTCCAGATGTAAATATTTAACCTTGTTACAGGCTTTAAAGATGTTTCAAAATAACAGTCATCTTCTCTTGATGGATCAAATTCTGTTCTCAGCATTTGCTTTGGTGTGTCTTACATATTTCATCCTTGCTCGCTCTGCTTTCTTCCATTTAGAAGGGCAAAACATATCTATTTTTTAAAAACATATATGTATATTCTAAATATATTGTTCAGGACAAAGTCTCCCTAGAACACAGAGATAAAGAGGGGGAAATGGAACAAAAACGAAAGGGTTCAGCTGAGTTGCATTTCCTTTTAGGCTTATAACTTGGATTCCCTAGAGCAGCTCTGTCCGATAGAAATCTAATACCAGCACAGACGTGAACCACATCTATAATTTTCGATTTTCTGGCAGCCACATCCAAAATAAGTAAAAAGACACAGGTGAAAATAACCTTAATAATATATTTTAAGTCAATATTGTCAAGTTATTATCATTTTAACAGGTAATGATACAAACATTGATTCATGAGATGCTCTAAAATTCTCATTTTCATACTAAGTCTTCAAAATCTAGTGTGTATTTGCCATATACAGCAGGTCACATTTAAAGTGCTCAATGAGGGACTTCCCTGGCGGTCCAGTGGTTAAGACTCCGCACTGGGACAGTGGTTAAGACTCCCAGTGCAGGGGGCATGGGTTTGATCCCTCGTCGGGGAACTAAGATCCCACAAGCCACGTGGCGTGGCCAAGAAGAAAAATAAAATAAATAAAAGTAAAGTGCTCAGTGGTCACATGAGGTTACTGGCTACCTGCAGCCAGCACAGCTTTAAAGAGTATAAGAAACTATTCTGAGAATCTGATCACGTGTCCACAGGCAGCCCGCATGCCCACATTGGTGTCATGCCAGTGCTAAGAACGCTGACTCTGATAGTATTGGAGCACTGCTAACTAATCTCTGCTATGACTGAAGCTCTGGGACAGGTTCTCACGACACTGTTTATCAGGTAACGATTATCTGTAGTTTATAGACTGAGGAAACTGAGGCTCAGAACTCGCCCAAGGGCACTGAACCCAGATCTGGCCCCAACACCCCACACTGGTGCCCATCCCACGATGGGGTCCAGGACGTGACCAGGAAGTGGCTAGGCTGGGCGGTCAGATGCTTGGACACGCTGTGAGGATTTCCAGTGAGCCTGGACTCGGCTTTGTGTGGCAGGTACCCCGGGATTTCTCCTAATGGTTGCAGAATAAGTGATGGTATGGCCTCTATCAGGAATTGAACCATCTCTGTTGGAATTGCTGAAAGTTTGGATCAAGTCCAGAATGTCTTTTTTCCCAAACTCTCAGGAATCGCTGCAGGTCCTGACCCCTTGGGGGACACGTGGAGCATGCAGTGATTTAACTTATCTGATGTCAACCAGACGATAACTGCAAGAGCTGGATGGACCACCGGGCCTGTCTACTTCCGCACTGTATCGGGCAACCTCCTATAAACGTCCACTCTGATCTGCACCTCGGGGAACGGGATCTCACGCTCGCTAATGTTCACCTGGAGAAAACTAATCCCGATGAAGCGTAAGTGGGCCGCACAGCCAGGCATCTCTGTGCTCAGTGACATAGAGAACAGCACCTCACAACGGGTTGAGGGCTGCCTAGAAGAAGCACAAAACGCGGCGTGCGGATATGCCCGCACGTCTGTGGGGTTGGGAGCTGGGGACCTATGGACACAGAGCTGGAAAAGCTACTAGGGAATGTCCTCCGGGATGGGGAAGCAAGACAGTCATCTGAGCAGACGGTGCTCGGTACCCCTGACCCAGACCCAGGGTGCAGGGCTGCAGAGACTGAACCTGAAAGCTCAGCATCACTAAGTCTCCAAGGTCACTGACCGTCAGCAGCTTTGGCAGGAGAACCATCCGCAGGACCAGCCCAGGCACCGCACCCACCAAAGCATCCGCAGGACCAGCCCAGGCACCGCACCCACCAAAGCATCCGCAGGACCAGCCCAGGCACCGCACCCACCAAAGCATCCGCAGGACCAGCCCAGGCACCGCACCCACCAAAGCATCCGCAGGACCAGCCCAGGCACTGCACCCACCAAAGCAGGCAGCCCGGAGGGCAGAGCAGCCGAGCAGGGACAGGCCCTCGGGCGCTCCCCGCTGTGGAGACGCTGCATTTGACATCTGGAGCTTCCAGAGGCTTCATCACGGCAAGTGACAGCAGGAACGGAAGAAAGGGCCAGGCTCTGAAGGGTAAGTGGGGAAGCAAGCAACGATACTCAGACCTCCTTGATGACAAAAGGGAATTTTCCAGAGGAGGAGCCAGAGATAATCTACCCTTCCAATCCCTTTCTGAGTGCGTTCGGACTAGGGTGGCCAGGTTCGGCAAATAAAAATACAGGACACCCAGTTAAATCTGAATTTCAGATAAACAATGAATACTTTTTTTCAGTACTATGTTCCATGCAACATACTACTAAAAATATTGAGTCGTTTATGTGAAATTCAGATTTACCTGGAGTCTGCATAGTATCTGGACGCCGTAATCTGGCTCCCATGCTAGTCTGTACACAAAAGGAGTTCCTGATGCTTTCACTGTGAAACTTTGGACGCGAGACAGCACAGCAGTTAAAGGGCTCAGACTGGTGTCGTGGACCCCAGCTATGAAGTAAGCTCTGACATTTACCTATTACATGGCCTGGAAAATGGAACTGTTTCTCTCAGCCTCACTATCCTCATCTGTGAAATGGGGATGACCTCTCTCCCTCCGGCTCCTACTAGGATTTAATGAAATCAGTGCTCAGCAAGTGGAGAATATAATTATTTCAGAAAGTGTTCTTGTTTAAAAGGATCAAAAATAATCAATAATGCCAGATTGAATTATTGTGAGACCATCCTAATCGTCTTTGAATGTTGGTTATTTTTTTTTAATTCATAAAACTGGGGACACTTTAAAAAATGAGTTTAGATCTTAAAAGGTCCTATAATGGATACCTTAAAATTTTGAGAAAACTGAGTCAAGTGATTTAGACATAAAGAAGATGGCACGATGTCTATTTGTAATAATAAAAATAAAACTATATTACCAGAGTTTAAAACAAAAAAAATCATTGTAATCTTTAAAAGAGGATCACACAATGAAAATACTAAACTATGGCAAATACGTTTTTTAGCATTTACAAAGCACACCAACTGTTCACTAAATTCTAGACACATCTATAGTGTGTGTTCAGTGTTCAGACAAGTTCAGTTCCTGATATAATCATTTATAAATTAGACCAAAATATAAGTCACCCCTGGTGTCTGAGAACACACAAACAACACGTATAGACAAATGCACTTTTTTTTTTTTTTAAGCCGTAGAGAATCTCAGAATTTGAAAAGGAAAAGATGTGCCACTGTTTGACAGCAACACTTGGCAATAGCTCTGACAGTTTGAGGAGAAGCCAATCTCAGTGGTAAAACCCTTTTATGGGCCCTTGGCTGGGACATTCAGATAGGAATGTGCCGTGTGGGAGAGCAGGCTTGGCGAGAACACGGGCAGGCTTCACTCTGTTTATTTCTGCCGTCACTGTAAACTGTGCTCCAGGTTGAATATACATCGTCCCAGGCTTGCATTGCATCCTAGTGCACAGCCCCGGGGACGAGCTGAGGAAGATGGGAGACAGGAGATGTGAGCTGGTCACTCCTTTCATTTCAGCTCTCAGCAGACTTCAAATTCATCAGACGGCTTCAGAGTTACCATTATTGAGTACCTACTATATATCAAGCACGATGTTAACCCCTTGACCTTACTCATGTGTAAAATGGGAATAATAACCGTATCTGTTTCCTACGGGTGCCGTGGTGGTGACGCTGATAAAGTGCTTGTCACCGTGGCTGGCACAAAGTAAACATTCAATAACTGTTAAGCCTAAAACTGAATGGTAAATTTAGAGTGTTACAATTATTGAACTGTTAGTCTGCACAGATCCAGGATTCAAACCAGGCATCCTGGCTCCAGAGCCAGCCCTCTTAATCACTATCTTGCACTGTCGCCATTAATTATCCATTAATTTTCATAGAACATTTGAAAATGCATCATTGTGGCTGTTCTTAATATTGATAAAATGAGGCACAGAGAATTTTCACGACTTGGCCAAGATTTTCAGGAAATGGCAGCTTCATCTAACAGCTACTTTTCCCCCCCCAGTAGTTCAGTAAATAAACCTTAATAAATGCTTTCAGCACGCAAAGTATGAGAGAAAGTATTGTGGAAAAAAAATAAAAGAATTGGAAGATATGGTTCCCACATTGAGCAGGCTTACATTCTGATCAAGGAGATGAAGCAGACACCAAGGGCTCGGAAAGAAATCAAGGCGTAGGAATAGGTGCCATGTGAACACGCTGATGTCAAATGTGCATACAAAGGATTGAATGGAGAAATAGAGA